>NC_083874.1:10901886-11205612 GCF_032452875.1 Bos javanicus | reverse complement strand
CACACACACACACACAAACCCCCAATCAAAAAAACCCAAAACAACCCCAACCCCAACAACTTATCTAGTAGGCCTTTTTCTGTTTATCACTTTCCCTTTGTTCATAATACAGCTGAACCTTGGCCTGACCACAGCGTGTTAGATGTGGGTCAGAAAATCTGGCTCTAAGGCTTGTTCAGGCAGTATCTCATGAATCTCTCCACTAAACTGGGGGAAAACACACCCAATGTATTGAATATAGACCCAGGCCTTGGATGCATCTATTTCCACATGCTGCTGAGGAGGAGAGAGAGAGAGTAAAAGAGGTTCAGAGCCCTTGAGAAATGGCTTAGACTGGGGGCTGGGTGTTCAGATCTTCAGTTGCCAGGAAATAAGGCTGACTGAGACTTTCTCCAGAATCTAAGAGACTTCTAAAGCCAGGCCTAGTCCGTTTGTTTGGGAGGCAGGAGACAAATCCTCTCTGCTCTGTGGGAAGAGGCAGAAAGCAAGTTGACAGGTCAGAGTGAAGCACAGCCCTAGAGGTACAACCAGAGAGTCTAGACTTCCAGTCCAGAGTTGGCTTTCCAACTAGAATTCTTCTGAGCAAAAGCTTTATTGTCCAGGTATAATTAATAATAGGACCCTGTTGCCCTCTTCTGTCCTGTTTATGTCCCACTTCTAAAATAGTGGGTGCACTCTTTTCCAGTTTATAGCAAAGATAAAGAACCCTGACTCAGAACTCAGAGACAAGACCTAGTGTTAATAATTCTACACACCAGCTGTGTGACCTTGGAAAAATCATTTTGTTTCCATTAAAAAAATAATGACCTTGGGGAAAGAAAGAACTGTCTTTAGGGATTTCCCTGGTGGTCCAGTGGTTAAGAATCCACCTGCCAAAGCAGGGGACATGGGTTTGATCCCAGGTCCAGGAAGATCTTACATGCTGTGGAGCAACTACTCCCGAGTGCTACAACTACTGAAGCCTGCTCACCTAGCGCCTGTGCCCCTCAACCAGAGAAGCCACCGCAGCAAGAAGTCCAATGCACCACAACGAAGAGTAGTCACTGCTCACCCCAACTAGAGAAAGCCTGAGCAAAGCACCGAAGATCCAGCTCAGCCAAAAATAAATAAATCTTAAATAAAATAGAACACAAATAAAAAACAATGACCAGCAGGTTGACTTTAGGTTCTCCTGATTCTATGAACAGATTAGTGAAGTAACAGGGCAGTAGCTTTGCAGGAATGAAAGTACTAGATAATGACCATGCAACCATTTTTAAATGCCAGGAGCTCAAACAGGCTGATTGAAACCCGATCTCCTGCCATCTGGGAACTATGAATCCCTTGAACTATTAGCTCCTTACATCTCCTGGCTTTAAAATTAAGTCTTATTCCACAAGGTCATTCTACACTTTATTTATTTATTTACACCCTGCCTTGTTCCAGAAAGGATTTAACTGGGCATATTCTATAGTTAGTCATAAGTAGAATGACTCCTTGATTTAAAAAGGAGAGAAAGCAGGGAGTGATCCAATGGCCCCACCCAAGCACACAGACATCAAAACTCTTCAACCCCACGCTAGCTGGAGAAGCCCATTTGCAGGCAAACGACCCACCGACCACTGAAAAGTGCTAGTTTACCACACCCTGGCCTTCCAGATCTCTACCTCCTTAAAGGCTGCCTCTTCTCTTTTAACCACCAAGTGGAGAAGAGGTCTAATGGAAGTACTTGCTCCTGAAAGTGGTGCCAAGACTCGCTGAACGACCTTAGCTTTTCTGGTTTTTATAGACCTTTAACTTGAAAGGTCTTTTACTCTCTGTCTCCTGCCTTCTCATCTGTGAGATGAGAGCCATGTCCGCCTTTTGTCACAGGGATGAATAAGCACATCTGTGAAAGCACATTGGAAAAGATGCACAAAAGGCTGTGACCTCCCAGACTGAAGCCAAACATCACCATGGCTCGTCCTGGCACACCCAACCCACACCGCACAAGTCGAGGTCAGGCCATCAAAAGTGTTGCGAGCTTTGCTGCAGTGGGTCAGCAGGAATCCAGCAGGCCAACGGTAGGAACCAGCTAACGTGTGCCTGGCCATGCCACTCCTCAGATCTGAGTGTGTTCATTGAAGCCCACAGTCAGGGAGGAGGAAGGAAGAGGAGCTGGGGAGACCAGATCATCCTCAAACACTGGAGCAGGAAGCCAGGTCATGCCTCTCTTGAGGAAGTAGAGGGTTGGGGCCAGACTAAGGAGGGAAGCCAGGTTCTAGGGTATGTGCTTTGAGATAGAAAACAAGCAGAAGGGGGGTGGGGTGGGGTTAAGTATCAGCAGGTAGGGGATATTATGGGGAGACAAATGGGGAGATAAAGATGTGTGAGGTCTTGCCAGAGGGGGAAGATCTTCACAGGGACAATGGGGGAGGAGGCTGCGGTTTTTATATGGGACATGGGAGGGGGCTAGAGCTTAGATCTCTAGCTCTAAGAGATCTTAGATGTCTTAAGCTCTCACAGGAAAAGAGTGAGGTAGAAGTGTCTCACCACAGGGGAGAGGGGATTGGTGGCGGAGAGGGGATTGGTGGGGGAGGCTGGGTGGCTGGAATGGTAGTCTGCCCATACAGAAATAGAAGATGGGGGGTTTCTTAAGGAAGATGGGAGGCTGAGGGTCTCTACAAGTTAAAGAACTGAGGCTGAGGTCTCTACACAGAAAACAGGTGCTCAGGAGGAACGGCCCAGGAGAAAGATGGGGATGAAGTGGTCTCCATTAGGGAAAAAGAGGAATAACCATGGGGGTGGGGTGGGATGGGGGTAGTCTCCAAGGGGCGGGGTTGGGGCTGGCGGGCGGGCTTTGGTTCAAGGGAGATCGAGGTTGGGGGAGGGGGAGAGGGAGTGTTTTTGGCAGGGTTGGCCTCGGGGTTGTCTGCAAAGGGAGGTCGAGGTTAGCTCAGGGGAGTGGGGTCTCCACAAGGGCCCAATCTCACCGTCTGCAAGGGCCTCATTGCACTCAAAGCTGATCTCGAACCGGAAAGGGCTGTGGAAAGGGCTCGGATTCTCCAGCACCGCCACGTTCAATACTGACACTTTAGCCATCGCCTCGTCGGGTCGCGGCTGAGGCCAGAGCTGGGGCCGAGCCCGCGGCTGGGTCCTGTCGGGTCAGCGGAGAAGCTCTGCCCAAATCCGCTCCCGCCTCCTCTGACCGCGATCTGAAGTGCGTATCTAGTCCGCGCGCCTCCTTCAAATAGCCGGCTCTCACCCTACGGCCAATCACCGTCAACGCTCCACGACTGCGCAAGCGCTTCCTCAGCCAATCCTGGAGCGCCGGTCGGCGCGCGCCGAGACACCCGGGACCAATCCCTGGAGCTCCATCTTAGGGGATGAGCGAGGGAGGCGGGACCGTCTCTAGGCTTCTTTGGTGTCCGCAGGGAACCAATCCCCAGAGCCTCCGACTCGGTTGTCCAGGGAGGGGTGGGCGGGGTCAGAGCGCCGGGCTCTTCTTGGCCAATCCCGAGGGTCCCCGCATCAGCGAGGTCCGCGATTAGCCCCGCCTTTCCGGGAGAGACTTCCAGCTGGGGGCCGCGCAGTCAACCGCCGAGTGGTGGCGCACAGCGCTCGCTTAAGCGGGAAGGAAGGGAGGTGCTGGACTTGCAGTGATTGGCAGGCAGAAATGGGGCGTAGATAAGGCAGGTTTTCTGAGAGATGATTGGCTGAATTGGCTCGGGGGCGGGAGAAGAGAAGACTCGGCCGGGGATTCGTGGAAGTAGAGCGGAAGTCAGCAGCTGACGCGGTTGATCCGAGTGTGAAGAGAAGGGAGTAGCGTTTGCGGCATCGGCGTCTGTCAGCAGGTGAGCGTTGCCGGAAGTTTCTCTAAGGGGCTCCTGGCCCCGCAGGCCCAGCAGCCTGGGAGTCCGTTGTGAACGTTGTGAACGTTTAACTCACCCTTGAGCGGAGACGGTGCCGGGGTAACGCGGCGCTCTGGGGCCCGGGACCCAGTAGTCGGGCCTGGTTCGAATCAGGTTCTTACTTGAGAGCCTCTGGGGAGGTTTCAGGTGGACGGCGCTGAATGGGATTTCGAATCCGGCTTCTGCCACGCACCACCCGAGGCCTCATTTCCCGGCTCGTTGAACGGGGTCATGAAAATTTACTGGCCTGATTTATGACTACATAATACATCTAGAAATTTCTTTCCACTCCCAGGCGTAGGCGGGACCACCGTCGCCCCCTGTCTGGAAGACTCGAGGGGCCTCCGCACTCCCGTCAGTCCAGCGGCAACAAACCTAATGTTACACTTTTCTATAGAAACCACTTTAAATATATATATATTAAATGTAATGTACTATAGCCACAATATCATTTCAACATGTGATCTGTATTAAAAAAAACACGAACCTGAGGTATCTTTTGTTACCTAGTACTAAAGGTTTGAAAACCTGTGTGTTTTACACGTTACACCACATCTGTGATCCGGACGCTAGGTTTTCACCGGAAATAGTTGAGGTTTCACAAAAATTTACAGTTGAAATGGAGATTCACATGCCCAAATGTTTCCCAACATACGTTAAAATTTCCCATGAACTCAATCTCATGTCGGTGATAAATGGAAATATTAATTGATGAAAGTTAAGCGACGTGGAATGTTCTGTTTCACAGTGGCACTAGCCACATTCAGGTGCTTGTCATCCCCTGTGGCTTCCGATATTGGATAGCCAATACCAACTTCAGCCAAACTGACCTTTTTTTTTTTTTTTCCATAAAATCCGACGTGACAGCCCCAACCTCTTTTCTGGTGCCTCCTTGTTATTCAAGTCTTTTCTCAGATGTCTTCTTCGGAAAATCCAAGAGCCCCCCGAACAACATTCAAATTCGTAGAACATAAGCTTGAACGGTGTATTTCAAGCCACTGGCCTTTCTTATCGGAGAAGGCAATGGCACCCCACTCCAGTACTCTTGCCTGGAAAATCTCATGGATGAGGGGAGCCTGGTAGGCTGCAGTCCATGGGGTCGCTAAGAGTTGGACACAACTGAGCGTCTTCACTTTCGCTTTTCAGTTTCATGCATTGGAGAAGGAAATGGCAACCCACTCCAGTGTTCTTGCCTGGAGAATCCCAGGGACGGGGGAGCCTGGTGGGCTGCGGTTTATGGGGTCGCACAGAGTCGGACACGACTGAAGCGACGCAGCAGCAGCAGCCTTTCTTAAACATCCTCCTCTTTGGCCTCGTGATGCTCAGAATATTTTCTCTCTCTTTTTTTTTTTTTGTATTGTATCTCCATCTCAAATAAAGTAGGATTGAAAGGATTTTTCCCCTCACTGAAACGATTTGGCTGCAAGAAAATTCCCATTATGATTGGCTCTGGGTTCTTGGCAGTCATTGGGCATCCTTAGGAATTTCTGTGATTTGAGAAGGTCAAATTTTCAAATTATTTCCAAATGTAATTCAATTGCTTATGCATATGAACTTTGATGAAGTTGTTATGTTTTGTTTTCTAGATATTAAACATTTTATTCATTACAACTTTGTAGTTTTCTTTCTGCATTGTGGAACTTTTTTTCCTTTATTCTCAGCCCCAGCCTTTTCATAGCCCCTGAAAAGTTCATCAGTCAGAAGTATTATGTCTCTGTCTATAATGCCTTCTCCCTACAGCTGGCTGAATAATCTTCAATTATAAACCAGTTCATGTCATTACTCTGGTTAAAACCTTCAAAGGCTTATCATACTTAGGATGAAACTTAAGATCTTCACTGTGGCTTAGGAGGCCCTGCACAGTGGCCTCAACTGACCTCATCTGCCAGTCTCCCTCTTGTCACCACTCCCAGGCCCTGCTGGCTTTATTTCCTGTCTTTCAACACACCAAACTTTATTCCTGCTGCATGGCTTTGCACTTGCTGTTCCCTCTGCCTGGAATGTGCTTCCTTTAGATAATTGCTGGGCTGTCTCATTCTCATTTATGGTTCACCTCAGATGTCTCTCTAGAAGAAGTCTTCTTGGACCACCCTAGTTAAAGTAGACCTTCATTAATCACAAAAGCCTGCTTATTAGGAGCACTTATCAGAATCTGTAGATATGTTTTTTTTTTTTTTTGGCTCCACTGCATGGCTTGCGGGATCTCAGTTCCCTTACTGGGGATTGAACCTGGGCCACAGCAGTGAAAGCCCCAAATGCTAACTGCTAGACCACCAGGGAACTCTTGTCCCTCAGTAGACTGAAAGCTGGTTGAGGACAGTGATTCCACCTGTCTCATACAGACCTCTCAGTGTATTTCCAGAGCTTAGCACAGGACCTCACATGTAGAAAGTTTTCAGTAGATTGTTTTTAAAAAATAATAAATCCATATAAAGGGCTTACATGGTACCTGGAATGTGAAAACTACTTCATAAATAAGAAACATTAGCAGTTCACAGTCATCATTTAACTTACGTAGTATTTCAGGTGTACTCACTCAAAAGAGAAGAAGAAATGCTATAACAAAGTACATTTTTACTCCTTATCCAGCTTAAGTAAAACATTAGTGATGCAATTGAAAGGCCTTATATATCCCTGCCTCAGACCTATTCCTCCCCTTTTTACAGATGTAACTACAATCTTGGATTTAGTGTTTATCTTTCTGTACATGCTTGTACATCTTTAATAGGTGTCTTCAAACTATATATAGTATTGTATGTCACAACCTTATGGAAATGATACTGCTGCAAAGTCTGGAGAAAACCAGGCACAAGCTTCCACAAGTCCTTTCCTGGTGAAGTCACAAAGGACTCCCTGAGTTCCTACAGCAGAGTTGTGACAACACATGTGAAATATCTACCAGGAAAGCTCAGTACCCAGGGTAGTTGGGGCAGGAGGGGGCTGATCAAGTTTCAAACTTCCAGACTCCAGAAGGAAAGCAGGTGTTGAACCCAAACCACATTGTTCGTACAGTTTAGGCACCACGAGCCTACTTGTATCATTTAGGGAATGGTGGGAACTCCATTCACTTCAGTCACCTCAATAGTGTCCGACTCTTTGCGACCCTATGGACTGTAGCCCGCCAGGCTCCTCTGTCCACGGGATCCCCAGGCAAGAATATTAGAGTGGGTTGCCGTGCCTGCCTCCAAGGGATCTTCCTGCGTCTCCTGCATTGGCAGGCAGGGTTCTTTACCACTAGCACCACCTGGGAAGCCCTGCAGAAGTGATAGCTGTGCACAAAAGAGTTAACTGTATCAGGCCTGAGACCACTGTCCTTAGAAAGCCCTATTTGCAAGGTTGGCCCTGGCTGGTGTATAGGAACTTGGATTTCAGGAGAGTTCCCACCATTCCCTAAATGATACAAGTGGCTGGTGGGGCCTAAACTGTACAAACAATGTGATTTGGGTCCAACACCTGCTTTCCTTCTGGAGTCTGGAAGTTTGAAACTTGATCAGCCCCCTCCTGCCCCAGGTACCCTGGGTACTGAGCTTTCCTGGTAGACATTTCACACGTGTTGTCACAATTCTGCTGTAGGAACTCAGGAAGTCCCATGTGACTTCACCAGGAAAGGACTTGTGGAAGCTTGTGCCTGGTTTTCTCCAGACCTTGCCCCATGCACCTTTTCTCTTGGCTGATTTTGCTTTGTGTCCTTTCACAGTAAGAAATCATACCCTGGGAAATTCTGGCAGTCCAGTCATTAGGACTCCATGGTTCCATGGCAGAGGGCATGGTTTCAGTTCCTGGTGAGGGAACAAAGATCCCACATGCTTCATGGTGCAGCCAAAAGCAAAAACCCAAACAAAATCATACCTTGAGTAAGCTAGATGCTAAATTCTATGAATCCTCCTCATGAATCATAGAAGCTAGTGTTCTTGCCTGGAGAATCCCAGGGACGGGGGAGCCTGGTGGGCTGCCGTCTCTGGGATCGCACAGAGTCGGACACGACTGAAGCAACTTAGCAGCAGCAGCAGCAGCAGGGGTTATCTTGGACCCCCAACGCAGTGTCATACCAGACATACCCCATCAGGGCTGGCATTAAGGAGAGACATACCCTCCAAGTCACACAAGTGCCAACCTATACTTGTATGACTCTGAAGGCAAGTGCCTCCTACAATTTTGTCTAGACACCTAGCTTGCCTCTGGTGCCAGCCCTACCTTCTGAAACTTGCATTTTTTTGGTCAAGTGTAATGTTTTTAAAATGTATTTGTGACACATGTATAGCTGTAGTCATTTATTTTCCCTCCTGTATAGCTGTGCTGTATGATGCAGTAGCCATTAGCCACGTGTGGCTATTTTTTTTTTTTCCAGTTAATCCAAATTAAATGAAAAATTTAACTCCCTGGTTACTTAGCCACACTTCATATGTTTAATAGACACCATGGCTTGTGGCTGCCACATTAGACAACTCCAATAAAGAATGCTTGCGTGATCACAGAAAGTTTTGTTGGACAGAATTTACTTATCCATCCACCTCTTGCTTGTTATTTGTTTCCACTTTTCTATTTTTTCCCTAAATTAAAAAAATTTACTTATGTTTGGCTGTGCTGGGTCACATTACTGTGCTGGCTTTTTTCTAGCTGTGACAAGCAGGGGCTACCCTCTAGTTGCCATTCGTGGGCTTCTTACCACGGTGGCTTCTCTTGTTGCAGAACACAGGCTCTAGGGTTCACAGACTTCAGTAGTTTTGGCTCCTGGGCTCTAAAGCACAGGCTCAATATTTGTGGCACACGGACTTAGTTGGTCCTCGTCATGTGGGATCTTCCCGGACCAGGGATCTAACCCATGTCTCCTACATTGGCAGGTGGATTCTTTACCATAGAGCCACCAGGGAAGCCCAGTTTCCAGTCTTCTACTCTTAGAAACAGCACTGTAGTGTTCATTGTTGTGCATGGCTCTTGGTGTACATGTGCAGGAGTTTCCCTGGGATGCATACTTAGGTGATGATTTGCTGAGGTTTGGGAATATTTACCTTGACTAGATATTGCTAGTGTGTTCTTCAAAATGATGGATCCAGTTCTCACTCCTGCCAACAAAGTTGCTGTTGCTGTGTCCTTATTACACTTGCTGTTGTCAGACTTTTACATACTTGTCCTTATGATGGGTGTGAATTACTGGTTTCAGTTTGCATTACCCTGATTAACAAGGGAAATTGAACTTTTTTCATGTTTGTTTGACCATTTGCTTTTGTGAATTGCCTGTTCATATCTTTGTCCATTTTCCTGCTGGATTGTCCTCATTTTACTGAGTGCAGGACTTCTTATAAGTGAGGTGTGCCTTTTTGTTTGTATGGTGTCTTTTTCATTTTTTAAAAAAATGTTTATTTGGCTGCACTGGGTCTTAGTTCTCTCTAGTTGTGGGCGTGTAGGCTTAGTTGCTCTGAGGCATGTGGAATATTAGTTCCCCAGTAGTGAGTGAAGTCTCTCAGTTGTGTCCGACTCTTTGTGACCCCATGGACTGTAGCCTACCAGGCTCCTCAGTCCATGGAATTTTCCAGGCAAGAGTACTGTAGTGGGTTGCCATTTCCTTCTCCAATTAGTTCCCCAACTGGGGATCAAACCCAAATCCCCTGCATTGCAAGGCAGATTCTTAACCCCTGGACTGCCAGAGAAGTTGCACTGTGATGTCTACTGATGTTCAGAATTTATTATTATTACTGTCACCATCATCATTATTTTAATGTCATCGGAATTATAAATCTACTTAGGGTTTGTGTTTTTTGTGTCTTGCTTAAGAAATCTTACACTGAAGTCAATAAGATATCTTACTGTATTTCTTCTGGAAGTTCTATTTTTCATATTTAGCTTAAAAAAATCAAACTGGAATTTATTTTTGTTTATGATGTGAGGTAGGTTTAATTTTTTTCAGATGGATAACCAGTTGTTCCAGCTTCAGCTCCATTTATTGAGCAGTCCAGTGGTTCTCAAAATATAGTCCCTTGGGGATCCCTAAGAACCTTTTAGGGAATCCATGAGATAAACTGTTTTCATAATTTTCTAAAGCATTATTTGCCTTTTTCATTTGTGCTCTGTTGTCTGTGTACTGTTGGTACAAAAGCAACAGTTAGTAAAACTGCTGGTCACTTCCAGCAATCAGTGCAGTGTCACTGTATTATGTAGTGGTCGTCGTGTATTCCTCACCACCTCACACACACTCAGTGTTGAAACAGTTTCACTGAAGAATGTCCTTGAAGGAGCAGTGAAAGTAGTAATTGTGTTAAAGCTTAGCCCTGCAGCAGGTCTTCCTAATATTCTGGGTGGTGAAATGGGACCTTTGCATAGAGCACTTGTGTTGCATGCTGGAGAATGACGGTAAGGAGGTAATGCACTTGTCCAGTTTGAGTGGAGGTGGAACAGCCTACTTTTTTCATGAACACCATTTTTACTGAATAATCGCTAATTATTAATTATTCAGATTAGGATATTGGCCATGTATTTTCTCAGAAATGAATGAAGTGAGTTGTCACTAGGAGGAAGATTGACAGTGTGTTGTCAGTGATAATATTTGAGCTTTTAAGCAAAACAGACATTTGGGAAGCTTTTATTCATCACCATGAGCCTGATAACATATATATATATGGCTGCTCCGGCTCTTAGTTAGTTGGGGCACATGGGATATTCAGTCTTCATTGTGGCATGTAGGATCTTCAGTTGCGGCATGTGGGATCTAGTTCCCTGACCAGAGATTGAACCCAAGCTCTCTATTTGGAGCACCAGGGAAGTCCCCAACTTTTCAATATTTGAAGGCTTTCCTGATGAGATCAGTGGTGATACAATTACCATATATTTTTTAAAATACTATATAGTGAAATATAATAACTCAGCATATTAATGTTTTCTAAAGACCAATGCATGATGTTACAAAATCAGTCATAAAAGATAAAAATTTGTAAAATAGACCAATGAGTTCCAGTATAACTATGAAAAGTTTATTGATAGAGTTTCATACTCTACATTGTAACAAACTTAATACACTACCACTTGTTGAGTTTTGGTATAGTAACCAAGTAAAATATCCCAAATTAGTTGAAAAGTCTATAACACTCCTCCCTTTTCCAACTATATGTCTTTGTTAGTCTGGCTTTTCTTCATATACTTCAACCAAAACAGCATACTGCAATGGATTGATTGTAGAAACCTATGTCAGAATCCAGCTCTTCGATTACGCTAGAGGGTAGGAGCTTTACAAAAATGTAAAACAATGCCATTCTTCTCACTACCTGTTTTTTAAAAATACACAGTTATTTTTAATAGGTTATTTTAACATTTAAAAGATTTATTACCTAATTTAAATATTTTAAATTTTTCTCAGTTTTAATTTCCAATTTAGTAAGTATAAATAGATATAATCTCTAGTCCCATAAAGAACAGCTCATTAGGGTCCTCATTAATTTTTTTAAAATTAATTTTTTAGAGCAGTTTTAGGTTCATGACAGATTTCTCACATCCCCTTCTGCCTCCCGCTTGCATAGTATCCCCCACTGTTAACATCCACCACTGAAGTGCTGAATTTGTGATGAACCTATACTGACACATCATTATCACCTAAAATCCGCAACTTACAGAAAGGTTCACCCTTGGTGTACATTCTATAGACTTCAACAAATGTGTGACATATATTCATCATTATAGTATCATACAGAGTATCTTTACTGCCCTAAAAATCCTCTGTGCTCCTCCCAGACAGCCCCTTCCCTACCATTATTTTTAAAATAAGTTTTTAAAAGAGTGAAGGGAGCTCAAGACCAGAAAATATCAGATCCTCTGGATTAACCCATCCTTTTCCTGCTGCTGCTGCTGCTGCTGCTAAGTCGCTTCAGTCGTGTCCCACTCTGTGCGACCCCATAGACGGCAGCCCACCAGGCTCCCCCATCCCTGGGATTCTCCAGGCAAGAGTACTGGAGTGGGTTGCCATTGCCTTCTCCAATGCATGAAAGTGAAAAGCGAAAGTGAAGTCGCTCAGTCGTGTCCCACACGTCACGACCCCATGGACTGCAGCCCACCAGGCTCCTCCATCCATGGGATTTTCCAGGCAAGAGTACTGGAGTGGGGTGCCATTGCCTTCTTCCATCCTTTTCCTAGTGATTTGTAATCTCTGCCTAGAGCAAGTTCCCATCTAGCCACAGGTCTCTTCCCTCAGATTTTTCATCTCTTCCCCTGCCAACACCCCATTGGGTGAAATATTAACACACTATAACCAGTCTTGGCAAGGCTAATTCCCCACCTTGTTCTTTCTTCTTCCATTTGTGTTGGTTATCCTTGGCCTTTTGTTCCTCCATAGAAAGTAGGACACACAAATACTTTTTCCTGTTGCAAAAGTAATATATGTGTAATGCAAACAATTTTTCAAATACAGAGTTTCAAGAAAGTTAAAGTTACCCCTGTTAATATTCTGATGTTTAGCTTTATATTCTGCATATATTTTATATTTATACACACATATACAGTTTCATGTTTGTATATACACACTTTTTGTATATACATGCCATCACAACAAAAGTAAAGTCATACTTTACCTTGTTTTTATATATAGGTTTTTACCCTTAGGATTATTATGAATATATTTTCACATTATTTAGTGTTCTTCTACATTGTCATTTTGAGTGGCTGCATATGGGTGTGCATTATTCACATAACAGTTCTCTGTGCTGAAATTTTAGATTAGTGTTTCACTCTTAGAAGCCTTGTTACAGTGAACCTTCTTGTTGCAGTCTTCATGCACATGGGTGTTTCCTTAGGATCAATTCCCAGGAGAGGACTGGTTGGCTTAAAATGAGGGCTTCAGTTGTGAGAAGATGGGATCACTTGGACAGAGGCAAAGGGTGGTGGAAAACAGTGGCCAGGACAGATAGAAGAGTCGTGGTTACAAGGGTTTTCATCAAGGAGAGGCCCAGTGACGTAGGAAGGGATGCAGGTGGGAGCGGGTCTTGTCATCGCAGCTTGTTGCCATGACTGAGATGTTTGAAAAGGTGAGAGGAGCAGAATAAGCCTGAGGAGGGACTTCTCTGGTGACCCTGCTGTTAAGAACCCACCTGCCAATGAACAGGACACAGGTTTAGTATCCGGTCCGGGAAGATCCCACATGCCACAGGGCAGCTAAGCCCAGGCATTGCAACTACTGAAGCCCATGTGCTCTAGAGCCCATGCTCCGCAATAGGAGAAGCCACAAGAAATCCTGTGTACCGCAGCTTGAGCGCAGCCCCCACTCACCGCAACTAGAGAAGGCCCATGTGCAGTAACCCATGTCCAGTACAGCCAAAAATAAGAAAGAATACTGTATCTCAGGAAACTCAAACAGGGGCTCTGTATCAACCTAGAGGGGAAAGATGGGAGGGAGATTCAAGAGGGAGGGGACATATGTATACCTATGGCTGATTCCCTATAGCTCAAATAGTAAAGAATGGCTGCAATGCAGGAGACCAGGGTTTGATCCCTGGGTCTGGGAGATCCTCTGGAGAAGGGAACGGCAATCCACTCCAGTATTCTTGCCTAGAGAATCTCATGGACAGAGAAGCCTGCAGGCTACAGTCTATGGGGTTGCAAAGAGTCAGACACGGCTGAGCGACTAACACACATAGCTGATTCATGTTGAGGTTTGACAGAAAACAACAAAATTCTGTAAAGTGTTTAGCCTTCAATTGCCAAATAAATTTTTTAAAAAAAGGGATATTGTGGGGATAAAGGGGTAGCCTCAACCTAGCACCTCTAGACCTTCCCAAGAGTTCATGGGAGAGAGGAGGTTTTCTCAACAGCAGAGGCTCCAGTGTTTTCAGCCCTTTGGGTATCTGAGAGAATCTACCATTGCTCTACATCAGGGCTTTCCCTCTAGCTTAACTCACATGAGTCCACTCTGGATAGTCCTCTAACATACTAGCTATGTGGGGACCATCAGGGTGTGGCACAGTTTGTGGGCATCTCTGATGTGGGGAGCCCATATAGTCAGCCCCCCTTAGTGTGATCTGATAGATAAGAGTGCCTAATGAGCTATGGAATGAGGTTCGTGACATTGTACAGGAGACAGGGATCAAGACAATCCCCATGGAAAAGAAATGCAAAAAAGCAAAATGGCTGTCTGGGGAGGCCTTACAAATAGCTGTGAAAAGAAGAGAAGCGAAAAGCAAAGGAGAAAAGGAAAGATAAACATCTGAATGCAGAGTTCCAAAGAATAGCAAGAAGAGATAAGAAAGCCTTCTTCAGCGATCAATGCAAAGAAATAGAGGAAAACAACAGAATGGGAAAGACTAGAGATCTCTTCAAGAAAATCAGAGATACCAGAGGAACATTTCATGCAAAGATGGGCTCGATAAAGGACAGAAATGGTATGGACCTAATAGAAGCAGAAGATATTAAGAAGAGATGGCAAGAATACACAGAAGAACTGTACAAAAAAGATCTTCACAACCCAGATAATTACGATGGTGTGATCACTGACCTAGAGCCAGACATCCTGGAATGTGAAGTCAAGTGGGCCTTAGAAAGCATCACTACGAACAAAGCTAGTGGAGGTGATAGAATTCCAGTTGAGCTATTCCAAATCCTGAAAGATGATGCTGTGAAAGTGCTGCACTCAATATGCCAGCAAATTTGGAAAACTCAGCAGTGGCCACAGGACTGGAAAAGGTCAGTTTTCATTCCAATCCCAAAGAAAGGCAATGCCAAAGAATGCTCAAACTACCGCACAATTGCACTCATCTCACACGCTAGTAAAGTAATGCTTAAAATTCTCCAAGCCAGGCTTCAGCAATATGTGAACCGTGAACTTCCTGATGTCCAAGCTGGTTTTAGAAAAGGCAGAGGAACCAGAGATCTAATTGCCAACATCCTCTGGATCATGGAAAAAGCGAGAGAGTTCCAGAAAAACATCTATTTCTGCTTTATTGACTATGCCAAAGCCTTTGACTGTGTGGATCACAATAAACTGTGGAAAATTCTGAAAGAGATGGGAATACCAGACCACCTGATCTGCTTCTTGAGAAATTTGTATGCAGGTCAGGAAGCAACAGTTAGAACTGGACATGGGATAACAGACTGGTTCCAGATAGGAAAAGGAGTACGTCAAGGCTGTATATTGTCACCCTGTTTATTTAACTTCTATGCAGAGTACATCATGAGAAACGCTGGACTGGAAGAAACACAAGCTGGAATCAAGATTGCCGGGAGAAATATCAATAACCTCAGATATGCAGATGACACCACCCTTATGGCAGAAAGTGAAGAGGAACTCAAAAGCCTCTTGATGAAAGTGAAAGAGGAGAGTGAAAAAGTTGGCTTAAAGCTCAACATTCAGAAAACGAAGATCATGGCATCTGGTCCCATCATTTCATGGGAAATAGATGGGGAAACAGTGGAAACAGTGTCAGACTTTATTTTGGGGGGCTCCAAAATCACTGCAGATGGTGACTGCAGCCATGAAATTAAAAGATGCTTACTCCTTGGAGGGAAAGTTATGACCAACCTAGATAGCATATTCAAAAGCAGCGACGTTACTTTGCCAACAAAGGTCCGTCTAGTCAAGGCTATGGTTTTTCCTGTGGTCATGTATGGATGTGAGAGTTGGACTGTGAAGAAGGCAGAGCGCCGAAGAATTGAAGCTTTTGAACTGTGGTGTTGGAGAAGACTCTTGAGAGTCCCTTGGACTGCAAGGAGATCCAACCAGTCCGTTCTAAAGGAGATCAGCCCTGGGATTTCTTTGGAAGGAATGATGCTAAAGCTGAAACTCCAGTACTTTGGCCACCTCATGCGAAGAGTTGACTCATTGGAAAAGACTCTGATGCTGGGAGCAGTTGGGGGCAAGAGGAGAAGGGGACGACAGAGGATGAGATGGCTGGATGGCATCACTGACTCGATGGACGTGAGTCTGAGTGAACTCCGGGAGTTGGTGATGGACAGGGAGGCCTGGCGTGCTGCGATTCATGGGGTCGCAAAGAGTCGGACACGACTGAGCAACTGATCTGATCTGATCTGATCTGATCTGAGTGGGCTTGGCAGGAAGGGGGATGGTGCTGGGAAACCACAGCTGAGTGCAGACAACCCTAGATGCAGCCCCTGGGGTCAGAAGACCAAGATGGAGGCCTGGTCCAACTTTCTCTTTTTGGCCAGGTGAACGTCGGTGTGTTTCAGCTTCTGCACGTGTAAAATGGAACTAAGTAAAACCTGTCTCATTGGGTGGTTGGAAGGATTAAATTGGACAGTATACGTAAGGTATCTACAGGGTGTGGGCACTTTGAACTGCTTAGTAATCTTACTTGAGTAAGTCATTTAATTATTCTTAACTTCAGTTTCCTCATCTGATATGGGGATAATAATATATATCTTATGATAATTAAGATGAAATGTAGCAAAGAGCTTTGAAAGGAGTCTCAACTTAAGTGTTACTGTTCCTTGGCACGTGCATATGGTTGCCCCCAGTGTGGACAGGTGCCCCAGTAACAAGCCCTGAGGGTCACAGGTTGTCAGGCACAGCAGGTTTCACTGTATGTGCGGAGGAAGGAGTCGTGTGTACAGTGCTGGGCAAAAAGGTGGAAGAACTGGCCTTGTTGTAGAATTTCATCTTACGCCAGGATTAAATTTCAAAGAGCATGAGGTCAGAATCATATACAATTAAGTTTAACTATGCTTAGATCTCCCAAATTTGCTCACAGAGCATCTCTCAGTAAGTCCAGTAGAACTAGTTCCTCATCAGCATAGGATATCGTTGGGCATTAGCTAAACTGTTGAACTTAGGTTTCAGGACCTTGCTGAGCTAACATCAGCATCATACAAAACAGTGTGTGGGAGCTGAGAGCTGCTGAGGGAAGGGTTTTAACTCATCTCAGGCGTCCTCTGGGTCTGATGCTCAGTTCAGCTTTATGTCTTTTAACAAATGTTCATTGATCACCTACAGTGTGTCAGACACTGTGCTAAACAGTAGGAAACAGCAGTGAAAAGAAAAAGACCCTTATGCATTATATTCTTGGGCTTATCTTGTGGCTCAGTTGGTAAAGAATCCGCCTGCAATCTTCCCTGGGTTGGGAAGATCCCTGGAGAAGGGAAAGGCTACCAAGTCCAGTAATCTGGCCTGGAGAATTCCATGGACTGTATAGTCCTTGGGGTCACAAAGAGTTGGACGTGACTTGTGCATTATATTCTAGTTTGGGAGGCAGACAATAAACAAGCAAAAAAGATAGTTTGTGAGATGGGAGACAAAGCAAGACAGGGGTTGGGAAATTCTGGAGCAGCAATTGCCGTTTAAATGGAGTAGCCTGGTAAGGCCTGCTGGGAAGCTCTGATTTTCATATGCCCTGCAAGGAGAATAGGTGAACCCTAGGAACAGCCGGTGCAAAGGTCCTGAGGCAGACAGGAGAGTGCCTGCATGTTTGTGGATGGTGAGGACCCCAGTGTGACTGGAGTGGAGGGAAGGAGGAGAGCCATGGGGATGAGATCTGATGCTGGAGAGCCTTGTGGGCCATTTTGTTGTCCTGGCCCTTTTGTCTGGGCCAGGAGGAGGCCTTCTGGGCTTTAAGCCAAGGAGGGACGAAAGTATGCTTATTGAGATCACTTTGGTTTCTGTGTTGAGAAAAGCCTGAAGAGGAACAAGGGCGCTAGTTCATGGACTGTTACCATGGTCCTGGTGAGAGACAGTGGGGGCTTGAACCAAGGTAGTAAGAACTAGTTAATTGGGTGTTTTAAAGTTAGAGCCACCATTGCCTCTGCTTCAGATTAGATGTGGGGTATGAAACAGCGAGTGAGTTCAAGGGAGGCTCCAAGGGTCTTATCTTGAATCTCAGGATGGACTTGCTGTTAATCAAGGTGAAGCCGGTAGGAGGAACTGGAGCAGGTGTGTGTGTGTGTATCTGTGTGTATAGCTGGGTTCAGGACACATTACATTAGGAGGAACTGGAGCAGGTGTGTGTAGCTGGGTTCAGGACACATTACATTTGAGATCTTACCAGACACCCAGGGGAAGATGTGGAGTGGTTCATCAGATGTAAATGAATCTAGAGCTCGAGATAGAAGTTCAGGCTGGAGCTCTACATTTGGAAGTCATCAGTAGAATAGATGGTACAGCTGACCTTGAGCAATGCAGGAGTTTGGGATGCTGACCCTTGGCAATCAAAAATCCATGTGTAACTTTTTTTTTTCTGACTGCACTACACAGCATGTTCCCCAACCAGGGGTTGAACCCGTGTCCCCTGCAGTGGAAACACAGAGTCTTAACCACTGGACTGCCGGGGAAGTCCCTCCATGTATAACTTTTGTCTCCCCCAGAACTTAACTACTAATAGCCTACTGTTGACTGGAAGCCTTACCAATAACATAAAGTAAATTAAAACATATTTGTATGTTATATGTATTATATCCTGTATTCTTACAGTAAAATAAGCTATAGAAAAGAAACTATTAAGAAAATCATAAGGAAGAGAAAATACATTTAAGTTTACCTTCTCTGTCTACAAGATGAATTGTCTCTCAGTATCTACATCAATGTTTTCTTATATGATACAAAAAACACTGTAGATGTTACACATATTCCTAACAGTGGACATCAAAAATGAAATTAGATAACTGAAAAAGAAATTCATTTTTATTTACAGGTATAATGTTTCACACATTGGTAATGAAGAAGCACCAATGATTGCTTTATGGGAGCCTTGTGTGGTCAGTGGCGCCATGTATGGTATGTAAGTCCAAAAGCTTTGATAAGTTTTGACTTCAACTTTTTATAATCGATATGTATATATTTTATGATTGTTGTTTAGTCACTAAATCATGTCCGGCTCTTTTGTGACCCCACGACTGTAGCCCGCCAGGCTCCTCTGTCCAGGCAATTTCCCAGGCAAGAACACTCGAGTGGGTTACCATTTCCTCTTCCAGGGGATCTTCCCAACCCAGGGATCGACCCAGGGTCTCCTGCATTGGCAGATGGTTTCTTTACTACTGAGCCACCTGGAAAACCCATATTTTATAGTAGTAAATGATAAAATAGTATCTATATATATTTTATGCATTCATGACATACCTTTCTTAATTTTTTTTAGTATTTCTAGTCTATACCTGAGTTTTTACCAATTGTTGCAAATCTCCAAAAATGATTCCAATATACTTATTGAAAAAAAAATCCTCATCCGAGTGGACCTGTGTGGTGGTGTGTTGCTCAAGGGTCAACTTTATTTAAAACCATGAAATGGGATGAGATCTTCCAGGGAGTGTAGGTAAAGGTCCAAGGCTGAACCCTTGGGCCTGTCAACATTAAGAGGTCAGGAGATGAGAGGGAACCAGCATGGAGACTGGGAAGGAGTAGCTGGGGAGAGGAATGGCGGAGGGTGGTACCCCACATGCCTGTGTTGAGGGCAGACGGGCATGGAGAGAGGTTCTTGTACTGTTTGGTCATTCCTCTCTCTCTCTGAACACTGGCTGCTATATTTGAGAAAGTGAAATACACATGATGCCATTCCACTGTGCTGTCACGATCAAAAATGCACCACTCCAATAACATGTGGGAGTCCAGGAATGGCAGTTGGAATCATACAAGGTGCAGTGTATGGTCCCTGGGCTTGGCTCTCAACATAGCCTGTGGACAGCTGTCTGGGCCAAGAAGGGCTTGGCTGAGACACCATGTGGCACAGTGGCCTAGCCCAGAGACTGGGATGTGTATCCAGGTGCTACAGGCCTGTTTCCCCACTTGTCAAATGGAGCGCAAGCACCCTCCACCCAAAGCATTCATGAGGCTTGAGAGAAATTGCACCTGAATTGTCCAGCTAGGCCCTTGAGCCCACCAAGTGTTGTGAACACTGGCTGACTCACCAGACCTCTGCCATGGGTTCTGAACGGCAGTGCAGGCTCCTGTGTCACAGCCTCACAGGAATGCTCTACAAAGAGCCGCTCACTCACCACACACCCCCAACCGTACCCCCCCACCTCAATGAGTCATGCCACTCTTGTCATTCCAAGAAATCTTAATTTCTTTATTGATTTTTGACTCAACAATTTTTTTTAACTTTTTGTTTTTTTCTGAAACGTTCTTGTTGTTATGAGCCTTTTGTTTTGTTCTCGTTAAATGCACTCGACCCAAAATTGGTTTGGCATATCGAAAAGGAGACCAAGGAGGGACTGGGGTCATGGGAGAAGAGGGGAGGAGGCCCGAATGGACAGAGAGAAACTGAGGGTGAGAGAAGAGGAACACAGAGACTGAGACACAGGGGAAGAGGTGGAGACACTGAGAAAGGAAGGCAAGGAAAACCAACCCCCCCCCCCAAAAAAAAAAACCAAAAACCAAAAACACCAAACCCAGAGAAAAACAACAAGATTTCAAAGCAAATGAATTCAGGAGCCCAAGGAAGGGAGTAGGAGAGGAAACCAAGACCCTTCCTTCTCTACACTGTCCCAGCTGGGGTGGGGGCGTCAAGGCACCAGGTCTGGCGGGGGTGGGGGGACACCTGGGCGCTCAGGGTAGCCTCGTGCTGGACTGCGGCATGTCCAGACCTACTGACCAGGGGGCCCTGCCACACAGCTCTGAGGCCTGGGAGCCCACCTTGGGGATTCTGGCTGGAGTGGGAGCCCCGGGACCCACTGCACCCTCTCTCTCCCCTTGTCGGAGACTGGAGAGAAAAAAGGACTGGGCAGGGAAGAGGAAGCGGGGCGCCTTGCTTGCCTCCAGTCCTCCGGACCTCTCCCCCCACTGCCCCCAGCTCTTCCAGACCTCTCTGCTGGTGCCAGAGGCGGCCTGACTCTATGGCCTGGCTGATGCCTGGGCCAGGCCCACCGTTCCACCTACCCTTGTCTCCCAGCAGCTCTCTAGTCCCCAGAGAGGAGTTCTGGCCTAATGAAGTCGAGGAAAGCAGTGGAGCTGCCCCATACCTTCCTCACGGAGCCACCTGGGAAAGACCATTCCCATCCTTCCTTCCCCTCCCCGCTCAGACCTGCCCATGATCTGGTGAAAGGGGTTAACCCTCCCTTCCAGAAAACAGATGGAACCCAGCCTTACCTTCTCCCCACTCCTGTCCCCCGGCATGGGACAAACCAGCTTCTTTGGTCTGGCCCCTTCTCCCCTAACTGATGGGGACCAGCCAGCCCCAGCTCCTCAGGAGAAGGGAGGGGCTTTCTAGCAGCAAAAAGGGTCCCTCCAGCCACCCCTCTGCCCCTTTCCCCAGTTCCTCCCTAGAGTCCCTCCCCCTGAACCCGAAGAAGTTCATGGCAGCAGCAGGCTGAGACCCGAAGATGTTTGAAAACTCATGGCACTTGTGAGAAAAGAGGGACAAAAGAGATGAGGGGTCAGAGCAAAGGTGGAGGGCTACCCCTGGGGAAATGGCAATGACAGGGCTGGGCTATGGCAATGGGACTACACTACCCCCGAAGAGGTGAGGGGGGAGGGTTGCTGGGAAGGCCAGGGAGACAGACTGGAGAGGGGGCAGGGAGAGGTCCTCAGGAGACACCCCAACCAGGCCCTAGTACCTGGCTTTGACTCTCCTGCGGGAGGGTGGAGGGGAGGCAAGGCGACCTCTCAGCTTCGGCCTCCCCACCCGGTGTAAGACCATCTCACCACTCCCATTCCTTCCTTCCCAGTCCTACCTGCCCCCAGCAAACACCGCCGCCCTCATTTTCCTTCCCAACAACGTCTCTAGGCAGGAAATCAGCCCCTTCTTCCCAGGCCCTGAGTCCCAGAAGCAATATACAAGAAGCAGGAACTCAAAGGGACAGCGCAGCCATCTCGGCAGAAGCATCTTTGGGCGTGAGGGTGCCTCCCCGGGCCACGGGGAGGGGCAGGGGAGACAGGCCGAGCCCTGGGGCAGACAGTGAGGTACACGCCTCAGGAGGGCTGACTGATGCCAGGGAGAGGCAAACCAGGAGGGTCGGGGGGGGCGACAGAACCAGGTGCTGGGGGAAGGAAACGGTTCTTTGTTTCGATGTTGCTTCTAGATTTTGTTGTCTCTGGATTGTAAAAAGCTGCTCTGGTGGCCCGCCCACCCCGGCTGGGGGATGCACACATACATGGAGAAGTCCTGGCTGCCAGGGCCCAGCGGCGCAGCTCTGCTCCGGAAAAATCCCGGGCTGGCCGGGCCGCAGGCTCCCGGTGGCTTCAAGTGATGAGATTTTCTTTCTTTTTTTTTGTCTTTTTTTTTCTTTTCCATTTCATTGAAATATTTACAGCAATGGGGGAAGAGGAGGAGGAGAAAGAGAGAGGAGGGGGTAAGAGGGCCCCCTAGGGAAAGATCCAAGCCCAGGACCCACTCCCCAGGGAGCTCCAGACCCAAAATCTGCTCCCCAGATAGCCGAGCCCACAGGACTGGGAACTGCTCAAATACGGCCACCCCTGTGGGCTGGGGGCCCTGCGGGGAGTTGTGCTTCATCAGGAGTCGCCCCAAGGGAGGGGGTCATTGGGTGCACTCAGGGAGGGCTGAGGGGGCAGGCTTGCCGGGGAAAGCAGGGACGAAGAGCAGAGAGAAGGAGCTTCAGAGAAAGTTCCACCTGTAAACCACCAGCCACAACCGCCCGTTCCTCTCACCCTGGGGCTTTCTCCCCCTGAGGGCGCTCTCCCAGGCCAGTGGCCCCAGTCTCCAAGGAGGAGCAGGGAACTGGAGTGCAGAGGAACCTGTCCATCTGTCCTGCGCCCACTGCTCCATCTGGGTGCAGCCGGGAGCACTTCCGGCTGCAAAGAGAGGAGCAGCTGACAGGCTTCATCCAGCAGGGCCTTTGGCCCAGGGCAAGCAGAACCCTCATTTCCCTCCAGGGAGCAGGAAGGGTAGGGGGGCGGGGGAAGTCAAGGGTGGGCTGCACCCTTCCAATGTCTCCTTCCTCACTCCCCTGGGGGCCTCTTGGCTCCTCACTGCACTTCCCCCAAATTGAGCTGGTGCACATGGCTGGTGGGAAACCCTGTCTGTGAACCCTGCACCTCGGGCCCCCACAGCGCAGCCCCCAAGGGGCCTGGAGGGCCCACGGCCAAGGGGCGCCTGGAGAGAGTGGCCCATCGGCCACGGTCTCCATCCGTCTCCCTCTCCCACGAGCCCCGCCCAGGGGCCCCTCCCTGGCCCGGGCCACCAGCCCCCGGTCCGTGAGGTCCCTCAGAGACTGGTAACCAGTTGCATCTGCCCGTCCCCGTCGGGCCCTGGCCCTTCAAGGCCCGGGGCCGCCAGGTAGCCCTCGTGGCTGGGCCGCCGGACCTGGTAGTAGCCCTGCAGGGGGTTCCGGGCCACCAGGGCCGGCGGGCGCGAGGTGTAGTAGATTTCGGGGGGGCCAGGGGGTGCGGGTGGGGGTGGGGGCAGGGCCTCACTGGGCCCCTCGGGGCTGCTGTCCGGGTAGGAGGGCGAGTCCCGCAGGTTGGCCCCGCTGGCGTAGAGGGAGTCCCGGCCTGGAGGCGAGGAGAGGGGCCGGCTGGTGGCTCCATCCTCCGCCGTGCAGCTCTCCGACTCGTCCAGATCGCTCTGGTACAGCACCGACTGGGCCCGGGGCAGCAGCAGTGGCTCCTCCAGGGCCTTGTAGAGAAGTTCGATCTCTGCCCGGTCAGCCCCGGGCCCGCCAGCCTCTTCCTCCCCGCTGCCCCCTGGCACTGGCGGCACAGGGGGCTCCGGCGGTGGAGGACCCTTGGCTCCGCTGCTGCCCCCGCGCAGGTTGTTGTGCACCAGCTCCGAGATGATCATCTTCTCGAAGGCAGCGGCGTCGGCCAGGTTCCGGCCTCGAGGGGGCTCAGGGGCCCCGTCCCCAGGAGGGAAATCCCCGCTTCGCAAGGAGTAGCTGTTGTTGAAGTTGCCGTTGAGGGGTAGCGTGTCCATGCCGCAGGCTTCCCGGCCTCCCAAGGGGTGCTCTGCAGGCAGAAGGGAGCAGCTCAGGAGGAGAGCTGGGCGGTGGAAGGGATGTGGGCCACATGGGAGGTGGGTGTCTGCCTTCACCTGGCTTTCCCTGGGTTCACCCTGTCCCTGAGGTCTGGGGTCTTCTATTCCCTCTCTTCCTCACTGGCAGTGGGGAACCAGCTCAGCAGACGGTTAGTGGGGGTAGGGACCGATTTCCCCAGGGTCCCCTCCCATCTGGGGGCTTGGAGTCTCAGCAGTATGAGGAGCCTGGGTAGCCAGGTCCCTTTCCCGTGATCTCCAACACCATGACTCCTCACCTAATGCAACATCATCCAGCCGGCTGCCAAGCCAGAGACTCCTGTCTGTGTGTGGGGGGCACCCCAGTTCTAAGGTGTGGTCACCTGAGGGGGCCGCTGTCGCATTCCCCTCTCGTCCCCACCCTTGGAAACATCAACAGGAAACAGTCACACTTACTGGGTTCCCGGTAGCTCCCTGCAGGTGCCGGCCAGGAGGGAAGAGAGAGAAGGTGAGAGCAGGCTCAGAATGCCGGGTCTAGGCTCCGACCAGTTCAGGAGGCACGAGGGTGCCCCCCGTAGAGACCCTCCCCACCCCCAGACCTGGCACCCTCTCTGGCACCAGCGTGCCCTCACCTGGGGAGTTGAAGACTGGGGGCGAGGAGGGGTTGAAGCCCACTGACTCGGCAATGAGGGTGTTGTAGGGGCTGGTGCCCCCACGGGGCTGCAGCACAGGGTTGGTCAGCAGGTGGTTCCCCATGGTACCTGCCCAGGAGGGAGGACGTCACGAGGCAGCTGGGAGAACCTCAAAGGGAGCGCAGGCGGGGCTCAGGAGTGCCCCCTCACCTCGGTTCAGGGTAGGGGTGCTGTTGATGTCGCCCGCCATGAAGGAGGATTCCGTCTGCTTCCTCACGGTGTCGTTCCACATCCTCCGGATTCGGCTCTGGGGACGTAACCCAGACATGAGGGCTCTCGGGCCGCCCATTCTCCCCATGCCCGATGGGTACCACCAGGGACTGGGCGGAGAAGTGCCCTGCGCCTGGGGCGCTGGGTCCGGCCCTCAGCCCGGGGCGCGGATCCTGCCTGTACCTGGGTCCCTGTGTAGTAGCGGGCGTTGCTCCGCATGGCTGAGGTCTTGAGTGAGCCGTGCGCACCCCCGGGTGGGGAGCGGATGCAGCAGTAGGAGTGCCGCAGGCACTTGCTGTACTCCTTATGCACCTGCGGGTGGGCGAGGAGGGCAGGCAGTTGGCAGACCCGAGACCAAGCTGCTGGTGGGCACCAGAAACCCCGCCATCCCCTCCTGCCTCCAGCGGTCAGCCCAGCAGGCTCTCTTCTCACTCAGGCCCATCTTCCTTTCTCCACCTTCACCATTAAGTTCTCATCTGTTCATTTGCTCAGCAGACCTTAAGGGAGCATCTTCTATGTGCCAAGTGTGGTTTAGGCCCCAAGGACAGATGCAAATCAGAAACAGAGCCCTCCTTCTCAGAGCTGGTATCTTCCAGCAGACAGAGACTGAACACATCTACAGCAGCAGTGCGTTATGTGGGCTGTCTGCCCAGAGAACCATGGCTGGGGGTTAGGCAGGGCTGGTGGCGGGAGTGGGTGGTGATTTCCAATAGACGGGGGAGCGGGGGGACTCACTAAGGAGACGTTTGGCAAAGACTTGAAAGCAACAAGGCAGTGGGCCCCGCAGAGATCTGGGGAGGGGTAGGGGACAAGCCCCGAGGAAGGCCCATGCCTGAGTGTCTGCAGACAGAAGACAGAGCGTGGCTGGAGGAACGGGGAGAAAAGGGGGGCCCAGGGCGGACCCTGCGGGCCGGTGGGGGAGCCCTGTAAGGATGCCACTGTCACTGTGCGTCCAGTGTGGACCTGTCATCAGAACAGGAACACAGCTGACCTTGCAGCCAAGACCAGTGACCCCTGCCTTCTTCACTCCCTGTGCAGCCATCACCCACCTCACTGTCCTCTGAGACCAACAACGGCCTGACTGGGGCTCCCCACTGCCTTCAAGATGAAGTCTAACACTCCTTGGCTCCGTTTCCCTGGCTTCCGTCTTGAGTCTACAGCCTGTAGACTCTTCTCTACATTCCTCTGCTTCTGTTACCTCTTTATTTTTAAGATTCAGACTTTAACACTCTTTATTTAAAAAGGAAACTTCCTGTCACCACAAAACTCATGGTTTACCCCGCGACTATTAAAGTAGGAAATGTTCTGTCTGGGTGGCACCCGGAGCTGTATTCCTCCACACGCTTGATCTACACCCCAAGCCATGTCCCTGCCCTGAGCTCTCCCCACTCCCCACATCTGTCTTGCTTTCTCGTTCCTCTGGGCTCCTGTGTCTTGCTCTCTTCCAGAACCCTCCTCACCACGGGCTAGAATCTGCCTGAGCCTGTGCTTCCCTCCAGGCAGACACAGGTCCCGCTGCAGAAGACAGGCCCCTGGCCCTCTTCCCCAGAACTCACCTTCTTCTGTAAGGCGCAGTGAAAGACAAAGATGAAGACCCCCTGGAAGGCGTTGAAGGTGGTGAAGAGATAGGCCATGACCACGGACTCCTTGTTGATAAAGAGGAGGCCGAAAGCCCACGTGAGGCCCAGCAGGAAGAGCAGCGCAATGGCTCCCAGGGCCCAGGATCTGGGGGGGTGGTGGGGAGGAGACAGGACGTCAGAGTCCCCGCCGTCGGGGACACCACCCCCAGGGCCCTGCTGCACGTCCCTATTTCAGCAAGTCTGGGCAGTGCCCTGGGGTGAGCGGGCCTGCCCAGCGACACTCATCAGCCCAGCTAGGCCTGGGGGGCATGTGGAGGTCGGGGGGTCAGGGTTTTCTCTGAATAGCCAGTCATTCTCCTGTATCCTTCATCCTCTTGGCTACACTTCCAAACCTTTAATCTATCTTTTGCTGCCTACGTGTCTTTAAGTTACCCTAAAATGGACTCGCGTATTTTTTTCGGCCACCTTGCACAGCTTGCGGGATCTTTAGTTCCTCAGCCAGGGATTGAACCCACACCCTTGGCAGTGAAAGCACCGAATCCTGACCACCAGACCTCCAGGGGACTCGCTGCGCTTGCTTTGTGAACTCTCTCACCCTAAGCGGTGATGTGCCTGAAACCTTCATTGGATGTGCTAACACCGTGTTGTCTAATACTCGTTAAACAGACACACAAAGAACATAGTAAAACACCACCTTCGTCCTTAAAAAGCAACACAAGAGGTGAGAACACCACCTTTCGGGAAAGCCTGGGAGAGGCTGGGCCCAGCTCAGAGGTGCCAGGGCAGAGGTGCAGGGAGGGGTGCTCACTTAATGTTGTCGAGGCGACTGGAGTCAGGCTTGAGCACGGATGAGCTCCGGACCATCTTGTGCAGAGTCACCATGAGGAACACCAGGTTCACCTGCGGGCGGGTGAGGGGAGGGCTGGCCCGCGGCCCCTCTGCCTCCAGGCAGCGGCTTCTGACCAAATCCCAGCTGCCACCCCCGCCTCAGGGTCCCCTCTGCTGGTATGTGTGCTCAGCCGCGTCCAACTTTTTTGCAGCCCCATGGACTATACCCCCCGGGCTCCTCTATCCATGGGATTTCCCAAGAAAGAATACTGTAGTGGGTTGCCATTTCCTGCCCCTAGGTGCCTGTTAATGTGGCTCTCGGGGCTGGGGGGACAGGGCTCGGGGGCCTGACATAGAGCAGGAGCTCACACCACAGCTCCTAGACAGACCGACCTCAGTGCTGGAGCTTTACAGACACAAGCTGCTCTTTTTTGCCTCAGTTGGCTGCTCAGTTTTCAAGGGCTTGGGGAAAATGGGGGTCTGGGGGTCAGAGCTGGTCTGGATGAAGGACAGACTCAATGCTAGGGATACTGCCTTCCAACTCACCACAATAACAAAGGAGACGGGCCCAATGAAGCTCCAGATGAAGTAATTGTCCACTCGGAGCCAACACCTGTAAAGGAAGCAGGGCCGGGAAGAGAGGTGTGGCGGTGCGGGGGAAGAGAAGTGAGGGGGGCAGGGGAGAGGGGGTGCGCCCTTCCCTCCCTCTGACCCCCAGGGCCCAGGGACTCTAATGGCTCAGGCCCCAGAGCTCAGGAGAAGGGAGGCCAGTGCCCTGAGGGTCCTGGCTCAAGGGAAGCTGCTGAGCAGGGAACCACAAGGAGGAGAGACTAGGTAGAGGGGGCACTCACGCCTTCTCGGTGCCATAGCTGCGGTAGTCGATGGCGGCCGCAATGCCCACCACCAGGGCAGGGAAGCAGTACCCGCCCAGGTAGTAGTACTTGGTGCGGGAGTACTCGCTCTCAAACACCTCCACCAGCAGCAGGTAGAGATGCACACCCTCCAGGCACAGCCAGGAGAAGGCGGCCAGGAAGAAATAGTGCAGCAAGCCCGCGAAGATGGGGCAGGCGATCTGGGGACAGGGGTGGGGAAGCAACGCAGGTAAGGGGCTGCCCTGGCCGCCGACCTGCCAGTGGGCATCACAATCTCCTCCCCGCCCCTTCCGCTCCTGCCCCAGAGTCCCGCCCACCTCATACTGAGTCTTGTCTATCCCGACAAGGAAGAGCAGCTCCGCCAGGAAGAGGTTGATGCAGAGGTTCTTGTGGATGGTGTTCCGGTCGGTCTGTAGCCCCCGCAGGAAGCAGAAGGTGGAGATACAGATGGCCAGGCAGACCAGGGAGATGACGATGCCCACCCAAGTGATGACCGACAGCAGCAGCTCATTGATGCGGCCCTGGTACTGGGGAAGGAGCAGGGGGCATGCTGAGCCTTGCACACACACATGGGCCAGGCCAGGGGCCACGAGCTGCAGCCCACTGGGCCTTCTGCCACCTACCTGGCCTTCTGCCCCACCCCAGTCTACTAGCCAGGCCCCCACCCCTCTACAGGTGGCACGCTCACTTCCCATGCTCTGGCAGGCTTGTGGAGACATGACAAAGGTTGACACCAACTTGCTTCTCCAGCGGGCCTTGGGAAAAGGTGGAACTCGGACTAGGGAGAGCCAGACATGTGGCCTCCTGCCCTGGGCAAGACTCAGGGCCCCCCACGCCCATGAAGGTGGCCTTCCCTGGCACCACCCAAGAGGCCATGCAAGGCTGAGCCAGGAAGCAGGCCCGCCAGGAGGGGCGGGGCGCCGGTCAGCTTACGATCTCGCGGTGCGCCATGAGCACAGCAAAGTTGGTGAGGTGGCTGCAGGCACATGTGGTATGGGTCTTATTGGACTCCACCAGGCGGCAGCCCTGGGTTGACCAGTAGCCCAGCATGGAGCGCTCTGAGTAGTTCCAGAAGGAGCAGTTAGCGTTGAAGTGGTTCTTGGCCTGTTGTGGGGTGGAGGCCAGGGGGTCAGAGCTGGGAGTCCAGCCCCAGCCCCAACACCCCACCATGGGGACAAGCAGGAGACATGCCTGGGGCTTCCAGCTCCAGGTCACAGCCTGAGATCTCTGGGGACAGATGGCCCGAGATGCTAAGGTGGGGGCTGGGAGGCTGCTTCTCCAGGGAGGGGTTGTAACTTGCTCTCGGGGTGGGTGAACACACAGTGCGGGGTATGGATCTGCAGCCTGGGAAAGCGGAGGGTGCTGGGACACTCACAGAAGGAGTGGACATCTCAGCTCACCTCCAGGTGGGCCACAGTGAAGATGACAGGGTCCATCAGGAAGACTCGGCTGGACTCCTTGTTGATGGACGCTGCGATGACCTGCGAGTTCACCACCAGGGAGGCGCCCCCTGGGCCCCCCGAGCCTGCTTCACCCGCCAGCTTCACCGTGGCATTCTCGGTGGACAGGAAGAGGCCCAGGTTGTTGTAGAGAATGAAGACAACCTTGACCACTCCTAGGTAGGACAGGCCCAGCAGGCGTGTGTCAGCCCCTGGCTGGTGCCGCCCTCCAGTTACACTGGCTGCTGGGATCTTTGAAGTCAGGCTGCCGCCCAGGCAAGGGGGCTCTAGGAGCCCTTCCGTGGGACCGCTGCTCAGTTGCAGGCAGTTCCCAATGGCAGGGTAGTGATCCAGGACACACCTCACCCACCTCTCACTTTCTGTGTGACCTTGAGCAATTCCCTAACCTCTCCGGGCCTTAAATCTCAAATGGCACAACCTGCCCTAAACTCTGAGGATCATGCTGCTGTCGCACAGGAGTGAGCCCTCCAAACTGTCTGAGGTTCTGTGGGGCTTTCTGGGGTCCCCCTGAATCCCTTGAAAAGTTACACTAGCTTGCATGAAGGACACCTCTGTGTGTTGCTATGGGCTCCAACCTCTCATCAGAGTCTTCAGCCTGATCAGAGTTAAGAACTTCCCCATGAGAAGAGCTGGGGTACTGGCTCAGGGTTCAGACACTGACCGTTGCGGCTGTTCTGCTTGATGGTGTTGGCAGACAGCTGGATTGAGTTCTCGCTTGGGTACTCCTGGGGGAACACCAGCTCCTGCACTTGGCCCTCAGTGTTCAGGACTGTGACCTCGAGGACTGTGGGGACGGGATGGCAGGGCACACAAGGTTGGGGTCTGTCCACAGTCCAGAGGCCCAGGCAAGGTTGAGGGCCAGGGTAGCCCTGGGTTGTCCAGGAGGAACAGGGACCCCCCCACCCTGTTCAAGTTCTGCACCCCGACTTGCCCCCCCACCTGACAGCAGCACTCACCCACGTTCTGCTTGGCGGCCAGGAAGCGGGCCGGCTCCCTGACATTGTCTGCCAGTAGGAAGGCGCCCTCTTCCAGGACGTCTAGCAGCATGGTGGCCGTGTGCGCCTGCTCGGTGGCGTTCATGTCTTTCCAGGACTCGAGGGCCTCCGGCCGCAGCAGGTTGTCCACTGTCTCCACCACAGCCTGCAAGTGTGGCGGGGCAACGCTGCGACTCCCGCTCTGTCCCTCAGTCCCTCCAGCTGGGCTCCGCACCCCCTTCTCGGAACCTCTATCCCCCGGTGCCTCCTGGGGCCAGCCCCACTCACTCAGGAGACAGGAGCTCCTGGGCCTCACCTTGATGTAGTCCTTGCAAGTTCTCTCCCGCTTGTGCATCTGGGGAAAGAAGGAGGTGGGGTGAAGGCTGGTCTCCCAGCCCCTCTCCTTGAACCCTGACACTCACGTCTGGGCACCAGAGAGATTCCTCTTCTGTCTCTGCCACTGACCTGGGGCTAGCCCATGAGCAAGAGCCATTGCTAAGGGAGCCCCCGCGCCCCCAGGACCATCCAGGAGGGAGTCCCGGCCGGCCTGGGCTCTGTCTCGCCTTCTCCTCTCCTGGCCGTGGATGGCTGCCTGGCTTTGCAGTGCCAGGCTGGGTGTCTCCCAAGTTCCTAGGGCGGTGCCCCTGCCCCACGGCCCCCGCCGCCAGGCCCACCTTGTTGTAGTTCTTGCCGGCCGACTCGCGCTCAATGGGCCGCAGCGCCTGCAGCTGGGCATCCAGAATGTCCAGCAACTGCTCCATCAGCTTCACAGAGGAGGACACATCACCCGCGTAGATGGAGCCCCGGGTGTGGCGGGCCAGCTCGCTGGCAATGTTGGCCGCATTCTCCCCACTCTTGATCTGCAGGAGGCAGGAGGGGGAGCCCCCGGTCTCGTCAGGGACCATCCTGCTTCTCTCTCCACACACCCAGCCTGCTCAGCCCCTCTCATCCCTCTCTGCGGTCCCTTCTCCCTGCCTGCCCTGGCCCTCCCCATCTGTCTGTCCCCTCTGGAGACTAGGGGTGGACCCCGGCCTGTCTCCCCAGGAGTTCCACCGCCCCCCGCTGTGCCCTGTGCCTGGGCACCCAGGGCCAGCAGGGTAAGCATGTGTGCCTATCTGGGGGTGGGGTGGCTGCTGGTACCTTCTGGGCCACCTGGTTGACCCAGGGGGAGGTGCAGTTGCTGAGGTCAGGGCCCCGGGGATTCCAGAGCCCCAGGGCTGGTAGACACTGGAAGGAGGCAATTCCTGTAGGGACAGACACACAGGAACAGAGAAGGGAGCCACGGGGAGGGAGAGGGGAATGGGCCAGAGCAGGAAAAAGGAGATGGCAGAGAGAGGGGGACGAGCAGGTGAGGGAAGAGGTGAGGGGGCACGGAAGACCGGACGTGAAACAGGCCAGAAAGTCAAAGAGAGGTGTCACTCTGAAATGACATGAGCCGCCCACTTCCCCTAAACCCTCCCTCTCGGCTCCTCTTCCAGCTTGGCCTACCACGGTCAGAGCCTTCCGGTCAAGCCTACCTTGGAAGCCCCACCACGCCTCTCGCAAAGCCTCTCTGACCCTTCCCTCGGATCCCTGGAGCCTGTGGTCCCGGCCCTGCCTTCTCTGGTGTGTCAGCTGCTGTGTCCTGACCCCCAGCAGCTCCTGGGCCTGTGTCCATTTCGGTCCGAGGCCAGGACTCAGGTTACCTCCCAGGGGCTCCCTGCAGGGTCCATCCAGGGCTTTGCATGGCAGGTGCTTAGAATTGCAGGAGGGGACAGGGGTGGAGCAAGGGGCACTAACTGAGCTGTGACTGTGCCCTGGGGACACAGCTGCAGACATGAAGCATGATCCTTGCATACAGCCCACTTTGGCAGGGAAGGTAGACAGGTAAGTGCATCCAAGCTGAGTTAGGGGCATGTCCCCTGTCCCTTTCCTGGCCAGGCCAGCAGTGGTCATTCCCCAAGCCAGCTGCAGCAAAGGTCACCTAGGCTCGGCACTCACCTCGAGTCCCCTTGGGGCAGGGCCTCTCCACCAGCATGCCCTGCTGGGTGGCCGGCCATTGGACCCGCCGCACCTCTCGAGGTTCACAAAAGAGTTCTGGGGACACGTGCAGATTGGGGGCAGGGGGCCGCCGGGTGCTGGGGGCCGGGGCAGTGGCTGGAGGTAGGTCAGGTCCCAGCTGGTTGATGGCACCCACGGGGTGCGTGGTGAGGGGTGCTCGGCGGAGCGGGGTGGTGGCTGCTGGCGAGGCTGTGCTCGTCAGGGGTGTGGGCCGGGCTGTGGTGGTTGTGCTGAGGGGTGGGGAAGTGGCTGGGCCTGGAAGGGAGAGGGGACACAAGATGCGGTTACCCCCAGGGTTGGTCTCCCACTAGGTCTGAGAGATCTCCCCTAGCCCCTCTCTGCCCAGAGGCCCCATGCACCCCTGGGACTATACAGCATCAGAAGGTGGCAGAAATTTGTCCTCTGAAGTCTGAGAGCAACTGCAGAGGACAAGCCAGGAAGGCAGTGTTGCAGGCTCCCACCCTCATGCTCCTCTTACTCTGGGCTCTCTGGCCTGGCCACGTCCCTTCCCTCTGGGGACCTCAGTTCCCCCTTTTTTATTCGAGGGGACTCTTCTTGAGCTGTGGGGCTGCACAGAGCTGGTTTAGGGTGGCCGAGGGGTTAGAATGAGACTGCCGAGGGATTCCCAATCCTAGTCAATATCAGCAGTTCAGCTTTGCTGTTTTACTGGTACTCCCACCCAAGACTGGGGTTGAAGGGGCTCCAGGGCTCAAAACGGCCTTAGGAGAGTGCAGCTTGGCTAAAAGCCCAGAGTCCTTGGTCTAGCTTCTCAAATAAGCAAGCTAGCTAGTCTTACATCCACCCAGTGCTTGTGTAAATGAAAATCGCTCAGTTGTGTCCAACTCTCTGAGACCCCCATGGACTGTAGCCTGCCAGGCTCCTCTGTTCATGGAATTCTCCAGGCCAGGATATTGGAGTGGGTAGCCATTCCCTTTTCCAGGGGAACTTCCTGACCCAGGGATCGAACCCAGGTCTCCCACATTGCAGGCGGATTCTTTACCATCTGAGCCAGCAGGGAAGCCCACCCAGTGCTTGGGTTTCCTCATCTGTAAATGAGGCAACAGTAAGCCCTGGTTCTCAGACTGCAAGGATCAGAGGAGTTAATTGGAAAGTGCTGAAAACAGCCTGTCCCGTTGCTACCTCTGTGACCTCCAGGGTTCCCTTGAACGCACCTCCAGGTCCTCTAGGAGCTCAGAGTGCACCCCCCTCCGCTTGAGACCCAGGGGCAGGGGCTGTTGGGGAGTGAACTCGAGCTGTCCTCACCCGCACTAGGGTCGGGCGGCCCAAACTCCAGGCTATAGCGCACCACAAAGTAGTTGTTCCAGACATAGAGCTGGTTGTCGCGAGGGTTATAGTCGACAGATGAGACGAACTGGTAGGGGTTGGGAAAGGCCAGGCTCACAGGCTCCTCACGGTTGGCGTTGGTGTTGAAGGCGTAGTCCACGCGGTTGCCGGCTGCCTCGCTGTCGTCGTCCACGTACACGGAGCGCAGCACGTACAGGACGCCGCACACCATGAAGGCGTTGGACGCGGAGCGCTTGTCGTAGCCGGTCTCCCACGTGCCCTCGAAGCGCAGCGTGTAGGGGTTGAGTTGGCTTACCACCAGCCGCCCGTTGTTGCCCTCAGTAGCGTAGATGACCCACAGCCCGTTCTCATCCACTGCCAGGTCGATGTCGGTCTTGCCCCCCCAGCGGTAGGGCGAGGTGTCGTGGTAATTGGCTGTGTTGATGACCGTCTCCCCGCTCTTGATGCGCGTGCGCAAGTCGTACTTGACGATGTTGCGCGTGCGCTCCTTGTTGTAGAAGACGGCGCCGTCGTAGACCACGAAGCCCGTGCCGTCTACGCGGTTGGGCAGGCGATAGGTGGTGGTGTGGCGCGCTGCCACGTAGTCCTCCCACGAGGCGTACTCGGTCAGCGTGTCCGTGCGGTAGGGGATCCACGGCATGACGTAGATGCGGTCACCTGCCTGCAGCGGGTCCTTGCACCATGCACCAGACTGGTGCTCCGACTCGTGGGTTGAGGTGGGCTCCAGCACCTTCTGCAGGGTCCCTGGGCACACGAAGACTGGGTCGGGCGGGGAGGGGCAGGGAGGACACAGGGAGAGGAGGAGGAGCGGGGAGCGGGGTGGGGGGGACGGGGGTGGCAAGGGAGAGGGAGAGAGAGAGGCGAGTTGGTCACGTGGCCAGCGGGGGGAGCCAGGCTGTCCCCTCCTGCTGCTGCAGTCACGGTTGCTTGGTAGGGCTGGTGATGGGAAGGGGGTTTCTGGGCTGGGACCCCTGCCCCGCCCAGCTGCCCCTCTCCCTGGAGATGTCAACCCTGGAGGCCATTAAGAGCAGGGTTAGTGGTGGGGGGGTAGGGAGGAGGTGCCCCTCTTTCCTTCCCTGGCTGCTAGAGACCCCACAGGCTGGGGATAAGGGGTTTGGCAAGAGCCATCCGAGAGTCAGTCTCATGTGCCTTTAGTGGGGGATGGAGAGATTTCCTCATTGGAGCCACTGGTGGCTTTGAGGTGCCAGGGACTCAGGGCCCTGTCCCTTTGCCATCATTTGCGCCCCTATGGAAGAGCTAGGGTCAAGGGTCCCATCTTTCACCAACCACACCAGGACACAGATATATATATATATACGTTTTTTTAAAAAACTCCATTTTCTTCCTCCTGCAAAAACTGCAAGGTAGAGTAATATTTCCGTACCCACTGTGGGTGGGTGTCAGGAGCGCACTCCTATTCCAGGGTGAGAGAGGCACCCAAGGTTCCTGACGCAGCCTGTGACAACCCCCCACCCAGCACCCAGGAAATCAGGAGCTGGGGAAGAGTTTTCTGAAAAGTCCAGCCCCTCCTGAGGGGTGCCCAGACCTGCCCCCAGCCGGCAGGGTCTCTCATGGGGTTTATCGAGCAGCAGACACTGATACTGGTGCACAGGGGTGGTGGGGCGAGGGCAGAGAGGGAGGGGACTCCCGGGAGAGTTGGGTAGGGGGGAGGAGAGCTGTGTGGAGGGAAGAGAGACAAGTGGTGGTGTGGGGGCGCTCGGCGAGGTCCTGGCTCCAAGGGAGGCACGCCGGAGAGCACCTGGGAAGAAAGAGTTAGTGCTGGCGAGGAGAGAGGGGGGTGAGCAGAGAATTCACTCCAAGGCCCAGGCCCGACTGAGGGTCCCTTGGGGGGGCAGTCCCAGGTCCAGCTCAGAGGGGGCCAGGGAGGGAACCAGGTGCTAGGATAAAGACCCAGCCCGCCCCCGACAGGCCCCCCACCTCCCCTTCCCCGACCCGATTTACCTGCAACCATCCCCGGCTCGGGAGGAGGGACCAAGGCAGCGCTGATGTCAGAAAGGTGGGGGGCCCCGCCCCACCCCCCCATTCCCTGAAAAGGAGGAAAACCTCAACTGCATCTCGTTGGCCACCAACGGCCTGCCCACCCTTGCCCAGTCACGACCCAGCGCCACCGACTCCTGGACTCCCCCTACTGGCCCGGTGGGAGTCTGGGCTTGCACAAACAGTGTGGCCAGGCTCCCCTCCTTCTCCCACAGTGGCGAGGTCCCTCCAACCAGGATGGCTGGGGGCCTCCCTCTCGGCGCCGCCCGACTAGCAGAACCTGAGGACCGGCCGGGGTGAGAGTTTGTAGTGAATTCTCTGCTCCTGCTTGGCCTGTCACCAAAGCAGCCGGCCCGAGGGGACAAGAGAGGGCTGGGACTTGGTGCTGGCTTGGGGAGGGGCGTGGCCCCAGTGGCTAGAGGGCCTTGGCCAGGAACCATTCCTCATTCCAATTCCAGCCCCATTCTTCAGCAGGGTTAGGTGGGTGGCTGGGGATTCCAGCCCGCCCGCCACAGTGTCAGGGACTTTCTGATCCAGGGGTCTTGGGTCACAAAGCAGCCAGGTGCATGCCCTGCTTTAGGAGGGGGAGGGAAGCCTGGGGCTCCAGTGCTGTGTTCCCAGTGCCCTGAGGGGTTAGCCTGCACCTTCTGTCCAGCCCACTGGCCTCTGCCCTTTTCTCCTGTGCCTGGGTCTTCCCTCTCCCCAAGCCAGGCCCCCCAGCCAGCTTTGTGACGCCTGACAGATGTGTTTGTATGTGTGTGTGGGGGGGGGGTGGTGGGCAGGGGGGGGTGGTGGGCAGTGGGAGGTCTCAGAGCCCGGCCTGGTGGGCAGGGCATGGAGAAGGAAAACGTGGTTAGAGGTTACCCTGGGGGAAGGGGGAGAAGATGAGGAAGGGCCTGCTCGGGGCCTTTGCCAGCAAGGACCCTGCCCCAGCGCCAAGCTCCCAAAGCCTTCTCTGCCCTTCAGCCTCCTCCCACCCGTCCCTTGAAGAGAAAAGATCCCAGGCTGCGTGTCCGACCACCACCGGGCCTGCAAGAAGAGTGTCTGGTGCTGGGCGGAGAGACTCCAGGAAAGAGAGAGGGAGAGGGTGGTGGGGTGCAGTGAGGGGCAGGGCGGTGGGCTGGTGGCCCAGGCCTCTATGAGATGGGGGGAGGGACAAGGGGGAGGGGAGCAGCTCGGAGGGACCCCGCCCTGCCTCCCTCAAAGGGGACGCTCCACTGACCACCGTAATTTCAAGGCCAACGTGATCCCAAAAGGTCATCTCTCCCATCCCCGCCTCAGTGCTGTCCATTTCCCATGACTTCCAGGGGAGGCGGTGGCCCTCCATGACAGCCAAGTCCAGCCCAGCCACCCTCCCTACCGCCGTGGAAATTACGGTGCTCACGGAAGCCCCCAGACCCAGCCTGTGCCTCCCCCGCCCCCCTCTCTCTGGTCCTCTAACCACAACAGCCCAGAAGAAACCCTGACTGCAGCTTCGCAAGTATTTCAGAACCAAAAAAAAAAAAAAAAAACAAACGCTCCCCCGCCCCTCGCTCCCCCAACCGTGAGGCCCACCCCCGCCCCCTCGGGCCCCCCAGTGATCTGGCAGGCGCCCTCCCCGGGCTGGGGGCAACTCACTCACACCCCTCTCCCCAGGGGCTGCCCCCCACCACCCCCCGCTGGTGGAGGATGGGGTGGGGGTGGGGAAAACTGGTGCTCCGTGCTCCGAAACAGCTCTGGGCCTTGGAAACGCCAAATCAGAAGGAACTTAAACCACCAGGAGCCAGAGAGAGAGAGAGAGAGAGAGAGAAATAGAGAGAGAGGAGGAGGAGAAGGAGGAGGTAATCTGCTCCCCAAAAGGAAAACAAAGGTGTGCCCTCCCTCCCGCCTCCCCTGAACCAGACACAAAAGTTGGGGCAGGAAGAAAAGAGAAGACAGCCGGCTCCCCGGTGCCCTCCGCCCCCAGTCGGGAGCCAGGGAAGAGGGTCCCTCTCTCCCCACCCACCCTGGATGCTTATAGACTTCTCCTGAAGGAGGCAAAAGAAGTATGAGAGAAGGTCAGGTTCCCCCCCCACCCCTGCAGGGGCCAGGGACTAGAAAGGAGGGACAGGGAGAGACAGACAGAGTGAGAGGAGAGAGAAACAGAGGTAGAGAGAGCAGAAGGTCCTGCCCGAGCTCAGAGAAGCTCCCTTGGGTGTCTGGAGGGTGGAGTTGCCTGGTCGCACCAGGGCTGGCCCCACCAGTGGGGGGACACCGGGGTGGGGTGGGGAGCGACTGGACCAAGTTGGGGGGTGGGGGGGTAGAAGAAGGGGCCGGAGGGGAGGGCAGGTCACATAAGTGTGGTACAGGTAAAACAAAGTCTGAGTTAGGGGTTAGCATTGGTAACAGTGCGTTTACCTTTCTGCTCCACTTCTACTTTAAGCATCGGAAGAGAGAGAGAAAACAAATTGAAAAAAAAAATGTGCAAGAAAAAAAGAGAAAAAAAAAAGATTAAATTGCTTTCGTTTCTTTTCTGGCAACACGCCCCCTTTTCCTTTCTTTTCCTCACTCCTGGTTCCCCAACCCCGAAGGTAGAGCAGCCCCCGCCCCCATGTCCTTTCCTCCTAGGGAGGATGTCGGGAAGACAGTCACAGGGAGGAGGGAGACACACGGGAGGACAGAGACCGAGAGAGACACGGGTTGGGGGCAGGGAGAGGGGGCATACAGGTAGGCAGACGGACAGAGCCCTCAGCCCGGAGGGGGCACCCCCAGTGCAGCAAGGCTGGGGAGGGGGAGCCCCAGCCGGGAGGCAGCTCCGCTCCAGGGGCCACCAGGAAGGGATGGTGGGGGGTGGAGGAACCCCTTGGTCCCCTCCAGCCCTGCCTGCTGCCCTTGTGCTAGAACCGGGGGCCCAGGAGGGGATTCAGTGCCACCCTCAGCCTGGGAGCACCACAGAGAAGACACGCAGGATGCCCTCCCCTTCTGTGCTGGCCTTAAAAAGAGTCCAGCTGCGTTTCCCCAAACCCTCGGAACCCCACCCCCACCCGGAAGCCAACACAGAGAGAGGGTGGCAGGTCGGACACAGAACGATGGAGAGGCAGACAGGCGGAGCCCGGGGCCTCCAAGAGCCCCATCGGGGAGACGAGGCAGAGAGGGAAGAGGCTGGGCTGGGGGCGACATCACAGACGGGCAGGACAGCAGGAGGGGCCACAGACACGCTCCCCCGCTCCCCCGGGGGCAAGCCCGAGGCTCACTCAGTCTCTCTGCCCAGCTCCCCCCCTGGGGGCCCAGGAGCTGGGAGCTCCCCAGCCCACAGCTGGGATGGGCAGGCGGGCAGCACCTGGGGAGGAAGGGGGCACGGGTTAAACTGTGCTCAGCTGCAAGGCAAATCCAGCGTTAGTCGGGCCTGTCAGGTCCGTGTGCCAGGGGAGGTGGGGGGTGCCCCACACACCCACTGCTCCATTCCCATGGTAGCCCCGCACCCACCCCTGACCAGCACTGGGGTCACCCCAGCCTCTGAAGCCCATGGCAAGAGGGGCTGCCCAGGCTGTGCCCCCTCCAGGCTCTGGGCCCCCTGGCCCCTTAGGAACCTCTGACCTGGGCCTCGCTCTCCTGCCACCTGTCTGCCGGGAGGGGCAGTGTCTGACTCCCTTCCCAGCGCCTCTCCCAGAGCCTGGTACACAGGAGGTGCTCAGAGTCTGGGGCTAAGTGAGTGCCAGGCCTCCCTGTTTGGTGGCCTGGCTTCCATCACCCTTGGAATGCCAGCCCTCTTCTTCTGGGACCAGAGTTAGCCCAGCCACCCAGATACATCCTCCGTGTCAGTGAGTGTGAGAATGTGTGTGTGTGCATGTGCACCCAAGCGCGTGTGCCACTGCCTCTCCCAGGGCTCAAGGTAGCTCTCTCCCATCAGACTGGGGGCTGCCCATTCCCTGAGCCCTCCTGGTCTCTGTGGGTCATGCCCTCCCACCCACACTCGGAGGTTCAGCTCTAGGAAGTCTCTACACCTCTTCCCTACTTCTGTACCTGCATAGTATCCACTCATTTGTTTTTGTTTTTTTTTTCCCACTTGCTTTTGCACACCACTTGGACCAAGAGATTTTTTCCCCCCTGCTTTTTATCTGCCTGGTCTCAGGAGAAACTGGGCTTGTCAGCTGGTGTTAGTTTTATTTTTGATTACCAATAGCAATAATAATTGGTAAAAGTCATGGTGAGTGGTCAAAAGAAAAGCAACGACTACTAAGTGCTCAGCGCTTATTAGGCGCCAGGAAGCGAGCTAAGCACCCCTCTGGCAGCATTTCGAGAATCCTGTCTATAAATGAGGAAACAGGTTCAATGAAGTGAAGCAACACGACTTCAATGAAGTGAAGTAAACAGAACGGGTGCAGTTTCCTTCACATCTCCCGCTGGGGGTGCACAGAGAGCTCTTTACCCACGTTCTCCGGAGTCCCGGCAGCATCTCAGAGGTGTTTGATCCCCTCCCAGCATCACAGAGGGAGGTGTAGGCTCAGCTGGATTGAAAGGGCACCCAAACCATTACTGAGCACATCCCGAACCAGGCTTGGGTCTGGGCGCTGGGGAGGGGGTTGAAGATGAGGTCTCTGCCCTGTGGGGGGAGTTTACATCCAGCACTTTGCCACCACGACTGGGCTCTGTGGCGGGCCCTGGGCTGGGCGCCTTGCACACATGACCTCCCAGACTCTTGCCTTCTTCTGCAGCGGCCCAGAGAAATTTAAGTCATTTGCTCCAGTTTCCGAGCCAGAAAACCCAAGGGCCGGGGCTGAACCTCGAACCCAGTCTAGATTTTTCCACTGTGCTGTGCTCCCCAACTCCTGTCCCCCTTCCCCTGCTGCCCCAGCCCACAGGGGGTGGGCAGTGTCCCCAGTGCTGTGGGGAGGCTTCAAGGATCAGATGGGCGTCCCCCTCAGGCGGTGACTGGAGGCCTCGGTCGCTGAAAGGAAAGGGTAAGGAGTAAAAGAAGAAAGCTATGGAAGCACATGAGGCTCTTATCTCCCCCAGCACATCTGCGGTCACCTGCGAGGAGAAATCAAAGGTTGGGGGGAAGGCTGGGGTGGGAGGGGAGAGGAGAGAGAGTCACAGGGCCTCCTGCTCCCCCGCCCCTGCCCCCCACACTCAAGACACCCTGGTGGCCCTGCCTCCTCCCCCCTCTGCCCAGAGGGCCCTACCTCCAGGTTGGCTACATGAAGCTGGGGGTGGAGAGGAGGGAATGGATGATGAGGAAGGGTTGGGGGAGCATGAGGGCTGGAAAGAAGGGCCATGTTAAGGGTGGGGTGCTGAGGAGGAGAGACCCTGTTGATGGTTTGCTTCCTTTAGTTGGGTGCAAGAATGGAAGGCCCCTGGCTCCCCAGATCACCTTCCTCAGGATGCCTGGGTACCACCCTCAGTCCAACATGGCAGCACTTCCTGTGCAGAAAGGAAGTACTGGCATGCTAACAGGCAAACCAACCAAGAGTTAAGAATCTGTGGAAGCTGCCCCTAGCCCTTCACATGAGATCTGCTGCCAGGCCTCAGAGGATGACCTGCTTTTCTATGGGTAGCTTCCAGGATTGGGAAGGGGCAAGAGTGGGGGCCTGTGAGGAGTGAGAAGGATAAGAGAAAGGAGAGGGAGCTGAGAGGAAGTGGGGTTAGAGGGAAGAGCATGTGTGTAAGAGGTGGTCAGGAAGGGAAGGGATGTGGGAAGAGCAGGGGAGGAGGAATTAGACGGCAGTGAGGTCAAGGTCCGGGGAGAGGAGAGATAATAAGTGTGCCAAGTGGAGTATTTGGGTGCGGCCTTGAAGTGTATAAATAAGCCAAGGGCAGGTGAAGAAGCAGGGTGAGCAGGTCAGAGTAACAGGAGCTGGAGAAGGTGCCCAGTGGATGGGGACAGAGTCAAGGGTGGGGGTGGGGGTGGGGCAGACAGCAGTGTGGACAAGGGAGTCAGAGCAAAGAGAATCTGTGAGGGGGGGAGCGGGTCCAGCCATCCCTGTGTTCCTGGCCCAGCTGGGCCTTGTGTGTATGTGTGTGTGTGTGTGTGTTCAAGGTGTCTCCTCCTCACTTGCTTCTGGGAGGGGGAAGGGCCCATGTCGCGTGAGGAACAAGATGACTCACTGTAGGGGACACAGTCGTACTGCACCTCCAGGTACTTGTAGGTCCCAGGGCAGGGGTCCGGAAAGGCGTCGGAGCCAGCGACCACCACACACTGGGTGCGGTTGTTACACCTGTGGAGGAGAGATGGGGGGTTGGGAAAAGACGAGCCTGGAACTGGGCGGGGGAGGCCCAGGCTCAGGAGAGGAAGGGACATCTCCACTTGGGGAAGGAACCACGGTGACCATGCCAGGGGCCGTATGTGGATGTTGTTTTCTGCCTCCTGTCTGCTCTCTCCTTCCAGATAGGAGTCTTCTATTCTCAGGCCTGGCACAGCAGGAAGCTCAAGGCTATGCCAGAGGGTCACTCCATAAAATGTTTTTCCAGTCACCCTTCATCACTTTCCTCCTGAGTGTCACCTGTGCCATTATGTCTCTTTTTTTTCCCATAAATTGACCATAAAACCTGTCCTTTGTTCAATAAGATGTGAAGCCATACATACAAGGTGGTATCTTTGTGAACACTGATGAAATGCTCAGTGCTTGCCACCTCATACCACGTCTTGACACGTCCCACCTTTTGGACAGAGCTGCCGCAAGGCTCTGCAGCCAGAGAGGGGCAGAGTCGTCCCTTCATGCTGAAACCATCCTCGGTTCCCCATGCGGAACTCCCCCAAGTCCCTGTCAACTTCTCAGGAGTCTGGCTACCACGCGATGGGAAGTCTACTTAGCAACAACAAAAAGATGTTTCTTCTCTGCTGTCTATACCCACGGTCAAGGTCTCTGTTTCCTGGAGCAGCTGAGTCTTGGCTGCGCAGGACAGCACCTTGACTGTAGGTGTGAAAGAAGTGGTTTGGTTGTGGGGGGGCTTCCTGACAGGTATGAGGCAGAGGGGGCTCCTGCGTCTTCACTTCAATCCTGCTCTTAACCAATGAGTGCTTAACTCATGAGCATCTGCTCATACCCACACTCCTCACCTCCCCTTTTCAAAAATATAACACTGATGGGAGGTGGGAGGGAGGTTCAAGAGGGAGAGGACATATGTATACGTATGGCTGATGCATGTCAATGTATGGCAGAACCAACACAATATTGTAAAGCAGTTATCCTTCAATTAAAAATATATAAATTTAAAAATATATATAACACTGAGCTCAGATGGTTAAACAGAGACTTTGTTACCTATGACCCAAAGAACTGAAAGCAGGTCCGTTCATCTCCTGCAACACTGAAGGTGTATTTGTGTACAACTGCTTGTATATGAATGTTCACAGCAGCATCATTCACACAATCACCAAAAGGTAGAGACAACCCACGGGCGAATGAGTGGATAAATGGAGCACAGCTTACCCACACAGTGGAGCATTATTCGGCCATAAAAAGGAAGGAAGCGCTAATACTACACCATGGATGAGCCCTGAAAACATCATGCTCAGTGAGAGAAGCCAGCCTGAGGCCACGTGTTTCACAGTTCTATTTATATGAAATGTCCAAAACAGGCAAATCCAGAGACAGAAAGTAGATTAGTGGTTGCCAGGGACTCAGGGGAGGGGAGGGGGGTGGGGAGTGACTGCTCAGGGTGATGGAGTTTCCTTTTGAGGTGATGAAAATGTTCTGGAACTTGACAGAGGCAGAGATTGCACAATATCGTGAATGTAATTAATGCCACTGAACTGTTCACTTTAAAATGGTGCATCTTTTGTTATGTGGATTTCGCCTCTATGAAAACAAAAAGAAAAACACAGAAATGCTGGCCTTCCTGGAAAAACCACATGTCCAGCCTCCCCTGCTGGGAAGTGCCTGTGACTTGAGTTCTAACCCAGAAGGTGAGAGTGGGTATGATGTAGCCTTTAAGGGAGTGGCCCCGGGGTGGAAGTAGGGGGCGGGGTTTCAGTACTCAGATACAAGCAGGTGCTGAGGGTCTTTTCAGTTCTGATCCTGTTTGTGAGCTAAGTCCCTTTAGTTGTGTTCGACTGTTTACAATCCTATGGACTGTAACCCACCAGGCTCCCCTGTCCATGGGACTCTCCAGGCAAGAATACGGGAGTGGGTAGCCATGCCCTCCTCCAGGGGATTTTCCCAACCCAGGGACAGACCCTGTGTCTCTTACATCTGCATTGGCAGGCAGGTTCATTACCACTAGCCTCACCTAGGAAGCCGATCCTGTTTAGGCCACTGTACTTACCCTAGGGTGTCTCTGTCAGAGTCACAGAGCTGGACCCTGAACTAACGTAGAGTCTCCACATGTGACGACAGTGGGGGCAGTGGCCTCATCATGTTCGCTTGGCCCCAGTGACCAAACTACTGTGTCCCCCACCCCTCTGCCCCAGAATTGAGACCCCATGGGCGTCGGAAACTAGGCGAGTTTCTGTGCAAGCAACTTGGGGAGATGGCGAAAACCACCATAGACCCTGAGGCTGGTCCGAGTAAAGTGGGCAGGGAGGATCTGGAGAGGCAGTGGGTAGGAGAAAAGGGAGGCTGGACTGGGATGGTCCATGCAGGGGTGTTGGGAGATGGAAATTAGGGAAGAGGGAGAAGATTGCTTCAGGGAAATAGTTTTTTGTTTTCTGTGTGTTTTGCCACACCGCTGGACCTTATTTCTCTGTGCTAAGTTGCTTCGGTTGTGTCTTACTCTATGTGACCCTATGGACTATAACCCACCAAGCTCCTCTGTCCATGGGGATTCTCCAGGCAATAATACTGGAGTGGGTTGCCATTCCCCTCTCCAGGGATCTTCCCGACCCAGAGACTGAACCCAGGTCTCCTGCATTGCAGGCAGATTCTTTAACGTCTGAGCTACCAGGGAAGTCCCCAAAGAATACTGGAGTGGGTTGCCGTGCCCTCCTCCAGGGGATCTTCCCAACCCAGGGATCGAACCCATGTCTCTTATGTCTCCTGCATTGGCTGGTGGGTTCTTTACCACTAGCACCACCTGGGAAGCCCCTGACTAGGGATCAAACCCATGCCCACTGCAGTGGAAGCTCAGAGCCTTAACCACTGGACCACCAGGGAAGTCCTGAGAGTAGATGTTTGAGAAAGAAATGGTGGAAGTGAGAGGGTGATGTGGTTCCAGCCCGCCCCACCTACCTGAGCCACTTGACCATGCCCATTCCCTGCCCCAAGCTCTCAGAAGGCTTCTGGAAGCCCCATCCAGTGAGGGATTCTAGAATCCCCGAGGAGCTGTGGAGCTGGCCCCAGGCCTCCCCTTTTCCAGTTTTCTGCTCAGGGTCCTGGAGTGAACCCTGCTCTCTCTCAGGCATTTGGCAAAAATTCAGTGAGCGCCTGTGGGGTAGCTGGCTGCGGACATGGTGGAGACAGACAGCACTCTGTGGGGCTGACAGCCCAGGGAGGGAAGACGTAAAAGAGACATGATAAAGAGGCAATACAGCCAATGAACTGTGGGCAGAAGTCAAGACTAGGAGAGAGAGAGACAGAGAAGGGGCTGGAAAGTGGGGCGGGGGCACTGTGATTTTAGAGTGTGGTCAGGTAGACCTCATTAAGAGGCTAGTCAGGCAAAAAAAAAAAATCCCTGAATGGGGGACTTCTCTGGCAGTCCAGTGGTTAAGACTCTGTGCTTTTAATGCAGTGCGGGGGGCGTGGGTTCAATTCCTGGTCAAGGAAATAAGATCCCACGTGCTAGTAGCGGGGTGCAGCAAAAAACCATAATTCAAATGAAAGAACCTAAGTAAGGGGAGGGAGGAGTCACGCGGGTTTCGGGGAAGAGGATTCCAGACAGGGGGAACAGCCAGCACAAAGGTCCTGAGGGAGCCCCTAGCAGAAGGTGGGTGATGAGTCTAAGGAGTGGCCAGGTAACTGAAATCCAGTGAGGAGGAGCATGGAGAAGGTGAGGACTAGAGAGGACGCTGCAGAGTGTCCAGGGCCTTGTGGACCTGAGGAGGACTTAGGCCTTTTGCTCTGAGTGAGGTGGGCACCAAGGAGGGATCTGATAGGAGGGCAGAACCTGACTCAAGTGCTCACAAGCGCTCTGGCTGCTATGGCGGGAACAGACTATAGCAGGCAGGCAAGAGAAGGCAAGGAGAGGGGGCAGAGCATGCTGTAAGCAGCCGTGGGGGGTTTGGCGTGGAAACAGCAGCAATCAATCTGGGTTAAAAAAAATTTTTTTTTTTTAATCTGGCTGCACTGGGTCTTCACTGCTGTGTGCTAGCTTTCTCTAGTTGCGGCGACGGGTGCTACTCTCTAGCTGTGGGGCTCGGGCTTCTCATTGCAGTGGCTTCTCTTGTTCCAGAGCACAGGCTCTAGGTGCACGGGCTTCAGTAGTTGTGGCACATGGGTTCAGCAGTTGTGGCACATGGGCTCAGCAGTTGTGGCACACAGCATCAGTTGCCCTGTGGCATGTAGGATCTTCCCGGACCAGGGATTGAACCCATGTCCCCTGCACTGGCAGGCGGACTCTTAACCACTGGACCACCAGGGAAGTCCTAAATCTGGGTAAAATCTGAAGGAAGGGCTGACGAGCTGTAGGTGGTCTGGCTTGAGTGTGTAGCTTTGTACACCTCCCACCCCCCACTCAAACACACACTTACAGAAAGGAACAGTCTTCACACTCACTCACTCCCTCACATTCTCACACACCTCTCTCTGACACAAGCACATAACCTTCTGCCGTCCATGTTTAATGTCACCTCCTCAGGGAAGCCCTCTGGGCTGTCCCTCAGCTCCTCTGACACAGCCCCCTGTCCTGCCCTGGCCCGTACCCTGCAAGCCCCCGCTAATCTTAGGATGAGCGTCTGGAGGCAACGGGCTTTTGGCGAAGGGTACGGCTTGGGGAGGTGACAGGCTGGCAGGGGGTGGGCTGGGTCTTACTGGCTGTTTGCGTGGCACCTAGCCCCTAGTAGCTGCTCAGGAAATATGTGTCGAATGCCCACAAGGAAGGGTGAAGGGGAACAGGGTGTGCTGGCCATGGGGCGCGCAGAGGACAGGCACCTTATTTGGGGCCCCTCGGGACTGCTGTCACCCCTTCCTCCTGGAGCCCCTCACCTCTGGGACATGATCTTGAAGGCATCTGGCAGGTAGCACTGCACGTTCTCCATCTGGAAAGGGTCGGCGTCGCAGATCTTGTCATCTGTGCGCCCATAGTTGGCATTCTCCACCATGATGACGTCGCTGCCTGGGCACCGCAGCTCGATGGGGTAGCCTTCACATGCCAGCTCCCGGCGCATCAGCCCAAATGGGAGCCCAGCCCGGCTCAGGCCTGCAGGGAGAAGAGGGAGGGAGTCGGTCACCACCAGGCCCAGGAGGGATGGGACAGAACCCCACTGAAGAGGCTCCACCTCCAGCTTGACTGTATCGGCCTGCAGGCTGTATGAACCTCAGTTTACTCATCTGTGAAATGGGCTTCTCGGTGTGCCCACTTGTGTAGTAAGGCCATTAGCCCAGCCCAAGAAGAGTCTGGCTCCTGGGACGTGTCCTATGAGCCCTTCTAGTGTCCTTTGTGAGAAGAGTGTCTTTACTTGGGGGCCTGGAGCCATGCCAGGATAGCCTGTGTGAACTGTTAATGGGTTAAATCAGGTCTTCCCCCCTCCACCAATTCAGATGCTGAAATCAAGCCCTAAGCCCCAGTATCTTAGAACAGCGGTCCCCAACCTTTTTGGTACCAGGGACTGGTTTCATGGAAGACAATTTTTTCCATGGACGGGGTATGGGGACGATTGTTTTCGGATGTTTCTCATAAGCAGCACGCAATCTAGACCCCTTGAATGCACAGTTCACAGTAGCGTTCACGCTCCTATGAGAATATTAATGCCACCGCTGATCTGATAGGAGGTGGAGCTCAGGCGGTAATGCAAATGATGCAGAGCAGCTGTAAATACAGATAAAGCTTCATTTGCTGGCCCACCACTCACCTCCTGCTCTGCAGCCTGATTCCGAATAGACCATGGATCACTACTGGTCTGCAGCCCAGGAAAGGGACCCCTGCCTTAGAATACGAGCAGATTTAGAGATAGCATCTTTACCGAGGTACTCAAGTTAAAATGAGGCCACTAAGGTGGGCCCTAATCCAATATGAGTGCCGAGGAATTGAAGCTTTCAAACTGGTGTTGGAGAAGACTCTTGTGAGTTCCTGGGACAGCAAGGAGATCAAACCAGTCAATCCTAAAGGAAATCAACCCTGAATGCTCATTGGAAGGACTGAGGTTGAAGCTGCAGCTCCAATACTTTGGCCACCTGATGCGAAGAACTGACTCACTGGAAAAGACCCTGACACTGGGAAAGATTGAAGGCAGGAGGAGAAGGGGTTGACAGAGGATGCCATGGTTGGATGGCATCACCAACTCGATGGACATGAGTTTGAGCAAACTCCGGGAGATGGTGAAGGATAGGGAAGCCCGGTGTGCTTCAATCCATAGCGTTGCAAATAGTCGGATGTGACTGAACGACTGAACAACAACAAATCCAATATGAATGGTGTTCTTATAAAAAGAGGAAATTTGGACCCAGAGGCACACAAAGAAGGAAGATGACGTGGAGATGCAGGGAGGAAGATGATGACCACCTATGAGCCAAGGAGAAGGGCCTGGAATAGACTCTTCCCCGGTGGCCTTCAGAAGGAACCAATCTTGCCGACACCTTGATCTTGGACGTCTGGCCTCTAGAACTGGGAGGGAATACCTTTCTGTGGCTTCAGCCCCTCAGTCTGTGGCACTTGGTCACGACGGTCCTAGCAAACTATTAAATATAGTTCACTAACAATGCGGTTTCAGGTAGGCGTTTTGGGTGATGTATCAGCTGACCTCTTGAGGGGCTGGAGATTGAGGCCAGCCATGTCTATGTGACTGAGCCTCAGTAAAGACTCTGGACACCAAAGCTCAGAAGAGCTTCCCTGGTTAGCAGTATAACATGCGTGGTGTGGCTCATCATTGCCTAGAGAGTTCCCGCTGTCTGAGACTGCACTGGGAGGGAACCACCTGCACAGAACCTTCCCGAAGTTGCCCCATGCCCCTCCTCTCCTGGCTGATTTTCATCTGTATCAGTTCACTGTAGTCAACGATGTTGTTGTTTAGTCACTACGTCATGTCTAAATCTTTTGTGACCCCATGGACTGTAGCCTGCCAAACTCCTGTTTGTGGGATTTCCCAGCCAAGAATCCTGGAGTGGGCTGCCATTTCCTTCTGCAGGGGATCTTCCCAACCACAGAATCGAACCTGGGTCTCCTGCATTGGCAGGAGGAATCTTTACCATCTGAGCCACCAGTAATCAACTATAACCGCAAGGGACGGTCTTCCCTTGTGGCTCAGTGGCAAAGTCTGGTGGGCTACAGTCCATGGGGTCCCCAAAGAGCCAGACACGACTGAGCGAGTAAACAACAATAATGGTGCTTGTGAATTTCATGAATCCTTCAGGCAAATCATCAAAGCTGAGAGTGGCCTGGGGCACTTCTCTAACTTCGCACCACCCCCACCCACAGAGCAGGGAGGGTGTATTAGGGAATGTCCTCACGTTCTGGAAGAAACCACAGAGCCTGACTTTGCTACTTCCCAGCTGACAGGCCAGGTGGGTCCTTTGGGCCAGGGTTCCTCCCAGTGTGGCCCTGGGCATATCCACACTGTGTTCAGAGTGCAGATTCTGAGTGCCCCTAGACCCAGGCCTGCTGATCCCGAATCTCGGGGGTGAAACCAGGAGCCCCCGAATGGGTACACCCATCCGTGATTCCCATGCACACTCTCGTCTGGATAGCTGCTGCTGGCGCCTCACCAGGCCTGTTTCTGGATCTGTAAAATGGGCAAACCACAGCCCAGGGATGTACTGGGAGGCTTCTGTGCTAGAAGATGTTCTGGAAGGAGGTGCTGTGGACAGCGAGGGCATCCCAGGGAGGGGGCCCTGGCTTTCACTTGGGAAACTTCCTAGGGTTGCCATGACAATGGAAGAACTTGCCATGGGAGTGCCTGGCTCTTGGAGGGGCTACATTGTCACATGTCAGCTCCCTTCCTGTGCCTTTCAGGGACTGCAAGCTGGGACTCAGGAGCCCGGTGGTTAGGGTTTAAATCCCAGTGCAGCCATTCCCTGGCTGGTGGCTTCACGTAGTCACTGACCACCCCAGTGCCCTTACTTCCTACTCTAGGGAGCCAACAACGCCTACCTCACGGGCCTCTGCTGAGGGGTGCAGAACTGGTCCGCAGTGAGCAGACAGGCCCCTGATTACTACTGTCAGGAGGATGATTAAGGCAGCTCGTCTCTGTGGGACAGAGCGGGCTCAGCACCATCCACGCCTGCCGGGGCAGCCACCTTCTTGCACACTGGTCCCAGCCAGGCCTATGCCAGGGGTCTGAGGGAAGCAGGGATACACAGCAGGGTCCCAAGCCACCAACATGGAGACTGTCACTGGTGGATGGAGAGAAAGTCCCAGTGTGCGTTGGCAGCAGAGACAGACGGATCCCCTGTGTTGTGATCTAGTCCCTCTGATGCCAGCTGGGGGCCCAACAGGGTTGGCAGCCAGGCCCTCAGGGTTTTTTGGGGTGAGTTGAGTCCCACTTGGGGAAAAGTTTTACATGTGTTCCTCCAGCGCCATCTGCTCCCACGTCTAATTTTAGTCCTTCCTGGGTCTGGGAAGGAGGCTGGGGGTGGAGGGCTGGCTCAGATGGGTCTGGGGGTGGAAGCAGCCCCACCCAGCCCCACTGGGGCTGTAGGGCAGGACCTGGACGGGCAGAGAACACGGGTGCTGTGGGATTGGAGGGTGCCAGCTGGCCGGAGCAGTGCCAAGGCCTGGTGGCATGGCTGAATGATGCCCCCTCCACCTTTGAGGCTCTCTGTGAGAGGGAGCGCTGGTGAGCAGGGCTCACCACCAGCGGCCTCCAGACAGGGCTGGGAAGAGTGGGGCAGGGGGCACCCCCAGGGCGAGGGTAAGGCCGGCAGGCCTCCTCTCTCTGCTTCTCATCCCGCGCTGCCCTTGCCCCCGCCTGGGCCCACCGTAGGGACAGTAATTGAGTAATCGGGCGAGGGTGGGCGGGTATGCTCCGGGCACTAATTGTGGCGTGTGCGGGATCCAGGGCCGGCATAGGGCCGAGCTGGATAATTAGTTGTTTTTAAATAAACGTCAGCGGGCATGCTTTAATTAAGCCTTCTTCCCAGCGAGAGCCTCGGAGATGTAATCACAGAGAGACACACACACAGGAGACAGAAGAGCCTCACCAGGAAGGCCTGTCCTGGTCCTGGAGGCCACAGCCCAAATCCCAGGCCCTAGGACCCCTGGCGGGACGAGCCCTGGAGCTCTGGGTTGGGGGTGAGGGGCTGATTTGGGGACCCCTTGAATCAGGGTATCTGATCACCAAGTCTTTCTCTGCTCTGGGTCTGCCAGACTTAGGCTGGGTGGGGGCCTGATTCTCTTAACAAGGGATCAGGAGGTTGTGGTGGTTGAGTCACTAAGTCATGTCCGACTCTTTTGCGACCCTCCGGACCGTAGCCTACCAGGCTCCTCTGTCTATGGGATTCTCTAGGCAAAAAGTGGGTTCCCATGCCCTCCTCCAGGGGAATCTTCCCAATCCGGGGATTGAACCCAGGTCTCCTGCACTGGCAGGCAGACTCTTTACCGCTGAGCCACCAGGGGAGCCCTGGTCAGGGGTATTTCGGGGTTTCATCCCCTCTACCCTGCCTCGGCCCCCTCAACACCTACCTTGGGTGGCTGAGGTGACGAGGATGGCTGTGACGCAGAGACTCCAGAGCGCGGCGGCCAGGCGGGCCATGGCGGCGGCCAGGGGTGCGTTCTCCGCTCAGTGGGCTGTGCAGGGGGCCTCGCCCTGCATCACCAGGTGGGCACCACGGCCTGGTCCACCAGCCTGTGGAGGACAGGGAGAGTGAGGCGGGGGGCAGGGCGGGCTGAGGAGGAGGGCAGATCCCCTCTCTTTCTGCAGGTGCCCGAGGGCCTCTAGCCTGCTGCCCCGAGAGGGGTGGACCAAGCCGGCCGTATCTGACAGAAGCGGCACCCCTGGGCCAGAGGCTGACCCCTCCAAGGCCTCTGGCTCACATTGCAACCCCCCCCACCCCAACAGGTGGACCCACCCATTTGGGCACCTTGAATCTCCCAGAAGCACCTCCTGGGGTCTGCCAGTGCCCCCTTCCCCAGGTGGCTGGGGTAATTCTTCAGGCAGTATCAGTTAAGAAGGGCCCACCTGCACCCAGGCAGGCCCCAGACCCTCCATCCCAGAGGAGAACCCTCTGGAAGCCTCTTGAAATTGAGACCCTGCCAGTTCGTCTCCCCTACCCCAGCTTCCTCATCCAGCACGGCGTCCAGGGTGGGGGACCCAGGCGTCTTGGCCCCGGCATGCAGCCTCGCGGGCTTGGGCTGGAGTCCAGGGCCCCACCCCCAGCCCCTTGGCTTCCTGTCTCTCTGGCTCTGGAAGCTAATTAGAATCCAGCTGGCTGGCGCCACAGATCAGGGACCAGGGACAACTAAGTCCCCTCTTTCCTCTCGGGGGGACCCTCAGGGTGAGCTGGAGATGGGCAGGCGGGGTGAGGGGTGGGTGCAGCCCCTGGGGGGGCTGGGGAGGCTGGAGGAGGGGTGGGAGCTGTATGCCCTCCCAGGCTAGCCCCCTCTTCCCCAGTCTGTCCTTCCCGGGCACAGCGGCTTCGAGGGCACAGAGCCGGGTTCTGACCACTTTTTCTCCCTCCTAGCCTCTCCTCTTCTCACTGCTTCTGTCTCCCCTGCGATACTCCTAAGATGGGACACCCAGATCTCCACACTTGGTCTTTTGCTCCATCTACACCCCGGTTCTTCAAGTATGACCCTGGCCCAGGGGCACCAGCCTGGACAGCAACTTGCTAGAAATGTACCTTCTCTGAGGAGGGTCAGCACCCATGTTTCTTTTTTAAAAAACAGTTTCTCTTTTACTTATTTGGCTGAGTTCTTAGTCGTGGTTCACCAGCTCAGTAGTTGTGTGGCATGGGTGTAGTTGCTTTGTGGCATGCGGGATCTTAGTTCCCTGGCCAGGGATCGAATCTGCACCCCCTGAATTGCAAGGCTGATTATTAATCACTAGACCACCAGGCAAGTTCCAGCACCCCATGTTTTATCTGGCTCTCATTCCCTGATAGCTCAGTTGGTAAAGAATCCGCCTACAATGTGGGAGACCTAGGTTTGATCCCTGGGTTGGGAAGATCCGCTGGAGAAGGGAAAGACTACCCACTCCAGTATTCTGGCCTGGAGAATTCCATGGACTGCAGAGTCCATGGGGTCGCAAAGAGTGGGACACAACTGAGTGACTCTCACTTCACTTCTAGTGTGCAAACCCTTGGTCTGTCCTCTACTCGCATCCCCCACGTCTGTCCTATGGTCTCAACACCAGGGACAAGCTCATACTTTCCAAGCCTCTTATTTACAGTTTGGAATCTCACAAAAGAGCCCTGACGACTGGTTGTTTTTCCCCCCACAGTTGAAAGCCTATCAACCAGCCCGGTAAGCTCCCTGACCCCACTCTTGCCTCCTGCTCTTCTTCAAGCAGCCCAGACCCTGCCCCAGGGCCTCGGCACTTGTCACTTCCTCTGGGTGAATCTTCTGCCTGCCAGTTATTCACATGGCCTCTTCCTCTGCTCCCTGGCCTCCTTCAAACCTTGGTTCAAATGTGACTATTTCTCTTTTTTAACGGATGTGCCCCTCCACAGGCAGGGATCATTGCATTGTTTTGGTCCTGCTTCCACAACAGGCCTGAATGTTTGTTGAACAGCTGTTGTTCAGTTGCTCAGTCACGTCCAACTCCTTTGCGACCCCATGAACTTCAGCCTGCCAGGCTCCTCTGTCCATGGGATTTCCCAGGCAAGAATACTGGAGTAGATTGCCATTTCCTTCTCCACGCTGAATCAGTCTCAGAACCCGAACCTAGAAATCCTCCTCAATTACCAACTTCTCTGCTCCCCTCTCCTTCATAAGCTCCTCCAGCAAGTCCCATGGGCTCTGCCTCCCTCCAAAGTACCCTGTCAATCTGCCCACTCCCCAGGGCCACCACCAGGCCCAAGCCACCACCCTGCTGCCCCCAGAGGCTTGTCCTGGTCTCCTCCTCTTCCCAGCCTCGCTGCCTCCACTCAGTGCTAAGGCCAGCATTCAGTGATGTAAATTTGAGCGTTAACCTCCCCCTCTGCTCTCCCCTGGGGTCTCCGTTCATCACCAGGACCCAGAGGCTGCTGGTTGGGCTGGTGTCACCACGTTCTCCAATGCAACCCTCCTCGCAGTCCTAGGAGCTCCAGCTTCCTTCCAGCCTGAGCCCTTGCCTGGGCTGCCCCTCTGCTGAACAGCCTCCCAGTACCCCCATCGCCTGCTGCAGCTTCTCAGCACTCAGGGCTCAACCTCAAGGTCACCCCAGCAGAGCAACCTGCCCTGACCACCCCCAGCACTCCTGTATCCTCGCTCGCCATGCTTTAGCCCTGTTTTTATTTTAATTTATTTTGGTCACACTGTGCAGCTTGTGGGATCTTAGTTCCCTGACCAGGGACCGAACAGTGGAAGCGCACAGTCTTAACCACTGAACCGCCAGGGGAGTCCCCAGCCCCATGTTTAATTCACAGCACCTGAAATCACCTTCTTTTTTCTTTTAAACATTTTGCCTTTTTAAAGAAATTGTTTATCTGGCTGCACTAACTCTTAGTTTCAGCATGTGGAATCTAGTTCCCTCACCAGGGATAGAACCTGGGCCCCCTGCATTGGGAGCCCAGAGTCTTAACCACTGGACCACCAGGGAAGGCCCTGAAATCACCTTCTTGTATAAGCAGGTCTATTGTCAGCCTTCCCCACTAGATCATGAGCCAGTTGAGGGCAGGGACTCAGCACAGCTTCTCAGGGAATAAAGATTTGGGCTGCTCACTCATGGGGCAGGACGTCCCTCCAGGGCTGTCTCCTCTCATGAGAAATAGAAAGTAATTTCCCGGCGCAGCTCCCCCACCCTGACCCCCAGGACCTTCCCCAGCTCCCAGCCTTCAGCAAACTCTCCCCTCTACTTCCTCAGCCCACAACCATCTCTCTCATCCCACAACCCTGTCCAGATGCGGCCTTGGATGGTTTCCTTTCATTCTGAAGCATTCTACAATTTTACATGGTCTGGCGCGGGGTGGGGTGGGGGGCATCACCTCATTCCCACCCGCATCTACTTTCCAGACTCGAGGTGGAGCGGGGAACTGGCGCTAGGCTGCTGGATGCTCCCCTCCCTGGCTCTCCCCTAGGGAGTGTAGCTGGTTAGCATTCTCCCTCTGGCTCCCTTAGGGAGTTAAACCGGTTAGCGCCTGGTTAATGCTGAAGAGGCTGCCAGATGCCAGGCTCTGGGTGTGGCCGGCCAACATGGGTCTGGGGTCCAACTCGGTCATTTCATGCCCCAAGGCCCTGAGTGGGTCCCCCCACCCCCAGTTCCCTTGACACCTTGTTTCTGCAGGGTTCTCATAAGGACCGCAGCCTACATGCACAGTAAGCCAGCACAGGATGCTGTCCCAGAGTAAGGAGGGTCAGGACCCAGGAAGCATCCATGAAGGAGCTAGATCTTCTCCTCCGGGCTGGCCCCGCTCCCCGGAACCCCAGGACCCCAGCCCTCTTCCTGTCCACACCCCACTCAGGGATTCCACCGGCCTCATGGCTTTAGACACCATCTGTACCCGTGACAACTGCCGCCTCTGAGTCCCAGCCCCGTTTCTGTCCTCACATCTACACTTCTGTCTGGATCTCCAAAGCACCTTGACCCTGACCAGACCTGACCAAACTCCCGGTTTCAGGGCATGGTCCCCCCTGGCACCATCCTCCCAGGACCTTGGGTCAGAATTCAAGGAGTCAAAATCTGGGATTTCCCTCTTCCCTCACCCCCACAGCCAGTTCAGGATTAAGTCCGGGGTCTGCACCTCCAGAACAGCCCAGCGTCTCTCTGTCCATTCTCAGCATCTGTCCTCCAGACCTGGGCATTCCCATCTTCACCAAAGAGCTCTGATCCCTTCCCCGCTGCCCTCCAGCACCTCCACTCCTACATCCCAGGCTTCCCCTGGCGGCCAGAGGGGCTTTTTAAAAGGTTGTGGTATCACACACACACACACACACACACACACACACACACACACACACCGTTGTTTAGTTGCTAAGTTGTGTCCAACTCTTTGCGACTCCATGGATAGTAGCCCACCAGGCTCCTCCATCCATGGGATTCTCCAGGCAAGAATACTGGAGTGAGTTGCCATTCCCTTTTCCAGGGGATCTTCCCCACCCAGGGATCAAACTTGCATCTCCTGCCTTGGCAAGCGGGTTCTTTACCAGGGAAGCCCTATATATATATGTGTGTGTGTATATATATATACATATATGATGTAAAACTTGTGATTTTAATCATTTTTAAGTATACAATTCAGTGGCATTAACTACATTCTCAATGCTGTGCCACCAGCACCTCTATTTCCAAAACTTTTCTATCGCCCCGAAGAGAAACTTGTGTGTGTGTTAGTCGCTCAGTTGTATCCGACTCTCTTTGTGACCTCACAGACTACAGTCCACCAGGCTCCTCCATCCATGGGATTCTCCAGGCAACAATACTAGAGTGAGTTGCCATTCCCTTCTCCAGGGGATCTTCCTGACCCAGGGATTGAACCTGGGTCTCCTGCACTGCAGGCAGATTCTTTCCCATCTGAGCCACCAGAAACTTGGTACCTGCTGATCAAGAACTCTTGTCTCCCCGCTCCCCTCAGGTCCTGGCAACCACTCATCTGCTTTCTGTGTCAATGGATCTGCCTGTTTCTAGCATCGCACACACGTGGAATCAGATAATCAGTGGCCTTTTGCGTCTGGTTTGTTTCACTCAGCAAGATGTTTCTGAGGTTCACCCATGTGGAAGAGTGTGTCAGTTGGGTTCCTCTTCCTGGCTGAGTAATATTCATTGTACGAATGAACCACATTTCTTCATCCATTTGGATAAAAAAATTTAATTGGAATATAGATGATTTACAAGGTTATGTTAGTTTTGGGTATACAGCAAAGTGAATCCATTATACATATACATATATCCACTTTCTAAAAAGATTATTTTCATGTATACACCGCTACAGAGTACTGATAGAGTTTCCTGTGCTATATAGTAGGTCCTTATTAGTTATGTATTTTAACAGAGTAGTCTGTATGTGTTAATTTATTTTTGTTTGTTTTTGGCCATGCCGTGTGCCTCGCAGCATCTTAGTTCTCTGACCAGGGACTGAACCCGCTCCCTAGGCAGTGAATGGAGAAGGGACTGGCAACCCACTGCAGTATTCTTGCCTGGGAAATCCCATGAACAGAGGACCCTGGTGGGTTACAGCCCATAGGATGGCAAACAGTTGGACAAGACTGAGCAGCTAATAACACCTAGGCAGTGAAAATGTGAAGTCCTAATCACTGGATGACCAGGGAATTTCCTATCCATTCATCACTGACGGATACTTAGGCTGTTTCCACAGAGAGGACCTTTTCTTTCAATTTATTTATTTTTAATTGAAAAGTAATTGCTTTATAATACTGTGTTGGTTTCTGCCAGACATCAACACGGATCAGCCATAGGTATACATACATCCCCTCCCACTTCAGCCTCCCTCCCACCTCTCGCGCCATCCCACCCCTCTAGGTTGTCTCGGAGCGCCAACCTGAGCCCTGAGTCATGTAGCGAATCCCCACTGGCTGTCTAGTTTACATACAGCAGTGTATATGTTTCTATGCTCCTGTCTTCATTCATCCCACCCTCTCCTTCCACCCCTCCCGCCCCCACGTCTGTAAGTCTCTTCCACAGAGGGGACTTTCTAAAGACAATCTTGGGACCTCCCTGGCGGTACAGTGGTTAGGGCTTGGTGCTGTCACTGCCGTGACCCAGGTTCAACCCCTGGTTGGGGAACCAGGCTCTCACAAGATATGTGGCAGAGCCAAAAAAAAAAAAAAAAGAATCTGAACACACTGCGCCCCTGCTTAAATCCCTGCCAGAGCTCCCACTTCACATCCTGTGAGACCACACACGTCCAGCTCCTGCCCCTTCCCCGCTCCTCCGGCCACGCAGTCCTGGCCGGTGCCCCTTAGATCTCCGCTCATGTCCCCCCCTCAGAGATGCGGTGGGCCTCCACCACCCTGCACCATAGCCGCTGGCAGCCAGTGCCCGCCTGGCCCATTCCCACCGTCCCGTAACCTCCCACGGCTGTTTTTCTCTCAGTAAAATGGGGCTGCTGCTTAGGGTAGCTGCACAGCATGATGAATTCACACCCAGGGAACATACAGGGCCCTGCCTGGTGTGCAGTGAGTTCAAGGTGTCCCCTGCTGCGCTGTCATCCCCGCACCCACCGGTCACGCCACTGCCACGTGACTTGACTTGTCCACTGGTGGATTTCCTTCGTACTCCTCCCCCGCCCCCAAGAAGGGAAGTTCCCGAGGCTGTCCCCTGGCACTTAGATGTGCAGTACTAGCTGTCGTTCAGTTGCTCAGCTGTGCACGATTCTTTGCGACCCCATGGACTGCAGCCTGCCAGGCTCCTCTGTCCATGGGATTCTCCAGGCAAGAATTCTGGAGCAGGTTGCCATTTCCTTCTCCAGGGGATCTTCCTGGACCAGGGATCGAACCTGAATCTCCCGCACTGGTAGGCGGAGTCTTTACCACTGAACTATCAGGGAAGCCCAGATGTATAATAGGTTCACAAACAAATATTTACCAAATGAACACACGAATGGTGGTGGGGATGGCTGGGCAGGGCATCTGCCCTGTGACCTAGGGGCCAAGCCTGACCCACACAGGCTGGGCACCATTGCCTCAGGGGCACGAAAGTGTTCCCAATGGGCTGCTGCTGCTCCCGGAAGCCCCATCCCTGGAGCAGCTCCCTCACGAAGCCCCAGGCATCCCCAGGGCTGTCCCCACCTCGGGGTTGGAGTGGGGGGAGCTGGGCACAGCAGCTCTGTCCCCTCTCTTCCTGGCCTGACTGCACACCCACTAGGCCCTGGGGAGTTTCTCCTGGCACCTGGTGCTCACTGAAGTGAGGAGGTGAGGTCAGACGTGGTGAGGTGGGAACCACCTGGGAGATCCAGGCCTGACCAGCCCTGAGGCCTTGGGGTGGATGGAACTATATTCCCCCCAGAAAAGATACGATGGCGCCCTATCCCCCGGCACTTCAGAATGGGACCTTATTTGGAGATAAAGATGTAATTAAGTTAAAATGAGTGAGGTCATCAGGGTGGGGTGTGTGTGTGTTTGTGTGTCTGTGCGCACTCAGTCATGTCTGACTCTTTGCGACCCCATGGGCTGCAGCACGCCAGGTTCCTCTGTCCATGGAACTTCCCAGGCAAGAATACTGGAGTGGGTTGTCATTTCCTTCTCCAGGGGATCTTTCCAGACCAGGGCTCAAACTCTCATCTCTTGCTTTTCCTGCTGTGGCAGATGGATTCTTTACCACTGAGCCACCTAGGAAGCCCCAGTACGGTGGACCCTGATCCAATCAGACTGCTGTCCTTATAAAAAGGACATGGACCCAGACCCACACACCCCCAAGGAGAACACCCCATGAAGACGAGGCAGAGATTGGTGTGACGCGCCTTCAAGCTACGGATTGCTGGCCAACCTCCAGAAGCTGGGGCAGAGGTTCCTTCTCTGTGCCCCTGGAAGGAACCAACCCAATGCTTCCATCTTGGGCTTCTGGTGTCTATAACTGGGAGACAATACATTTCTGTTAAAGCCACCCAGCCTGGCTTTAACAGCAGCCCCAGTGAACTCACACAGGGGGTCAGGGCAGACAGGGCAGGGGTGGTGGTATATAGGCAGAGATGGGAGATGGGCCTTGAGCCTCACAACTTCAGGAAAACCTTTCTGCTCCAGGGGTGTGGGAGGTCAGCTGGGACCTCCCATTTGCCAGAACCACCCACGATGGCCAGGGGCAGCAGCTGACAGCGCTGTGCCCCATTCCGAGCACTGTACGCCTGTATCTCAGGTAATCCTCATAAGGACTTAGTAAGGATGGGGGGTGCATACCCACATTTTATAGGAGAGGAAAGTGAGATCCCAAGGGCACCCAAGTGGCAAGGGGGCTTGGAACCCCAGGCTGATCACGGCAAGCTGGGGAGACCTGGGGGGCCCTCAAGAGGCCGCTCTTCTGGGCCCAGACTGCTTCTGTAAGCCTGAGTGGCCTCCAAAGTGGGCATGCCCACAGGGGTCAGGTGAGCGCACACCTGTGTCTGTCCCCACTTTGAGCCTCAGGGAACTGGAGTGTTTGGGAAACTTGTTTCCCAACTTAACCCATGGGAAACAGGGCTCGCCACCCTCACGTTGAGAAGGGAGACTGGGCCCCAGGTGTGTTAAGACCCCCAGGTCATGCAGGCTGCCCACTGACCCCACACCTGCCTCTGTTTTTGCCTGAGCCCCACCTCAGTCTCAAGTCAAGGGGCAAAAGCATGTCCTGGGGGCGGGTGATGCGGCCCAACCTCTGTCCTCAGGTGCCCTGGGATGGGGCAGAGGAGGGCGACAGGAGGAAAACCGGCTGCTGGCGGAGAGGGGGAGCCGCGAGCTTGCCCTAGAGTGTGGTTGCCGTGGCAACCCTCTGTGCTCGAGTGGGTGGGAGTCTGAATGCCTGGAGGTGGGGGACACCACCAGCAGGATTCCGGGCCCCTGAGAACAAGTCTCCTTCCTCTTGCTCCCTCCTCAGCAGCCTGAGTCCTCCCCAAACCCAGCAGCCAGAGAGCCCAGCTCCCTGGGCCCGCCTCCTCCAGGGAACCCTCAGGCGTGGCCGAGTGGGTAAGCGGCAGGCCTGGGCTAAGGCCAGGGACTTGGCTCCTGGGTCTGAACCTGCTGTGTGCTATTTGCTCTCAGGCCAGACTCCTGGCCTCTCTGAGCCCATCTCCCCATCCCAACTCTAGGACTGACAGACTGCCGTCACAGAGGTGGAGCAAGTGCCAGAGAGTGTCCAGCACATAACCTCCTTCAGGAAGGGGGCTGTGGGCTCTGGGGGTGGGGTCAGGCCAGGGTCCCCACTGAACCCTTAGCTCCACCCCTTCATCTTCCAACATCTCAGCAGAAAGCAGCCCGAGTCCTCCGAGGTGCTCAAGAACCTCTCCTCCTCCCATCCCCGCAGCGGCTGCGGCGTCTCCTCCTTCGGCATCTGCTCACTGTCTCCTCAGGCCTTGGTCCCCTCCCTGGTCCAGCCCTGCCGCCTCCTCCCTTTTCTCCTGCTCTCCACCCTCGCAGCCCAGCCTATTCCCCCTACAGCTGCCAGAGGGCGCCGGTGAGCACCTGAGTCCCCACACTGTCCCTTTCCAGCTCAGAACCCTCCACAGCTCCCACCACACTAGGAGCAAAGGTCAAAGCCCTTCTTCGGCCCACAAGGCCCTGTGCACTCAGCCCCATCCCGTCCTTACCCTCACCTCCTTCCACCTTTTCCTCCTCACTCACTAACACCAGGCAAGTATCCTCTCAGGGCCTTTGCACAGGCTGTTCCCTCCTCCCCAGACCTGCAAAGCTCCTCCCTTGCCTTCTTCAAGTCTTTACAGTGACGCTGCCAGCTCTGGGAGGTCCTGCTAGCCCAAACATTCTTGCATCCTGCTTTCCCCGGCACTCATCCCTATCATGCCTGCCATGCTGCTGCTGCTGCTGCTGCTAAGTCGCTTCAGTCGTGTCCGACTCTATGCGACCCCACAGACTGGACTATGCAGCCCACCAGGCTCCCCCGTCCCTGAGATTCTCCAGGCAAGAACACTGGAGTGGGTTGCCATTTCCTTCTCCAATACATCAAAGTGAAAAGTGAAAGTGAAGTTGCTCAGTCGTGTCCAACTCTTAACAACCCCATGGACTGCAGCGCACCAGGCTCCTCCGTCCATGAGATTTTCCAGGCAAGAGTACTGGAGTGGGGTGCCATTGCCTTCTCCATGCGTTTTACTTATTTGCTTATTATCTCTCTCCCACTAGATGTCGGCGCCACAGGGTGGGGTCTGTCTGCCTATAAATTTTAAAAGGTCACTCTGGCAGCCGAGTGGCAGGGGTGGGACCATTCAAAGCCTCCCCTTCTCCACGGATGCCTCCTCCCTGGTCTCCTCCACATCTATCTGCCACTCCCACCCCTTCTGATCTCTATCCTGCACCCAGAGTGCTCTTGGCAAAATGAAAACTCCACATCACTGCCTGCCTACAACCCTCCATGGCTCCCTATTGCCTCAGAGGCTGCGACTTGGTATTTCAGGCCTGGATTTCCTGCTTTTTTCATCACCTTCTCTGCTCCGGCCTATTCTTTCCTCACCCCCCACATCTCTCACCCACATACCCAGAAGACTCCTGCCCTCTGTGCCCTCTTCCTCCAAAAGGCTCTGTCCCCCAGGACTGCATTGGAACCCACACTAGCAGTACACTGGGCCTCCACATTTTGCTCCCCTCACTGGACTTGGGCTCTGCGGTTGAAAGTCTATCTATCCCATCAGGGAACATTCCATCGTGGGTTGGCCTGGTTCTCTGTTGCATGCCCAGTTCTGGTGAGGAGAGCGTTCTCATTAATTCGTTTAATGAACAAAGATGAAACAGACCCTTGGAAGACGTCGTCCATTCAGGGGGTAGTTACCTAGTTCCCACCTGGTCACAAGTACTTTGGAGGAAAATAGACTCGAGGCAGAGAAAGAATGGGGGTGGGGTGGGGAATATGTGTCAATGCAAACATAGATGGGGTGGTCAGGGAACGCCTGGCTAAGTAGGTAACAATTTAGCAAAGGTCACAAGGAGGTGAGCCACCGAGGTACTGGAGAAAGAGTATCCAGGCCATGGGAAGAACACACACAAAAGCCCTGAGGTAGGTAGGAATGTGCTAGAGCGTGGCTCTGGTTCAGAGAGAAAGGGGAGAGTGGGAAGGGGTGAGGGCAGGTGTAGAGGGCAGAGCGAGCAGGGCCTGTGGGAGTGAGCCAGGAGCAGTGGAGCTTCTTTTTTTAAATATTTATTTATTTGGCTAGGCCAGGTCTTAGTTGCGGCACGTGGGATCTTTAGTTGAGGATATGAACGTTGAGTTGTGGCATATGGGGTCTAGTTCCCTGATGAGGGATTCAACCCAGGCCTCCAGCATTGGGAGTGTAGAGTTCTAGCCACTGGACCACCAGGGAAGGCCCACCCTGAGACTGAGTGGGGACAAGATGTGCCCTGACTCGGGCGAGGGGAGATGAGACTCTACGTGTGGGGGGTGATGATGAGAGCGGAAGGTGCTCCCTGGCCCCACCCTCTTCGTTTCTCTAGGTCCACCCTGCTGTCTGAACCAGAAGCCTGCAGTTTCCCCGTCCCCCTCCTTTCCTTCTGCCTTCCAATTGGTCACCCACTGAATCATGTCAACTCTGTCTCGAAAGCCCCGCACGGGTCCCTCTCTAAGGTCTCAAGGCCCCCGCCCAAGCCTTCATGTTGACAGCTGTGGTGGCCTCCGACCCACACTGGCCTCGCCCCCACCTCCCCCCTGGCCTGGGCTCCCTTCCCACCTGCCCTCCACAGTTCCCGCCTATGAAGCAGCCAGAAGGAGCGCATACTAAACATTCTAACCCTGTTTCATGGCCTTGACCCCTTCCCAGGCCTCCTCAGCCCTGTGCACAAGTAGAAACACAAATCCAAAGCAGTCCTTCGGGCCCCAGGACCCGCGTCCTGTCTCCCTGCCTGGCCAGGGAATGTCTTTCCTTTCCCGTCTGAGCTGCCCACTTCTTTCTGACCTCAGGGCGGGTCCCTTCCTTTCACTAACTCTCCCTGACTCCCCTCCACTTTATCCCTCCTTCCCTTCCAGGCCTCGGCTGGGAAGCCCTCTCCGCCAGGAAGCTCTCCCTTACAGGCCATCCGGCCACCTCTTCGATGCTCCTCTCCACAGCAGGTTGGAACCACAGGCAGCCCGAGACCCATTTCCACCCCAAGGTGCTCCCTGACCAATCACACGCCTCACATACATTCCAGGTCCCGTAGCTGCTATCTAGTCACTCAGCTGTGCCTAAGTCTTTGCAACCCCATGGACTGCAACAGGCTCCTCTGTTCCTGGAATTCTTCAGGCCAGAATCCTGGACTGGGTTGTCATGCCCTCCTGCAGGGCATCTTCCCAGCCTGGGGATCAAACCCTGGTCTCCTGCATTGCAGGCGGATTCTTCACTGCTGAGCCACCTGGGAACCCCCCAGGTACTGCAGAGCAGTGCTGAAAATGGTCAGGGGAGCCAGGGCCTGTGGCAGAAGACATGGAAGAAAGCTCTGGGGCCCTCTGCTACCACCAAGCTGGCAGTGAAGGGGCAGAGACCAGAGGGTGGGGGAGATGGCGCTCAGTGGGGCAACAGGGAAGAGGCCCCAGGTCTCAGGGTCCTAGGTTTAAATCCCAGCTGTGCCCACTTTAGGCTGTGTGACGATGCAACTCCCCCTGCCCCCACCACGGTCCCTCCTCTGCCTTCTGTCTCTTCCCTGGGGAAATGGGACGAAAGTCTCACAATGGTGGTTGTGGGGCTTAGAAATAATATTCAGCGATTCTACATGACTCTTTATCTTATTTATTTGCCACACCTGCATAGCCTGTGAGACCGTAGTTTCCCCGACCAGGGATCGAATCTGGGAACAAGGCAGTGGAAGCCTGAATCTTAACCACTGGACCACAAGGGAAGTACCCACACGTCTCTTTTAGGGCACCAACTGTGTGTGAGGCACTGACCGAGGTGTGGAGAGACAGCTGTGAATGAGCCAGACATAAAGAACACTAAAAAAAGTCAGTCCTGTGATGTACTAGTGGTTGGTATGTGTGTGTGTGTGTGTGTGTTGGGCAATGTTAAATACAGTGATGGAGAAAGGCCAGACATGTCATAAAGCTCTGGGAAGGTGAGGAAGAAGCCACAGAGGTGCCCAGGGAGGAGAAGAGCATTCCAGGGAGCAAGCACAGCTTGTGCAAAGGCCCTGGGGCTGTTCGGCGGAGGCGGGGGCTGTGTGTTTGACAACCAGTGAGAGAGTGGGCACAGGGGAACAGCAGGGGGTGTGGGCAGGGAGGTGAAAGGGACAAACACCACCAGACTCGCCCCTCTGCTGATGAGGGTGCATTCAAGGGCACCCTGACCTCATCACCAGGGGCAAAAAAGGGTGGGTGGGTCTGCCAGGGTGGGAGTTGACTACCTATGGACTGGGCACTGCCCCCAGCCAATAAGCTTGGCCGCTTTCAAAGGATTAAGAAGAAGAGGCGGAGAAAGTTTATGCAACAGAGCTGCTAAGCCCGCCAATGTCTCCAACACTTGTTGTCTGGGTCTTCACAGAGGGAATCTGCAGACCCTCAATCTAGAGCAGTGGTACTCACCTGGGAGGGCCCATGATTTTGCCCCACCTGCCCCAGGCTGTTTGGCAAAATCTGGAGGCCTTTTTAGGTGTCATAACTCAGGGGTGGGGGGATTGCTCCTGGTATCTAGAGCATGGAGGCAAAGGATGCTGAAAAGTTCAGGCCTCCTCCCAAAGAATGAACAACACAGCCCCAATGTCAGGAACGCCATGGCTGGGAGACCCTGCCCTGGGCCCCTTGCCTGTCTGTCTCACCTCCCTGACACCAGATAGGAGCACCCACCTGGCTTCTGGTCTGCCTGGTATTTTTAGCCTCGGAGGGAAGAGCCCTGGCTATTTTTAGTTTTGGGGAGAGGGGGAACAAGGGTATTTTTAGCCTTAGCATCTAATTATTGCAATTTTTATCTTCCCCAAATTTTGGATTTGGGGGAGGATGGTGTGGGAGGGGGTGGTGCAGTAGTAAAGAACCTGGCTGCCTGTGCAGGAGACGCAAGAGACGTGGGTTCGATTCCTGGGTCGGGAAGATCCCCTGGAGGAGGGCCTGACAACCCTCTCTAGTATCCCTGCCTGGAAAATCCCATGGACAGAGGAGCCTGGCGGGCTACAGTCCATGGTCGCAAAGAGTCAGACGTGACTGAGCGCTAAGCTGAGCTGAGGTGGGGGGCGGGGGAGCTTTTGCTTGGCTGATTTCCTAGGATCTGAAACAAGGGTAGAGTGGGGTCCCATCATCCTATGAGAGTCTGAGTCAGTGTCCCCCTGGATCAAAGCTGCTCAGGCCTTGAGCATGACATTCCCATCCCCAGCAAAGGCGGGGGCCCCCACGTGACCCTCTGGGCTCTAAACCCTATATGCACACTACCCCACGCCTGCCCACAGGGACACCCTCACACACTGGAGCACCCATGAGGCCCTCTCAGGGAGCTGCCTCACAAGAGTGTGCATGGGACAGGTGCCGAGCTGGCCTGGTCTGGCCCCTGGTGGGTAGCCCTGGCTCCCCTAAGAGGACCAGGGTCCACAGGGACCCCTCAGTGTGCAAAGCCAGGGAGAGGGAGTCCCTTGGGGTCTCCGTCCTTTGAGAGGCTCCCCCCGCCTCCATTCACTCAGCTAAGAGTTCTCAAGCGCCTACTGTGGGCCCGGCCTGAGTCTAGGCACCTGGCGTCCAAAAGCAAACCAGGGAACAAATTCCCCAAGAGCTCGGGTCCTGATCGGGGAAGACATACAATAAACAAACAGGCACCATAAATCAGTAAATTACAGAATGTGCGCAAAGTCATCCTTGCTAGGGAAAGTCAGAAGGCAGGTGGGAGGCTGAAATTTTAAACAGGCTACATGGGGTAGATAAAGGTTACTGAGGAGGGGACAACCCTCATCCCTGGGTGAGGGAGCAAAAGCTTCGCATGTGTCAGGGGGAGGGGCCCGGGCGAAGGAGCCGCCAGTGCAAAGGGCCTGTGGTCGAACTGCGTGCTTAGGAGCAGTGAGGAGAGAGGGGGCGAGGTGGAAGGGGTGACAGGGAAGATCATGAAGGTCTGGACTCTGGGACACCCCATGCTTGGGGTGCCAAGATGAAGGGGCTGCCCCACCCCAGCTGGGGCTCTGGCCGCTCTGGAGGGGAGATATATGCCTTCTTCCCAACTCCTATGATAGGAGCCCCTTGACTGAAATTGCTCGCGTCACTAGACTGTGAGCTCCCTGAGGACAGGACTGGGGTACTGTCCCCCTGGCGTCCCCAGCACAGCGCTGAGTGGAAAAGACACTTGGCAAATATTCACAGGTTTCATGAAGAGGTCTGCTTAGCCTTGCTCCCAGGAGCCACACGTGCACACAGAGCAGGTGCACACAAGACGCAGACAGCTCCTGACACGTGGAAACACACACACATCCCCTCTGCAAAACTCACAGACACTAGCACCCAGGAGAACCTTATGAACACAGGACCAGCCTGTCGGACACGTGGCCACACACAGGCTCGTCCAGGTTACCATCCTAATCACAGCACACGTACCCACAGGTCACAGCAGCCTGGATTCTCAGGGCGGTGGGACCCGCTCCCAGGCCTCTGTTCTGCAGCCCCCCTGCCACCTGGGACCCCGCTTCCTCTTTCATCAGGGTGGCTGAGCCCAGGGCTGGGAGGGGCACTGGTGCAGTCAGGTACCCAGGGAACCCCCATCTCAGGAGCATCACCCCCCTCCTCACCTCCCTGGAGGGTCTGGAAGAGGGGAACTGTCTGGCGTCTGGAAATTGAATCCTCGAGAGGAGCCCACACAGAAACCAGAGCCTTCTGTGTGTCCTTGGTCACACGTCTGGGTCTGGAGAGGTAGGAGGGGGCAGTGACTGACAACTTCAGCTCCCTGTGGCCAGCAGGGGCTGGGACGGGGACAGCAGGCAGGGGGAACTGCTCCTCCTGTTCTCCATCGGGGCACCCCCTCTGGGGCCAGGCAGCACAGCCTCCTGGGGTTGGCACCCCCACCCCCTGATGCCCAGGCTGGGGCTGAAGCACCATGCTCTCTCCTGTCAGCCCCCCACATGGCAGTGGTGCCCAAGCCAGGACCAGACTGCTTGATGCAGACAGACTCCAGAAGGGCCAGGGCCCCCGGAGCTCCTCCCCTATGGCCCGCCTCCCAGGAGAAGGGGCTCCCCAGGGCAGGCTGGGAATAGAAACCAGGCTGCGAGTCTCCTGCCTTCCACCTCCTCCCTGCAGGCCTCACGGCACCCAGGTGCGGCTGGTCCCCAGCTCCCTGCCCTCCCTCAACCCTGGGCATCCTCTCCACGCCCAAGGGCAGCAATCAGCATGGATCAGCCAGCTCCCCAGGAGAGGGGGTTGGGGTGGGCACCCCATGCAGAGCAGGAGTGACAAACGTGGGGTGAGTTGAGGCCCCAAGGGAGTTCCCTGAGGGAGAGGAGGAAGAAGGTGGCAATGCCAGTGGGAAGGCCAGGCACTCACATGTGAGCACACACATATGTGGCTTGGTGCATGGGGGCCCTTACTGCCAGCCAGGGATCGAATTAGTTCCCTTTTCCGCTTTCCAGATGATTTTTCATCTCTGTAATTAATGGGCAAGTCAGTTCTGAACAGCATGGCAGGCAAATTACTAGTTAGGAAAATCACGGATAATTTTCTCGATATGATAATGAAGGTTGTATTCCTTCTCTTATTCTCCCTGTTTTCATCCTACTTTTAAGTAATAAAATCGGCATTAGAATTTGGGGGTGGGGGAATGGGGAGGAAGGAGAAGTCACCTGCCCCCACAGCTGGGGCCTGACCCATCAGCGGGGAGTGCTCAGTCCCTGGCCATCAGGCAGATGGAGAGAATGAGAGACAGGGACCCTCAGTGGGACACCCTGATGACCCATTCAGGGTGCCAGGCCTAGGAGACCAGGTGGAGGGCGGGCAGCTCCCAGGCTGTTAGGCCCGGGGGTGAAGGAGTTGGGGTCTGGGGTCAGGTTACAGGTTCCCGCCCGGCCCCTGGGTGCTTGGAGAGGGGAGCAGGGATCACCCGCCTCTCCCCAAGCAGAATTGAGATCCACCAGCCCTGAGCAGACATCTACTCTCATGTGTCCCCCATATCTGTCCCTCAGACTGTCCAAACCCCTCTCATCGGTGACTCCTGTAGCAGCGAAGAGAACAGGGCAAGCCGAGAGAGGGAGAGAGAAGCAGAGAAAGAGAGAGAGGCGGAAAGGCAACCAGCCATCTTGGCAGCCATCTTGAACCCCTCCCCCTGCTCCCCCAGCTCACCACATGTTTGGATGTGGGCAGAGGAACCCAGGCCCCGGGTCCTGCAGGAACCAGGAGGAAAGGGGGCCCTGTCTCAAGGCTGCGATGGAGGGACACCCACTCAGCTGCCATGACTGTGTGCGCGCGGGGGGCGGGGGGGGGGGTGGAGAGGCAGGGGAAGGAGGAGCGGAGCGCGAGGAAGGTCCAGTGAGGGGCCGGGCAGCGATGGGGCTGGGTGCTGACCGAGCCTGGAAGGTTAGGGCCAGGGATGTGTATGAGGGCTGTGTGCAGGCGGGGGGCGGTGTGCCTGTGGGGCCACTTTGGCCACGGCGGGAGCACACACACAGCGCTGCCCAGGCTCTTCTGGCACGGACTCCCGTCCCAGGCAGATGGAAAGATGACAATTGAAACCCCAAGCTCTACTCGGCGAACACCTGGGAGAGTGGGAGGGCTGGACCTCAAAGCCCGAATCCGGATGGATGAAACCCAACAGCTTCCCAGGCTTAACGCGGTACCGCGGAGGGAAGATGCTGTCGACGGCTACAGCCGACCAGACACCCAGACAGACCCCTCCCCATCCCCCGCGCCTCTGCCTCCCAGAGAAAAACAACCCCCGGCCCGGCTTCGTGGGGTGCCAGCCCCCGACACGGCTCCTCCGGGGGCTGGGGCCGGCGCGCGGCGCGCACACGCACCCTCTCCGCTCACACCCAGACACCTACACAAACAGGGCGCCAAGCACCCGCGCGCACACGCACCGGGGACACGCAGGCACTGCCGCGCCGCTTCCCCACAAAGGCTGGCGCGCGCGCGGGCACACGCAGCCACGCGCGGGCACACTCGCGGTCCCCTCCCCCCACGGGCACCCCGCGGCCGCGCATCCGCACCCCCGACAGTCTACGGGGGCTGCCCCTCCCGGCCCCCTCACCGGTGGGGTGAGGTGCAGGCCGTCCTCCATCCCCCTCGCGCTCAGGTGCTGTGACCCGCGGTTCCAGCATCCCCTCCCCCTTCCTGGCCCGGACAGGCCCGGGCTCCCATCCTCCCTACCTCGGCCCCCACACCTGGCCCAGGTACGGCGTCTCCCTCGCCCGGGGTCCTCAGACACTCACCTGTCCAGCGCCGCTCCGGGGTCGGCCTTGCGCGTCTCTCCTGCGGCTCCGCGAACCCAGGACCCCTGCCCAGCACATCTCCCGGAACCGGGACAGGGGGGAAATCGGGCGAGGGGTGGCGGGGCCCAGAACCGCTGTCACCAACCAAAAATTTAAAAAAAAAAAAGAAGAAGAAGAAGAAGCGGATTACACAGCTCCAAAGGCGGCCCCCTCGCGGCGGCAGAGACTCGGGGCTGGGGGCGAGCGTCCGCGCCCCTCCCGGGGAGGGAGGCGGCGGAGGCGGCGGGGCGGGGGCGGTGTCAGAGCTCCGGGGGCTGGGGCGAGGCGGAGCCCCCCGAGGCGGCGCCAACAGCTGCCCGCATCTTCCCCGCAGCTCCGCGGCCCCGACGGAGGCGGCACGTGTGCGCCCAGGCGACTTCCCAGCCCCCTCCGACGGCGGCAGCCGAGGGGTTAATCGAGCAGCTAGGGAGCCCCTGCAGCCCCCCGCCGCCCGGCGGCGCCGCTCCGGGGCCCACGCGGCCCCATTCGCCTGGGCCTCCTCAGCAGACGGCGGGGCGGGGGCGCCGCAGAACCGACAACTCCCGCGCCGACGGGTCGGGCTCCCCGCAGTGGCCACGGGGGGCTCGGGTAGGGGGTGGGCGGCGCGGAGCTTGTTGGGGGGGGGTCGCGGTTGTAGGCGGGCGCGGCGGCGTCGCGCCCCCGGGGTGGCCGGATGGGGGGGGCGCCGGGCCGGGCCCGTGGGCACCGCAGGACGCGCGGACCGAGCGGGCGCCGGGCACCAGCAATGACAAGCCGCCTGCTCGCCCCTCTCCCCGGCGCACCCGCTCCGGGAGGGGGGCGGCGGGCACGCGCAAAACCCGGCCCGGAGCCGCCGCCCGGGACCGGCCGCCGCAACCTGCCCAAGCGCACCGGAGGCCGGTCCGAAAACCCGGAATGGACTTTCCTCCCCTTCGTCCCGCTCTTGTCCCTATGGAAAAACCGGGAGAGGGAAGGAGTTGTGCTGGATCCCGGCTTTGGAACGGGAAGTGGGGGAGGGGAGACAGGCTCGAGGAAGACCCGGAGCGGATTTTGCAGGTAGTGGAGTAAAGGCGCTTTGCCCGGTGAGGGGAGAAATGGGAGCGATCTGGAAGGGGTCTGCAAAACCCGGGTTGGATTAGACAGAGATGGGAGGAACGAAGGCAGCTGCGACAGGGCCAAATGCACCCCGGGCACGCAAATTTCGGGCCGGATTCTTCCTCGGGAGACGGAGTAATGCGTCATGCCTAATGCAGTGGGAATAAGCAAGACCTGGCCTAGAGCTCCCAGACCTGGACTCGCAGGGGTCTCCGGGAGGGGGCTATTTAGTGGCTGAGGCGGCGTGGGCTGCCCTCGTCTTCCTGGCAGCGACGTGCAAGAAGGAGGGGCAAAAGGAGGGCTGGACTCGGGCACGAAAGGATCTGGAGCGCTGGCTGCACCGAAGCAGGCAGGTAAAAGCGGTTTCAGGATCCAGGGGCGATGCGAAGGGAATGCAATGAGGAGGCCGCTACCCTGGGAGACCAGACCTACAATATAAGGCAAGGGAAGACCGCAAAGCCAGGACTGGAGTATGCGGGATGGGACAAGACCCTAGCTAAAGATCTGTGGCAACTGGTCAAGGACTGGGAACTGACCGGGTCGCAGGAGCGGAGAGGGTGGGTATTTGGGGGAGGTTAGTATCTATAAACGCCTCAAAGGTCTTGCTTTGGGTGGGGGTGGGGGGGCCGAGAGAAAAAATTGCATTTTAGGTTTTCGGCAAGTGCAAAAACTCGGTATGGACTTCCGCAGCCCAGCAACTATACTGCAGCTGGTGGACTTGAAGTAGGACAAGGAACCAGCGGGTTCCTAGGCATCTGGCCGAGTGAGGCCTGGGGCTGGCTTCATGCTGCAGCTGCAGAAGGGAGCCCCGCACCCCATCTCCCTGGTTGGGGAAGGCAGTCCGACTTGGCGTGGATTCCCAGAGCCAGAGCTGTGACTGCCAAGACCCACAGTGGGGGCTATAAAACCGGGCCCCAGGCCAAAAATAGGCACTTTGGCAGAATAGAAAGCTCAGTGCAGGGTGGGGGCTGAGGATAAAACTAGAGGGCAGCGGGTACTAGAAGGTCCTGAGAGGTAAGATCCGGTGAGGATCTCGGGAGAGCGGACCTGGAAGCCTGGCGTTTTATGAAGGATGGGTGCAAGGGGAAGACTGATGGATGGGAAGGAGCAAATCCCTGGTTTGGATCCTTAGGGAAGGGAATCATCCAGTGGAGGTCTAATTAGCACACGGGCCAGAGCATACAAAGTCGGGGCTGAATCTCAGGTAGACACAGAGCAGGCAATAGTGGGGAGAGTGGGGCAGACAAGTCCGAACCTGGATTATAGAGGAAGGGGATGTGCTGAGGACGAGGAAGATGGCAAACCCTGGTCTCTGTCTCCAAGGAAGAGAATGCATTGCCATTCCAACTTGGCTCTGCAGAATGGGTGAGGAATTGAGAAACAGCGTGGAAGTAGCAATGGAAAGGGTTGGGGTGACAAATAGACAAAACTTGGGGCAGGCTTAGAGGGGAGCTATAAAAATCTAAGAAACCCTAAAAGGAACATCTGCAAGTGAATAAACCCGTCCTCTAAAAATCCCTTCCCAGAAGCTTGAATTTAGGGAAAAGCAGAGACTCTCCAGGTGGTACAGAGGTAAAGAATCCACCTGCCAGTGCAGGAGATGCTAGAGATGTGAGTTGGACCCCTGGCTCGGGAAGATACCCTGGAGAAGGGAATGACAACCCACTCCAGTATTCTTGCCTGGAAAATTCCACGGACACAGTCTACAGTCCATGGGGTTGCAAAGAGTCGAACAGGACTGAGTGACTGAGCACCCACAGAGACGCCAGACTTCCAGGCTGACCGGGTAACCGGGGTTTACCTCTATGGCACCCACCACCCTCCACCTGCTTTTGTGGGCAACCATCATTTCAGGACTGGGCAGGGATTCTCATAGCCTGGAACTGGGGCCAAATCCAGCCCTAGACTTCAGGGGTGGAGACAGTAGGCGGGCTAACTTCATTCCTCCTTCACACCCAGGGTTCCGTGGCTGTAGACCTTGGGCCTTAAATACGGATGGTCAGGCCCATCGGCTGGATCTAAGGGACCAAATATGTATGAAGTGGAGGTTTGTGGCTGCGGAGGGGGTTCTATCCATCTATGGTTGGTGCAATACCAGGATGGGAGAATGGGGGAGGTTCGGCTTCTCCACACGTCAGTTTCCCACTTTGAAATATCTCCGCAGCACCTGGTAGGATCCATGAAAGGCTTTGGCGGTACCGCAGGGGGCAACCAGGAACCCTCCCCCCACATCCACACAGCCAGCTTTCTATAAACCTGGAAGGATTGAAAGGGGGAAGAACGTGCAGCTCAAGGAAGGCTGAGCATCTCCAGAGCCCCCTGGCTCCTAGTCCTCCCACCACCCTGCCGTCCAGCCCTGAGTAGCCCACCCACCTGCTCTATGGAGGGACCCTCAGAACCAATGAATGTGCCTGGGGGACGGTACTAACTTGCGTTCTTCAGTTGCTGCGAGAAGCGGTGTCTTTAATTTATACGAGGGAAAGGAGTGCCATGCTTTAAGGAACCCCCGGCTCAGTTTGGAAAAATCCTGGCTAGGACTCCCTTCCCCCAAACCCTCCTCTTTTTTCCCCAAAGCCCGTGGTCAGCAGAGCGCCCCGTGTTGTGGCCGGGATCGGTTTCACTAGCCTCCATTCTATCGCGGTTTTTAGGCCTCGCGGGCGAGGGGCTCAAGAGGAGAAGGATGAGTAGAGGCTGGGGGCGCAAAAGAGCCCCAGCGCTTCTCCCCGAAGACCCCCGGCTGCGCAGCCGCAGTGGAGGCCGCGCCAGCAGCCGGGCTCCTGAAACTAACGCGGCCGCGCGCGCGCAGTCTCGCCCCAGCTCCCGGCGCCCAGCACCGCGCGTGTCCGTACCCGCGCCCAGGACGCCCTACTCCCAAGGCGCTTCTCTCTTTGCGCATCCTACCTATGCCTCGGATTCTCACGCTCAGCGTGACCCGCGTCTTGGATACCCAATTACCTGTCCATCCGGCGCCTGGACATCCACTTTTCTCTTTACCCTATGCCAGAAAACCCTCACACCCAGGTGGCCCGCGCCTAGGACACCCCACGTACGGATCCCCCGGCGTCTTGGAGACCCTACATTCTGTGCATCTAGCATTTGGCGCACCTTGACCTCAGACGTGGATAGCTCTACTCACCTGTGCCCTCTGCCCTCCTCCTGTGTCCACGTGTGTTGAGCTCCAGTGCTGACCGACCTGGGTGCTGTGTTCCTCCACCTTCCTCTGTCCCCGATCTTCTGAGTCCTCTACCTCAGGGCTGGCGCCCTCAGTCGTGGGTGTCCTGTTTCTTCGTATTCCTTAGGTCCGTGTGCCGGAGGTGCGAGAACCCATGCGAGGGCGGCGCAGGGGTTGGGGTTGGTAATGAAACACGTTCCTGGTCTCAGGAAAAATGCTCAGCCCTCCACTGCCCACCAGGCACCCCCAGCACAGATACACCTAGAGCCCACTCGGCCAGCATTTTTTACCCTGAGGGGCTTCTCATTCAGTGTATTCATTCTTTCCATGTATTCCTCAAACACGGAGGACCCCTTACAGCATTTAGTGGCTGGGGGCCAGATGTTGAGAATGCCCTAGTGTCTTGCCAGTAAGACTGGAGTTCCTCTCTGGGGCATCCCTGTTCAGTGGGTAAGGCAGGCACAGAAAGCATGATGGAAATAGCCCTGGAAAGTAAGCAGGGTGCTAAGGGGAGTGGATGGTGAACTGTCCAAGCCTTGAAGAGTGGGTGGGGTGGAGTTCTGTGTGCCCCTGCCTCTCCTGGAGGCTTCCTATACCCCCACCTTGGGCACTGCTGGAGCCCCATCCTGTCCTTTATGCCTCGGCTCAAGTGAAAAGGCAGGTAAAGGGGTCTCAGAATTGAGCTGGGAGGATATTGTGTGGGTGGGGATTAATTCCAACTGCCGTCATTGGCAGGGGCAAGGCAATGCATTCAGTTAACAAGCATGTGTTGAGCACCTACTGTGCACCTGGCATTGTGCTAGCTGCTGGGAACACAGCAGTGAATAAGGCAGACAAGCTTCTCTGTTCTTGGGGCTGACATTCCAATCAGAAAGACAGATGAGAAATCAGACAATTAAAAGGTACAGGATGTTAGAAGATGATCAGTGCTATGGAAGAAAATTAAGGAAGACAGAACATGGTGACCAGAGAAGGCAATGGCACCCCACTCCAATACTCTTGCCTGGACAATCCCATGGACGGAGGAGCCTGGTGGGCTGCAGTCCATGGGGTCGCTAAGAGTCGGACAGGACTGAGCAACTTCACTTTCACTTTTCACTTTCCTGCATTGGAGAAGGAAATGGCAACCCACTCCAGTGTTCTTGCCTGGAGAATCCCAGGGACAGGGGAGCCTGGTGGGCTGCTGTCTATGGGGTCGCACAGAGTCGGACACGACTGAAGCGACTTAGCAGCAGCAGCAGCAGCAGCAGCAGAACATGGTGATGGCTGCAGTTTTAGATAGAGGAGGTCAGGGAAGAGCTCACTAAGAAGGTGGTATTTGGATAAAGACTTAAAAGGAGTCCTGGGGAGATCGGCGGTGGGGGGGGAGGGGGTTCCAGGCAGAGAGAACAGCCAGCGTAAAGGTCCTGAGGTGGAAACATGCTGGGTGTTCAAAGGATCAATGAGCGGGCCTGTGTGGCTGGAGGGAGGGGGTGAGGGCAAAAGGAGAGGAAGGTGAGGGTAGGGAGGTAATGGGCTAGACCATCCTGGCCTGATGTGCTTCGGGGAGAATTGGTTTTTAATCAGAGTCACCTGGGAGCAATGGAAGGTTCTAGGCAGAGGAGGGTTTTCCCCTGACTTATATGTTCACAGGAACCTTCTGGCCCTGGTAAGATTTGAGAAGGAGCCAGGAGACTGGGGAGATGGATTCCACAGTCAATCCAGCTGAGAGGTGATGGAGGCCTGGAACAGGGTGCTGGGGAGAAAGGGCCAGATTTGAGGCACAGCCTAGGGACAGAGCCAATAGGACACGTTAGTCTTTGAATCCCCCTTCCCCAGCAGAACTTCTCAAATGTCACCTCTGGATCACAGTGCGGACGCTGCACCTTCCTCACTCCCAAGAAACAAGAGTCCAGGAAGCCACCCAGGTCCAGTCTGAGCAACAGCTGGCAGGCAGCAATGGTGGTCCATTCCCAGTAAGGCACCAACTGGGAGGGGAGGCCAGTTGGGTTGCACTTCCCACCCCGACCGCTAGGGGCCGCTGCCCCGCTGCTCTGCGGCCGCCAGGTGAGGAGGAGGCCCCGCCTCTTCCCCAGCAGGTGCTCTGGTTGGTCGAGAGGACAGGGGGCTGGAGTAAAGATAGCAGGGCTGGGGGAGGAGTTGGGGGGACGAAATGGGGGTGAAGGGAGAGAGCTGAGCGAGTCCCACGTAGAGGATGCTGAAAGAGGTGAGGTTGGAGGAGGCAGGTGAGGAGCCAGAGATGGTTGACTGAGTGCTTGCGAGAAAGCAGGGGAGAGGAGGGGGAGTTGAGGTGTCTGGAGGAGAGAGGAGTTGGGGAGGGGGGGAAACTGAGGGTATAGAGCAAAGTTGAGGGAAGGAAGACGGGTGAGCAGGTGAGGAGTCAGGGATGGCCCTGGAGGTGAGGTGGACGTGACAGGGGGACATTTGGACAGTGCGTGGGGACTGCTGGGATGGTTGAGGGCTGGGCCTGGTCTGTGGGAAATGAGGGACCCCAGAGAAGGCACCTGGCACTTTGCCAGTCGTGGCTGGTACGGACAGTGGGTGCGGGGGGGAGGATAGTTTCTCAGATCTTGACCCCATGCGTCAGACATGGGGGGAAAGCTTCTGAGGAGTGAGGTGTGCAGACCAGGCTCCACACAGGAGCCCAGTTTGCTTCTGCAATCTGGCACTGGGGCTCTCCTTCATACCCTGTACCCCCATGGCTGGGATTCACGGTGCATTGAGCTGGGTGGTAAGCAGATGAATGAGACAGAGGCAGTCCCAGTTGGTTGGAAACCAGCAAGGTGTCCACGGATGTGTGGGATGGAAGACAGGGTCTGTGGGAGACCAGAGGCCCTCCCCAGCCAGGGGGCTCAGAGAAGGTTGCCCTGGGGAAGTGACTTGTAAGCAGACAGCAAGAATCCATCAGCTGAACATAGAAGACCCTGATGGTCTGGACAGAGAGGAGATTCTGAGGACATTGACAAGAAAAATGCCAGCAGAGACTAGGCTGCAGTAGAGCCATAAAAAGGGGGAAAAAGTGATGCCTGACCTTGCATGGGCCAGGGCCAGGGCCCTCAATGCCAGATGCTGACACGGGAACAAGAAACAGAAATGGGGCAGGGGTGAGGCAGTAAGGAGGGACAGTGACAGCTGTGGGGAGCTGGAGATGCACCCCCTTTTAAGCCAGCAGCCGCTTGCTATTCCTCAGCTTCAGCTGAGAGCTACCACGTGGGAAGCCAGGCTGTTGGAATTGCTGGTACGGATTCTTCAAGAGAAGCTAGAAGTCAGGTGTTTTGGGTAAAATTCCCTGAGCTTTAATTCTCTCAGACTGATCTACTAATTGCTATCAATTGCTGTAACCCAGCAATTCAATTCCCTGGTTCATTCCCAATGGGAATGGGAGTTTCTGCCACCAAAAGACATACATACATACATGGATGTTCACAGCAGCTTCGTTCACCATTGCCAGATACTGGCCACCGGCCATGTGACCGTCGACTGGCAAATGGGAAATTAATTGGAGTATATTTGTTCAGAATATATATTGGTGGCTCAGACGGTAAAGCGTCTGTCTACAATGCGGGAGATCAGGGTTCCATCCCTGGGTCGGGAAGATCCGCTGGAGAAGGAAATGGCAATCCACTTCAGTACTATTGCCTGGAAAACCCCATGGACAGAGGAGCCTGGTAGGCTACAGTCTATGGGGTCGCAAAGAGTCGGACACGACTGAGCAACTTCACTTCACTTTCACTTTGGAGTAAATTCAATGGAATACAATACAGTGATGAAAAAGAACAATGCATGAACACATACACAGCCCTGTGCGTGTTGCCCACAGGACACAAGTGGGATGCAATGCATGACGACATTCCTATCACTCAAGGACAGATAGAAGTAATCTGTGGAGCTAGGGAGCCCAGGGCTTCCTAACCATGGACCACGGACATTTGGGGCTGGCTGATTCTTTGCTGCATGGGACCTATCCTGTGCATTGGAGGGTGTGGAAAAAGTATCCCCGTCCTCTCCCCCACCATATGCCAATAGCATTTGCCTAGTTGTGCCCTCCCTTGTTGAGGGGGCACAGTCAGCTTCAGGTGAGGATCACTGGAAAAGTGACATATTTTTTAAAGATTTATTTATTTTATTTGTTGGCTGTGGTGGGTCTTTGCTGCTGCTCGTGAGCTTTCTCTAGTTGTGGTGGGAGCAGCAGCTACTCTTTGTTGCCATGTGCGGGCTTCTCACTGCAGAGGCTTCTCCTGTGGTGGAGCACGAGCTCTAGGCATGCAGGCTTCAGCAGCCACGGCGAGTGGGCTCAGTAGTTGTGGCGCACGGGCTTAGTGGCTCCTCGGCATGTGGGATCTTCCCAGCCCAGAGATCAAACCAGTGTCCTTTGCATTGCAAGGCAGATTCTTAACCACTGGACCACCAGGGAAGCCTGGGAAAGTGATCTTTTGAGGTGAGACAATGATTAGAAATTGGCCTTGGAGAGCTCCCAAGGGACTGGAATATTCTCTATCTTGAACTATGGTGATGATCAAGGTGGAGCATATTTTTAAAATACACAGTGCTGTATTTTAGGAAGCACGTGCTTCACGATAAAAGAGTGAACCCTACGACATGGATGACCCTCAAAACATGATGCTGAGTGAGAGAAGCCAGACACAAAAGGCCACAGGTTACATGACTCCATTTATACAAAAAGTCCAGAAGAAGCAAATCCAGAGAGACAGAAGGAGATGAGCGGTTGCTGGGGGCAGGGGTGAAGGGAGTGGGTAAGGAAGAGTGGCTGCTAATGGGTCAGGGGTTTCCTTTGGGGTGATGGGAATGTTCTGGAATTAGTCGTATAACACTATACAATAATACACTTAATTGTTCACTTGAAAATGGTTTATCTTGTGTGAATTTTACCTTAAAAACAAATTATTTTTTAAAAAAGGTTTTTGATGTGGACCATTTTTAAAGTCTTGATTGAATTGGTTACAACGTTGTTTCTGTTTTATGTTTTGGTTTTTTGGCCCCAAGGCATGTGGGATCTTAACTCCCCAGCCAGGGATCGAACCCACACCCCCTACATTGGAAGGTGAAGTCTTAACCACTGGACCGCCAAAGAAGTCCCAGAATTTTTTTTTTTTTTAATAGAGTCAACTCAAACAAGCTGAACAGGACCGGGGCCTGGGCCAGCTTGGCCACTTTGCGATGGAGGGAGGGGATGGTGGGAAAGTGAGGTGATAGACAGCCTCTGTCCAGAGAAAGTGTGAAGCAAAGCGGGAACTGTGGGCCTTCTTGGAAAAGGGAGGGCTGAAGCAAAAAGTATGTCTTGGCTCAGGGGAGTGCTCTCTCTTAACCCAACCTGTCAGCCCTGGAAAGAAATCGCAGGCAGGTCAGAGGCTAGCCTGCGAGCTGTTGAAGGGAATACAGAGTTCTGACGGGTAGAAGAGAAATGACAACCATTCAGCCCAGCCTGACGCCACCGAGGGGTGATCAACACCCCCGCAGTGCTTGCAGGGGGGTCGTGGGGATGTTCTCTGAGAGCTGAAAGGGGGCAATGGGGGCTCACAGAGGAGCAGGCTTCCTGAGAGCTTGGCCTACACTGGAAACACAAACCCATGGGGGACACTGGGCCTATTGATTCCCTCCCACCCACCCCCTGCTGTGTGGGGGGATGGGAAGGGGAGAACCACCCACTGTGAGCAGCCAGAGGCCAGGGGCCAGGGGCCAGGGGATGGGCTTCCAGGATCTTGAGTCTCCACTGGACTTCCCTGGTGGTCCAGTGCCTAAGACTCCATGCTCCCAATGCAGGGGGCCAGGGTTCACACCCTGCTCAGGGAACTAGATCCCACATGCCACAACTAAAAAGAGTTCGTATGCCTCAACTAAGACCCAAAGCAGCCAAATAAATAAATAAAAATAAATATTAAAAAAATTTTTGAACGAGTGAAGAGAGAAAGCAAGCTAAGGGCTCCAGGAAGCTGGGGGTCCTGGCTGGTAGGGGCCAATGGGGACTCCCACAAAATATGAACACCTGGAACCTGGAGCTGTCACCTTATTTGGAAACAGTGCCCTTGCAGATGTAATTAAGACTCTTTCGATGGATGAGATCATCCTGGATTAGGGTGAGTCCTAAATCCAATGACAAGTGTCCTTAGAAGAGAAGAGAAGGGGTGAAGACAGAGGAGAAGGTGGCCATGTGAAAACAGAGGCAGAGATTGGAGTGATGTGGCCACAAGCCCAGAGCCACCAGAAGCTGAAAGAGGCCAGGAAGGATCCCCCCTTAGAACATTTAGAGGGAGCACCACCCAGCTGACACCTTGATGTCAACTTTGGACTTCAGAACGGTGAGGGAATAAATCCCTTGTTTTAAGTCACCCAGTTTATGGTCCTTTGTTATAGCAGCCTTGCTGCTAAGTCGCTTCAGTCATGTCCGACTCTGTGCGACCCCATAGATGGCAGCCCACCAGGCTCCCCGGTCCCTGGGATTCTCCAGGCAAGAATACTGGAGTGGGTTGCCATTTCCTTCTCCAGATAGCAGCCCTAGGGAACTATAATAATAGAGGCCCTGATAGTCAATTCTCGGAATATTTACAAAGCCCCTGGAAAGGATCATGGTACAGTGGAGAAAGCAAACACATGAATGGATCACTTCTGTATATATATAAGGGTTTCCCCAACTCAATGGACATAAGTTTGAGCAAATTCCCGGAGACGGTAAAGGACAGGGAAGCCTAGCGTGCTGCAGTCCATAGGGTCGCAAAGAGTCGGACACGACTGAGTGACTGAACAATAGGGCTTCGCAGATGGCGCAGTGGTAAAGGATCTGCCTGCCAATGCAGGAGATGCTGGTTCTATCCTTGGGTCAGGAAGATCCCCTGGAGAAGGAAATGGCAACTCAGTCCAGTATTCTTACCCAGAAAATTCCATGGATAAGAGGAGCCTGGTGGGCTGTAGTCCACGGAGTCACAAAGAGATGGACATGACTGACTGAGCACATATGCGTAGATAGATAAATCGATAGATGGGTACAGGTACAGGGCCATGCCATGAGGCTTTTGGGATCTTACTGCCCTGACCACGGAGTGAATCTGGGCTACGGCAGTAGCCACTGGACTAAATCCTAACCACTGGACTGCCAGCGAATTCCTGGGGTCAGTGTGGAAGGATGGACATCCCGTGGGTGTGGAGGACTGCCTAGGAACTCTATAGCAGGGATGACATCACACAGCTGCTGACAACACACGCCACTACTTATCACGGACAGCAGGTAATACAGACACTCTGAGCAGTCAAGAAGGCGTCTGCATGAGTAATGGCACAGGTGACCTTCACTTCAGTGTCAAGGGGCAATAAGGAGTGGTGACTGTGACACAGAATAATGATAACTGCTAACGTTGATTAGCACTTGCTAAGTTCTTTCCTTGCACAGTATTAACTCATTTATTTTCTCATAACTCTACAGTCAGGTGTTATCCCCATTTACCAGAGAGCTTAATTGAGGCATAGAGGCTGTAGGGCTGGAAACTGATGGTACATTTCAAACTGGGTAATCTGAGCAGAGCTAAATGATGGGACAATATTACACAGCATGGACAGATGTACCACAGGAACCACAAAGAATAACGCCACGCCTTGGACTAGGACAAGTGGGAGCTATTAGCACCCCTAGGTCTGAGGGGCAAGGGGAGTGGGCAGTTGCTATGAACTGGAGACACTACAGGTGGGAGCTCAGACCCCTAGGTCTGAGTGGGCAGTTGCTATGAACTGGAGACACTACAGGCTGTGTGTGGATGGGGGAGACCTGTGACCTCCAACAGGGATGCGAGCGGCCCTCAGAAGCCACAGGGGCTGAACTGGGGAACAAATATCTCCCTCACTTCCTCTCCCCTCACTGGCTGAATCCAACCTGAGCCGGAGGACCCAGGAGCCCGGCAGTGTGGTCCACACAGCCCAGACTCCCGAGACACTAAGCTAGGTGGAGAAGCCAGGAGAATTGTTCTGAGAGACGAAAGCGGAAGATTCCCTAACAGTGACTCTGCCTGGGTCCAGTTCCCTTGAACTACTCACCATGTGAGAACTGGCAGACCTGCGCTGTCTCCTGGGGGTGGGGTCCAGTCTTACTGAGCACTGCCTCTGAGATTCATAGAGGCTGTGTCTTTTGATGGAAAGCCAGGAATACAGATTTTTATGCAACAATCACCAGGTATTTAAGAGCTGGTACCTTATTACCATTTTACAAACCCTGCATGGGCAAAACAAATCGCAGGTGTGGGCTGGATTGGGCTCTGGGTGTCAAGCCCCTGGTTCAGAAGGTGGAAGCGGACCGCGCAGCATACCCAACAGTGGAAACTGGGAGGTTGAGAGGCAGCCGCGCAAAGCATCATGGGTGAGATGGGGACCGCGGATCAGCCCGCTGGTTTGACTAGAAAGGGCCTGGGGCCCAGGGCAGGTGCGCAGGTGCGGGACGTTAGGATGAAACTGAATAGGTGTTTTGGGGGTCTAGATTGGGAGGGGCCATTGGAGTCACACTAACAGGTGTCAGCTTTGAAGAAGAGAAGCCACGGATGGCTTTTAAACAGCCGAATGACTCAGTCAGCCTTGTGTCCCTCCACCCCGAGGCTGGCTGTGGATCAGGCTTTCTTTGCAGGTGGAAGGACCGTGGCTCCATAGATGAGCGAAAGAAATGAAAGAGCCCCCTCCTTTGAGTGCGCTTACAGCTTGGCAAGGAGGGCAGATGCGTAAATAATAACCTCAGAACATGATGCGCGGGGGTAATGAGTTAGCCCACGTCTGTGGATATTTGATCAACTGCTGTGTGTTCCGCGCCGGGGATGAAGGGACAGGATGTGCTACTGCCTTCGAAGAAAGGGGCAGTGGATGAGGGAAGAAATAAAGGGAAAGGAAAATTTCAGGTGGTGATAAGAAAATGTAAAACAGCAGAAGGTGATCAGGGGAGGCAGCCCACCAGCCCAGGTGGCAGGGCAGGCAGTGGGCAGGGAGACAGGGCATCCTGGGTGGGTCCCCTGGGGCCCAGCAGCCTGGCCGCCTCCTCCCAGAGTTGCCCCCATCACACCTGAGAACAAACCCAGGGCTGACGTGGATTCCTGACTTGGAGCCCGAACAGGCGGAGAGAGGGGAGAAAAAACACCCATCTGTTCCTCCTCTGATGGAACGTGATTCTTCACCCAGTGCTTAAAACCCCGTGCTTCTCCCATTTCCTCTCGGCAGCCACGTGATGTGATATAAATCGCTGAAAATGGGTTTTCCCAGCCGGTTGCCCTGTTGTTTTAATAATGGTTCATTTTCTGCCCTGGGGAAAAAATATTCCGTGGAGAAATTGGGAGCTGGGGGCTCATTTTGTCTGTGTGTGTGTGTGTGTGTGTGTGCGTGCACAGACACGCACACACTTGTGCCTAGCGTCCCCTTATCTCAGAGAAGATTCCAGAATATCACTGAGACACCAAGTCACCTGTCTAGTTGGGTGATTCCCAGCACATCCCCCTCACCTGGACAAAGGAATTCCTTCAGAAACCTGGGCACATTTACTGATCACCTGCTGTATGTGCGCTATACCTGAGCTAGATGCAAGGGTCACAGTGGTCTCCCAGGCCTGGCCTCCCTAGGTCAGCATTCTGGAAGGGGGGAGATTGACATTTAAAAATAATTGTAAATTATTGTGAAAAATTATAATAATTTAAAATAATTGGACTTCTCTGGTGGCACAGTGGATAAGAATCCGCCTGCCAATGCAGGGAATTGGGTTTGATCCCTGGTCCAGGAAGATCCCACATGCAAAGCAACTAAGCCCAAACGCAGCAGCTGTTGAGCCTGTGCTTCCCTGGTGTGGTGGCTCAGACAGTAAAGAATCCGCCTGCAATGCAGGAGACCCAGGTTCGATCCCTGGGTGGGGAGATTCCCTGGAGAAGGGAATGGCAAGCCACTCCAGTATTCTTGCCTGGAGAATCCCATGGACAGAGGAGCCTGGTGGGCTACAGTCTATGGTGTTGCAAAGAGTTGGACACGACTGAGCGACTAACGCCCGCACACATACTAGAGCCCGGGAGCCACAACCACTGAAGTTGGCACACCCTAGACCTCATGCTCTGCAACAAGAGAAGCCACCGCAGTGAGAAGCCTGCGCAACTGGAGGGTAGCCCTGGCTTGGCATAACTAGGAAAAGTCCAAGCACAGCAATGAAGACCCAGCACAGCCAAAAATAAATAAAACATAATAATTGTGGAAAACTATGGAATTACAATCATGGAAACTCTTCAGGAGAGAGTCTGTGGTGTGCTGGAGTGGACAGCATCCACTATAGGGACTTTGGGCATCACTACAACCCCATCCATGAAGCAAGAGACCCTTAAGCTGAAACTTGGAGGATAGACAGAGTTGCAAGAGGGAATGCCATCCAGGTCGGGGGAGACTTCCTGGGCAAACATCTTAAAGCTTGAAAGAATATGGTGCAGGCTCAGATCCAGGAGAAAAGTCATGGGTCCAGTGTAGGCAAGGGCTAAGTGGGTTACGAGGAGTGGTGTGTATCAGTGGACAGAGACTTGGGGACTTTCTCCCTGTTTCTGGGTAGAGAGGGTTTCTCCATGAGATAAAGCCATGACAGTCTTGTGCATATTCAACCTTTAGTCTCAAAACCAGTCCTTGTTTTGCCTATTTGGAAAGAGCAGCTCTGGGAGGCCATGTGGATTGTCAAGGTCACTGCCTCATCTTCCCCATCCCCAACCCTGTTCCTTTCCTCCCTGTAGTGGGTTGAATGGTGGCCCCTCTCCTAAAGATATGTCCACATTCCTACTGCCAGAACCTGTAGATGTGACCTTATTTGGAAAGAGAGTCATTGCGGATATCACTAAATTAAGAATGTTGACTTCTCCAGGGGATCTTCCCAACCCAGGGATCGGACCAGGGTCTCCTGCATTGCAGGTGGATTCTCTGCTATCTGACCCACCAGGGAAGCCTATCTAAGTGAAGAGAAAGACAAATATCATATGATATCACTTATATGCAGAGTCAAAAAAATTACACAAATGAATTTATTTACAAAAGAGACTCACAGGCTTAGAGAACAAACTATGGTTATCAGAGGAGAAGAGGGCAGGGAGAGAGGGAATACATTGGGAATTTGGGAGGTTATCAGAGGAGAAGAAGGCAGGGAGAGAGGGAATAGATTGGGAATTTGGGATTGACATGTACACACTGCTATATCTAAAATAGATAAACAACAAGGATCGACTGTATGGCAAAAAAAAAAAAAAAAAATCTTGAGATCAAACTGGATTAGAATGAGCTCTAACTCTATTGACCAGAGTCCTTACATTTTGTTTGTTTGTTTCCTTTTTTGACCGCACCTCACAGCATGCAGAACTTCCCTGAACCCATGTCCCCTGCATCAGAAACATGGAGCCTTAACCACCAGAACACCAGGGAATTCCTGACCAGCATCCTTAGAAGAGAAGAGGAAAGGACAGTGGAAAAGGCCACATGAAGATGGCGGCAGAAGTTGGAGTGATGCAGTCACACAGCAAGGCACACCTGGAAACGCCAGACGCTGGGTGAGGCCAAGAGTGGACTCTCTCCAAGGGCTACCTTGACTTTGGCCTGATGATACTGCTTATGAACTTCTAACCTCTAGAACTGTGAGAAAACACATTTCTATAGGTTTTCTGGTTTGGTTTTGCTCTGTTTTATTTATTTAGCTGCATCAGGTCTCAGCTGTGGGTCACAGGACCCTCACTGTGTCATGCAGGATCTTTCGTTGCAGGGCACATATTCTCTCGCTGTGGCATGTGGGCTCAGCAGTTAAAGCGTTTGGGCTTCAGCAGTTGCAGCACACAGGCTTAGTTGCCCCGCAGCATGTGGGATCTTAGTACCCCAACTGGGGATTGAACTCCCATCCATCCCCTGCATTGCAAGGCAGATTCTTAACCACTGGGCCACCAGGAAGCCCTGGTTTTGCTTTGTTTTTGTTTTCTGTGGTATTTAAGCCTCCCAGATCATGACTACTTGTTACAGCAGCCACCAGAAGCAAACACTTCTCTGTCCATGGGATTCTGCAGGCAAGAATATAGGAGTGGGTTGCCATGCTCTCCTCCACGGGATCTTCCAAACCCAGGGATCAAACCTGCATCTCTTATGTCTCCTGTATTGGCAGGTGGATGCTTTACCGCTAATGCCGCCTGGGAAGCCCAAATACATTCAATGTCCCCAGCAAATCATTCCAAGAGCCGTCTCTCCTCCCCAGCTCCGGATCCTCCCCCTCTAATCCCCTCTCCTTCCTGCTCCAGTTGACTTTTTGCCCCTGCCCAACTGAGGAAAGGGCTTCATCCTGCTGAATTCAAGGGTGTTTTCTCAGCCTCCAAGATGCTATGCTTCCCGAGTCCTGCTTCCACCTCCCTGGCTGTCTCTGCTCATTGTCTTCTGCTGATTCCTCCTCATCCCTTGTCCTTAATGTTGGAGAGACAGCCATGGGGCTTGCCCTTTTTATTCCTGTGTCTACTTCTGGTCAGCTCCCTGGGGATCTTGACCAGCCTTGAGGAGTTAAATGCCACTTATATCTAACAATGGTATCTTCCAATGACACCTCCAGCCTGAGCCTCTCCACTGACCTTCAGCTGCCTCCCTGGGTGTCTGCACTTGGAAACCTGATGGGTATGCCCAGGTATAATGTCTGAAACTGAGCTCATTTTAGAAAAATTATTATTTATTTGTGTGTTTTGGGCCACTCTGGGCCTTTGTTGCTGCACATGGGCTAATCTCTAGTTGTGGTGCATGGGCTTTGGTAGTTGTGGCTCCCTGGCTCTAGAGCAAGGGCTCAGCAGTTGTGGGGCATGGGCTTAGTTGCTCCACAGCATGTGGAATCTTCCCAGACCAGTAATCGAACCCATGTCCTCTGCATTCGAAAGTGGATTCTTAACCACTGACCACCAGCGAAGTCCCGAAATAGAACTCTTGATCCCTCCACTCACCCCAAACCTGCACCTCTCCTATCTTCCCCATCTCAGTTAATGGCAGCATCACTGTTCTCCATTATGTAATGGGTGGAATAACACCCCCCAATAATGTGCTGAAGAATTGATGCTTTTGAATTATCGTGCTGGAGAAAACTCTTGAGGGTCCCTTGGACAGCAAGGAGATCAAACCAGTCAATCCTAAAGGAAATCAACCCTGGATATTCACTGGAAGGACTGATGCTGAAGCTCCAATACTTTGGCCACCTGACGTGAAGAGTCGACTCATTGGAAAAGGCCCTGATGCTGGGAAAGATTGAGGGCAGAGCGAGAAGGGGGTGACAGAGGGTGCCATGGTTGGATGGTATCACTGAATCAATGGACAGGAGTTTTAGCAAACTCCAGGAGATGGTGAAGGACAGAGAAGTCTGATGTGCTGCAGTCCATGGGGTCGCCAAGAGTTGGATGTGACTTAGTGACTGAACAACAATGCCTCCCAATTCACATTCAGCTGGAACCTCAGAATGTTACCTTACTTGGAAATAAGGTCTTTGCATATGTCATTAGCCAAAGATCTTGAGGTGGTATGTACTGGACCTAGTGAAAGTGTTAAGATACTATTGTGCCTGACTCTTTTCAACCCCATAGACTGTAGCCCACCAGGCTCCTCTGTCCATGGAATTCTCTAGGCTAGAATACTGGAGTGGGTAACCATTCCCTACTCCAGGGGATCTTCCCAATCCAGGGATCGAACCCAGGTCTCCTGCCTTGGGGGCAGATTTTCTACTGTCTGAGCCACCTAGGGTGGGCTCTAAATCCAATGATGAGGCATCATTCTAAGAGGAGGCAAAGACACACAGAAAAAAAGATGGAGGTAGAGACTGGGGTGATACAGCTGCAAGCCCAGGAAAGCCAAGGATGGCTGGCAGCCACCAAAAGCCAGGAAATAGGCAAGGAAGGATTCTCCCCTAGAGCCTTCAGAGGGATAACAATCCTCCTCACACCTTGAACTCGGATTTCTAGCCTCCAGAACTATAAGACAATACAATCCTGTTGTCTTAAGCCACCAAGTTTGTGGTTATTTATTACAGCAGCCCTAGGAAGCAAACATAGCTGTGTTCTCCACAACGAGCTCTGAGACACCTTGATTTGAGTACAGGTGATTTACCTGGAAGGCGACTGCAGGAAGCACTGGCAGGGGAGGTGGGGGGAAGATAGGGGAGGGAGGGCACCCAGCAAAGAGTGTATTGATGGGGACTTCCCTGGTAGCCCAGTGGTTAAGAATCAGCCTTCCAATGCAGGGCATGTGGGTTTGATCCCTGGTTGGGGAATTAAGATCCCGCCTACCAAAGGGCAACTAAGCTTGCATGCTGCAACTAAGACCCCACACAATCATTTTAACTAAATAAATGTTTGTTTGTTTGTTTGTTTGTTTTAAAGAGTGTGGGGCTTCCCAGGTGGCCCAGTGGTTAAGAATCTGCCTTGTAATGCAGCAGACACCAGGTTCCTTCCTGGTCTGGGAAGACCCCATATGCTGAGGGGCAGCTAAGACGGTGTGCCGCAACCAATTAGCCCACGTGCAGCAACTACTGAAGGCTGTGTGTCTTAGAGCCTGTGCTCCACAAGAGAAGCCACCACAATGAGAAACCCACGCACTGCAACTAGAGAGTACCCTTGTTGGCTGCAACTAGAAAAAGCCCTCGAGCAGCAATGAAGACCCCGTGCAGTCAAAAACAAATTAAAAATTTTAATTAATTAATTAATTATTTTATTGAAGGATAATTGCCTTATAGAATTTTGCTATTTCTGTCAAACCTGAACATCAATCAGCCATAGGTATACATATATCCCCCTCCCTTTTGAAGCTCCCTCCCATCTCCCTCTCCATCCCACGCCTAAAAATAAATAAAATTTTAAAAAGAGCATATTCATGAGCAGGTTATACTGGAACACCTAGGGCTTAATTCTCCTCCGTCTCCGGAGACCTGTGGCACCTGCACTTCAGAGTCATCTCATTGAGGGTTGAGGGAGCTGGGGTGTGTTCTTTGGTTGAAGGATGCTCACAGGGCAATGGATTCTCCGGAAGGTCTGGTTACTCCCAGGCAGGTCTGAGCTGCCTCTGCAGCCAGAGGGAGCTGCCAAGCAGAGTTGCAGGTGCTGGTGATATGGAGCCGTTGGACCGACGTGCACAGTGCAATCTCTAAATGCCTCCCATCAACCTGCACTCTTGTGTGACTCCTTCTCCTTGAGTGTGGATGAGGCTCTATGACTTGTTTTTAACCAACAGAATGTGACAAGGGCGGGAATTCCCTGGTGGTCCAGTGGTTAAGACTTTGCCTCCCAATGTACGGAGTGCAGGTTTGATCCCTGATTGGGGACCTAAGATCCCACATCCCTTGCAGCCAAAATCAAAACATAAAACAGGAGGAATATTGTAACCAATTCAATAAAGACTTGAAAAATGGTACACATTTTTAAAAAAATCTTAAAATAAAAAAGAATGTGGCAAAGGTGATGGGATATCCCTTCCACGTCTAGGTTACAAAAACTCAGGGACTTCCGTTTGGGGTTCCTTCTCACTCTCTCTTGCTCATTCTGAGGAAAGCCAGCTATCATGTTGTGAGCTGCTCCATGGAGAGGAGCTGAAGGAGGCCTCTGACCAATAGCCAGTGAGGGACTGAATCCTGCCAACAAAGAGTGAACTTGGACGTGGATCCTCCCCAGTCAGTCCTTCAGACGAGACCATGGCCACAGCCACCATCTTAGTTGCATCTGTGCGAGAGACTCAGAGCAACCCAACTAAGCCACACCTGGATTCCTGAGCCGCATAAACTGTCAAATAATAAGTGCATGCTGTTTTAGGCCACTAGGTTTGGGGATAATTTGTTATGTGGTAATGCTGAGTGCCACAGGGACGTGGGGGAAGGCACATAAACAGTGACTGGTGGGCCTTCCCTGGTGGTCCAGTGGTTAAGACCTGGAGTTCCCAAAGCAACCCCTAGTTGGGGAACTAGATCCCACATGCTGCAACTAAAGAGCATGCTGCTGCTGCTGCTAAGTCACCTCAGTCGTGTCCAATTCTGTGTGACCCCATAGACGGCAGCCCAGCAGGCTGCCCCGTCCCTGGGATTCTCCAGGCAAGAACACTGGAGTGGGTTGCCATTTCCTTCTCCAATGCATGAAAGTCAAAAGTGAAAGTGAAGTCACTCAGTCATGTCCAATTCTTAGCGGCCCCATGGACTGCAGCCTACCAGGCTCCTCCGTCCATGGGATTTTCCAGGCAAGAGTACTGGAGTGGGGTGCAGCAACAAAGATCCTGTATGTTGCAACTAAGATCTGGCACAGCCAAATAAATATTTTTTCTAAGATAGAAAAAGCATCATTAAAAAAAAAAAAAACAAAACAGGGCTCCCTGGGTGACTCAGTAGTAAAGAACCCACCTGCCAATGCAGGAGACATGGGTTTGATCCCTGATCTGGGAAGATCCCACATGCTGCAGAGCAATTAAGCCTGTGCGCCACAACTATTGAGGCTGTGCTCTAGAGCCTTGGAGCCACAACTACTGAAGTCCATGTGCCCTAGAGCCCATACTCCACAACGAGAAACCACCGCAAGGAGAAGCTCACACACTGTAACTAGAGAAAAACCCCATGCAACAACAAAGACCCAGCAGAGTCAAAAACAAATAAATATTTAAAAAACAAAACAGTAACTGGTAAACCATCCACTTGATCACTCTAGACTTCCCCTTCTCTCACATCTTATATCCAGTCCATTCGCAAGCCCTGTCAGTTCAAACTCCAAAATCTGTCTTGAATCCATATACATTTCCCCACTTGCACTGCCACTAGCTCATGTCAAGCTAGCCTTGTCTCTGACTTTAATCAAAGCAGGAGTCCCTCCTCCCCATCAGTCTCCATCCAGCTGATTCTCTCCTGCTAAGAGGCTTCTGTATCATAAATCATACCCTGGCATACAGTAGGTGCTCAGTAATGATGAAGTAAAGTGTCAAGTCAGGCTAGATTGGATCTCGAATCACCCCCAGTCAGCCCCTTTCTCTTCCTGTACCTGCATAAGGAAGAAAATGATATAAGGGAAGAGTTCTTAGTCCACTGGTGCTGACCGTATGGCCCCTGGGGGGCAGCTTGCTGGCCTCACATCTTTCTCCATGCACACACTCTGCCAGTGCTGCCCACTCATGTGTGGAACCAACACTCATTACGTACTTACTGTGCATCTAACTTCTGAGTATGGTATGATCTCATTTAATCCTTGAAGGGAGCAAGAACAAAGCCGGAGGCATCAAACATCTTGTTTTCACACTGTATTACAAAGCAATAGTAATCAAAACAGTATAGTATTGGCACTAAAAAAAAGACACATAGACCAGTAGGATGGAATCAAGAGGCCTGGAAGTAAACCCATACATATTTGGTCAACTAATATTTGACAAAGGACCCAAGAAGATTCAATAGAGAAAAGGTGAAAGTGAAAGTGAAGTCACTCAGTCGTGTCCGACTCTTTTCGACCCCATGGACTGTAGCCTATCAGGCTCCTCCGTCCATGAGATTTTCCAGGCAAGAGTGCTGGAGTGGATTGCCATTTCCTTCTGCAGGGGATCTTCCCAACCCAGGAATCAAACCCGGGTCTCCTGCATTGCAGGCAGATGTTTTACCGTCTGAGCCACCAGGGAAGTCTAGTTCTGGGAAAACTGGATATTCACATGTGAAAGAATGAAACCAGATCCCTTTCTTATATCACTGGTGAAATGAACTCAAATGGATTAAAGGTTTAATCCTTCATATACACAGTACTGTATATCAAACAGATAAATAATAAGGACCTACTGTATACACAGGGAACTACTTGATACTCTGTAATAACCTGTATGGGAAAAGAATCTAAAACAGAGTGGATATATGCGTATGTATAACTGACTCACTTTGCTACATACCTGAAACTAACACAGAATTGTAAAACAGTTATGTGTGTGTGTGCTGTGCTCAGTCACTGAATTATGTTGACTTTTTGCAACCCTATGAACTATAGCCCACCAGGTTCCTCTTGTCCTTGGAATTTTCTAGGCAAGAATACTGGAGTGGGTTGTCATGCTCTCCTCCAGGGGGATCTTCCCAACCCAGGAATTGAACCCACATCTCTTGCATTGCTGGTGGATTCTTTGCCACTGAGCCACCAGGGAAGCCCTAAAGCAATTATACTTCAACTTTTAAAAAAAAACATAATCCTTGAAATGATCCAACCAGGTAGGACTGCCACTATTCCCCATTTTACAGTCAGAGAAACTGAGGTACAGAGCAACAAAATCACTCACTTACAACTGATTCAGCCAGTCCTAGGTTGGACTGGGATTTGAACCCAGGTCGTTTTAACAGCAGCACTGGGGTCTTCGCTGAGATTCAGCTTGTGTCACACATGTAAATTCTCTTGCTTTTGACCAGATGGACATTACTGAGTGCCTGTGCACCTAAAGGGAGTTACACCCCTTTGTTTTACCAGAAGATAGTTCTGTCACACTGGGCTGCATCAATGAAAGGCCATTTCTTGCTCTCAGGGAGGTTCTTGACTTGCTGGAGAAACAAGGACATCAATAGCCTTAAATTCTCAGTAATGACAGCAGCCACCTAACCCTGCACTGAGGCACTTGGAATGCATTAATTCTGCCTGGGGAGATTCTGGAAGGCTGGAAGGGCTTCGCAGTATGTGAAGTGATGCCATGTCCATGGGACAGAGGACCCCTGTTGTCCACCTTTATGCCTTGGGACTGCAGAGAGTGCTAAGCATACAAAAGCCAGGAGTGGGCAAAAGATTTGCTCCAAGTCATTGAGCTGAAAGGCTTCACTGGTGGCTCAGACAGTAAAGAATCTGCCCGAAATGCAGGAGACCCTGGTTTGATTCCTGGGTCAGGAAGACCCCCTGGAGAAGGGCATTGCTACCCACTCCAGTATTCTTGCCTGGAGAATTCCATGGACGTAGGAGGCTGAAGGGCTACAGTTCATGGGGTCACAAAGAGTCGGACATGACTGAGCCACTAACACTTTCACGGAGCTGAAGCCACCACAATGAGAAGCTTGTGTACTGCAACAGAGTAGCTCCCACTTGCCACAACTAGAGAAAACGCACGTGCAGCCACGAAGACCCAGTACAGCCATAAATAAATAAATAGCAAAAAAAAATTTTTTAAAGGAATATATCATCTCACAGTTCTGGACATCAGAACTCTGAAATCAAGGTGTCAGCAGGGCCCCGCTCTCTCGGAGGTCTCTAGGGGATGCTCTCTCCACGCCTCTCCCAGCTTCTCGTGGTTGTCAGCCATCCTTGGCATTCCTTGGCTTGCAGACACATCACTCCAGGCTGTCTCCATCACCATGTAGCATTCTCCCATTGTGTGTCTGTCTCTTTCCTTAGAAGAAATGTATAATATAATTCAGTCATATTGGATTAAGGTCCCACCCTACTCCAGCATGACATCATTTTAACTACACACATCTGCAACAACCTTCTTTCCAAATCAGGCTACATTCAGACGTACTGGGAGTTAGGCCTTTAACATGTATTTTTTTTGGAGGGGGGACACAATTTACCTTGTAACTCTCTCCTTCCCTTATAGACTGTTTCTTATCACCTCTTCCTGGGCTGCACAGGGGCCCAGTTAAATGCACACACTTCTCCATTTTTTTTTTTTTAATGTTGCAGTGCCTGAGTCTCAATCTATATTTTGTTAACATAAAAATGTTAATAAACAGCTACCCTATCCCTGGTGGCTCAGTGGTAAAGAATCTGCCTGCCAATGCAGGAGACTGAGTTCAATCCCTAGGTTGGGAAGATCCCCTGGAGGAGGAAATGGCAACCCACTCCAGTATTCTTGCCTGGAAAACCCCATGGACAGAGGAGCCTGGCAGGCTACAGTCCATGGGGTTGCAAAGAGTTAGATATGACTTAGTGACTAAACAACAAAACCCTATCCTGAGTATTTTTGGAGATCCAGAAAAATTCAGTGTCATTATATGGGAATACATTGGGCTGCAAATATAAAAATACCTGAACAGCAGTGGCTTAAACAAAAAGTTGCCTTTTTGTCACCAGACAATCTGGAGTTTGGTGCTGCTGGAAACCAACGGCTAACACCACTTAGATTCCCATGGTCACCTAGATCCCTCTAGATCAGTTGTGTGATCTTCACCCCAGCTCGTTGCTGTTGTTAATCCCCATTTTATATATAAGGCAATGGCTGCTGCTGCTGCTAAGTCGATTCAGTCCTGTCCGACTCTTAGCGACTCCATAGACGGCAGCCCACCAGGCTCCCCCATCCTTGGGATTCTCCAGGCAAGAACACTGGACTGGGTTGCCATTTCCTTCTCCAATGCATCAAAGTGAAAAGTGAAAATGAAGTCACTCAGTCATATCCGACTCTTAGTGACCCCATGGACAGCAGCCTACCCGCTCCTCCATCCATGGGATTCTCCAGGCAAGAGTACTGGAGTGGGTTGCCATTACCTTCTCCCATAAGGCAATGGAGGCTCATATAATAGGCTCATCCTCCCCTGAACCCCTCAGCCAACTTTGGCTTGGGTTTCATTGGCTAGAAATGTGTCACTCAGCCACACTTATGGCCAATGAGAGGCAAGGGAGGCTGGGCGGGAAGCAGAGGACAGGGAATCTGCCAACTAATCAGAGCAAATACTCTGTTAGCAAAGGAAGAAACCAAGAGTGTTGGAGGCAGTAAAAGGTATCTCTCATAATTCTCCCTGCTTCTAGATCTAGTATTATATACAATATTATATGATATACAATTACATATATAATACACAATTACATTGTGTACTAAGTATTAATACTAGGTATTATGTTTGTAGACTCACTGAATTACTGCAAAAAATAGTTAATAGCGCTTATTTCATGGAATCCTCAACATCTGTGAAGTATGTGCTATTATCATCCCATTTTACAGATGAGAAAACTGAGACTCGGACAGGTCCAGTAGAACCTCTTTTATTCATTTAACATACAAGTATTGAGCATCTATTAGATACCAGGTCATTTGAGTACTGAGAATAGAGCAGTGAATAAAACAAAGACTGCCCCCTGAAGTATTAGCCCTCAGGAGGGCATACATTCTAGTTGGGGGTGGGGCTGGGAGGGAAGGAGAGAGGGTACTCAAAAATAAGAGAAACAAAATTAGTTTTGGGAATACCACCTAGTGTGGGCCACGCACTGTTCTGAAGGTTTTCCATCTGCTAAGTCACTTATTCACCCAACAGTTGTATGAGACCGGTTTATTACTATCCCCATTTTAAAAACGAGGGGATTGAAGTTCAGAGAAGTTAAGTAACATGCCCAAGGTCACACAGCCAATAACTGTGAAGCCAGGGCCCTTGGGTTGCGGAGCCTAAGCTCGGGTAAGTAATATAATGCCAGGTGGTGACAAACGAGTGATGGCAAACAGCCTGGCGATGGCTTGGGAGGGTCCTTCTGAGGAGGCGGCACACTAGCACAGATGTGAGTAAAGGGAAGAGGGAGCCGTGGGGACATCTGGAAGGAACATCCAGTGGGAAGCCTAGAGGTAGGAGCGTGCCGTGTGTGTTTGGGGTTTAGTGAGGGGCCAGTATAAGGGCTTCCCAAGTGACGCTAGTGGTAAAGGACCTGCCTGCCAATGTAGGAGATGTCAGAGACTTGAGTTTGATCCCTGGGTCAGGAAGATCCTCTGGAGGAGGACATGGCAACCCACTCCTGTATTCTTGCCTGCAGAATCCCCATGGACAGAGAAGCCTGGTGGGCTACAGTCCACGGGTTCACAAAGGATCGGACACCACTGAAGCAGGATCGTACACCACTGAAGCAGGATCGGACACCACTGAAGCAGCTTGGCACACGTGAGGAGCCGGGGTGGCTCTAGCAACAGGCCTAGGATTCCTCTACCCAGTTTGCACATATGACCTTTCAGCATCATCAAAGTCTCATGCCATAGGTTTTCAAAGCTACCCTCGTTTGACAGATGGGGACACTGAGGCTCTGAATGGTTAACCAAGCTGCCGGGGGTGGGGGGAATACAGGCAGAAAGAGGTGAGGCCTGGATCTGAACCTAGACAGCCAGATCCCACTGCCCAACCCCATGGGAAACAGTAGGGAGCAAGTGCCAGCAGGCTGGGAGGGCTGGCTGGAGGAGTGGATGTCACCAGGACCTAGAGGGGCTTGAGGAGTAGGAAGTGGGGTAGGGAAGCTGCTACGTGGAGCATAGCACTGGAATCCATCCCTGGGGGCAGTTCTTCAAGGGCAGATTTCCATCGTGGACCCAGGCTCCAGTTCCCCCAGGCAGGATCTGCTTAAAGAAAAGGCAGGGATGTGAGCTTCATTAGTGCTTCGGAAACCCCAGGAGCCCCCGGGGGGAGGGGAGGGGGACAGAGGGGGAGAGGGGGATGAAAAGGGCCCGAGAAGGGAGCCATTCTAATTTTGGCACACCTGGCAGGGGGCACAGGGCCACTGAAAAGGAAGCAGCTGGGGCTGGCTGGGCAGGCCCCCGTCATTGTTCCAGCTGGATCCTCTGTCTGGGCTTCAAATGCAAAACCAGAGTAAGGGGGGGTGGGAGGGGGCGCCCGTGGCCTTTGCTCCTCCTTTAGCAGACCAAAGGACCCTGGCGGCTTAGCTCTTTTTCCTAATTTAAAGATATTTTCAGGCGTTTGGGAGCTCCCCTATGGTGAAGCAGGAAGGTTGGAAGAGGGGGAGGGGGCCTTGAAACTCACCGTGGTTGCCACGGAGGATGGGGAGTAGGCCAGGAGCCGGGTGGTGGGGGTACTGGGGGGCATTAAGGGTGGGACACTTGGGAGGGGTGAGGCGGTCCATACTGTGACTTTGGCTCTCTTCTGCCGCAGTTTCCCCTCTCTGGAACCTCCGCATGCCTCTCCAGAAGGTAGGATGGATGTAGATGTACCCAAACCTCCTTCCCGCTAAGGGGGCTCTTTGGGGTCAACCCTGGAGGCCTTGAGTTGGGGGACACTGCGGGTATTGCCCCATGCCAGTCCCTGGGCAGGGCAGGATGCCCAGAGAGAGACGGATGGAGGAGGTTGTTCCCTCTTCGTTTGCCACCCCTGGTGCCAGGACAAGAGGGTTAGGAGACAGGCCAATGGGGTGCAGCCACCTCCTTGAAGGGGGGGTTCCTAGGCTCGAGTCTTGGGGTGGGGACAGTGCATAGGAACCAGCAATGAGCCGGCGGGGGGCCTGGGCTGGAGGGCGGGGAGGAGCCCCGCGACAGCTTGGGGTGGGGTGGGGTGGCCCATCCCTCCGGTCCAGGCGCCGCTCTGCCTCCTGCTCCCATTTTCTTTCACTGCCTCCTTCCCTCGCCCCGCCCACTCCAGCTCACCTCCCTTCCCGGCCCCCGCCCTCCCCGCTCCTCACCTCCCCAGCCTGTCTCCCACCCCCAGCTCCGGCGTGCTCTCCTGTCACTCTCGGCGCCACCTCCTCGGGCGGCCTCTCTTTTCCCTCCTTCCGGTTCCCAGCCATCCTCGCCCCGCTCAGTACCGCCCTCCCCGCCACCCGTCCCCAGCCCGCCGGCCCTGCTCCCGCCTCCCCTTCGTTCTCCCAGCCTCTTCCCTCCCTCCCTCTCTCTCTCTCTCCTCCCTTCCTTCATCTCTGCCCACTTTCCCCAGCTGGAGAGAGGGCCGCACTCCCCGCTCCTGCCACCCCCTCTCTCTGGGCCGGCGGGCTCGGCTCCGCGCCCTCCCCTCCGCCGGGGCCGCCGCCATCTTGCAGGATGCCGGAGAGGAGCGCGTGCGGTCGAAACAATACATCTTTTATGAAGCGCCTCCTGCCCCCGGCCTGGAAATCTTACATTAACGCGGCATTGATTTCCCTCGGAATGGAGGGGCCTTGGCCCCCCTCCCCGACCACCACCCGGAGGCTTGGGCTCTTAAGGGGCAGCCCCCGCAGGCTGGCTCGCTCAGCCGTGGGGGGCGCCGGGGACCCGGCAGCCAGCCTTGGGCGTTGATTCCTAGAAGAAGGGGTTTCGGGCTTCTGGTTTTCTAGTAACTCCTGAACTGAAGGAGCCCCTCGTCGGCATTGGCCGGAAAAGGCTCTGGAGATCCTGGGTTGCCCCTGGGACCCGCTTTCTGCTGCCACGCCGTCTGGGACACGCCCGCTCCCAGAACCCGCTGTGCCGCCTCCTCCCCTCCCGGCCCAGTTTCCTTCCCCTCTTCTCTTCCATCTTGCTACCTCACTCCCTTCCTTTCCGTTTGCTGCCTCCCTCCTCCTCTCTCGTCTTCTCCCCGTACCCACCTCCTCGTGCTGACTGCTCCCTCCTCCCACACCCCCTTCCCTGCGTGCTAATGACCGCGAAGCCGGCAGCTCCCCGGCTGTTTCCGGGGGAGTCTAGTTTGCAGCCAGGGGAGATGCTGGAGCTATTGGGGGTTGGAGTGGGGGGAGAAAAATTATACACATAAATCTAGGATAATGACGTTGGTGCTAATGGGGCTGGCAGCCGCAGCGCCCAACCTCCTCCTCCCCACGAGGATCGGGCGGGACTTCCAGGGTCTCTGACGACCCATGGCCCCTGTCATCTCTAAATGGTCTACACTGGCTGTACGGGGTCCAGACTAGTTTGGGTCACCTCTCATACGTCTGGTCACTGGGTCTCCGTTCAATTTGTAGCTTGCTGCTTACCAGCCCTGCAGTCCAGGGACAAGCAGGGTCCAACTTAAGGACAGGTAGATTTTCTGGGTCTGAGGCCCCCTCCCGTACCCCACCAGCACCCTGGATCCCCACCTCTGGGTCTCCTGAGGTCACTCCGCCCAGAACCTGACATCTTTCATATAATTGACAAGTCAGGCTTGAATTTTCTTCCCTGTTCCCCATTTCTGAGCTGTGTGACCTTGGGCAAGTCACTTGACCTCTCAGATTCTGTTCCCTCCAAATTGTGGATGATAATGTGCATGCATGCTAAGTCGCTTCAGTTGTATCTGACTTTTTGCGACCCTATGGCCGGTAGCCTGCCAGGCTCCTCTGTCCATAATAACCGGCTTCAAATAGAGCCTGAATTCACTTACTTCTTCCCATTTCTGTGTCCCACACCCTTGTCCTGTCCCTGTCAGGATTACTTGGCTTATCACAGTTGCCTCTGCCTTGAACTCCCTGCTTCAACCCTCTGTGCTGTCAGGACTGAGTATTCAGGACGCTGTAGTCCATCCCCACGGCTCTTAGATTCAATCTAAATCCTTCACTCAGCCTCTTCTGGATCGCTCTCCCATTTCTTACTCCACTTCGGCCCCACTGAGCCTTTGTGCTAGCTGTTCCCCCACCTCTGGAGGCGCTGTTCCCCCTAGATTTTACATAGCTGGTTTGACTTTCATCTTCAAGCCCCAGCTCCATCTCACCTCCATGGGATCTTCCCCACCACCCCAGTTGCTCTCCATCCACCACTTTTCCAGCACCCTCCGCCCTCTGATCCTGCCTTGGTTTTGTATTTTCATGTGTACAGTATGCCTCACTTGCCACTGGAACACAGTCTCTTTTTAGACCCTGACTCCTGTTCTCATTGTGTCCAACAATTTCTGGCACCTGTTCGATTTTCAGATATGTGTTGAATAAGTAAGTTAAATAAATAAGAATGTTGTGACTATTTAAGGGTATGACTGATGTAAATAGGAGATCCTGGGTTCGTATCCCAGCAGGACGTGTTGATTTTGAGCTTCCCTGGTGGCTCAGATGGTAAAGAATCTGCCTGCAGTGTAGGGGACCCAGGTTCTATTCCTGGGTAAGGAAGATCCCCTGAGGAAGAAAATGGCAACCCACTCTAGTATTCTTGCCTGGAGAATTCCATAAACAGGGAAGCCTGGAGGGTTACAGTCCATGGGGTCCCAAAGAGTTGGACACAACTGAGCAACCAACACTTTAACTTTTCACTTCACTGATGTAAAGTCCTTGACATATCACAGATATTCAGTAAAGCAGGGCACCTGCTTTCTTCATGATGATGGAACTAGGAAAGGATAATCTTGTTCTTGTGGTCACTCCCAGCCCAAAATCTGGGGAGAAAATTCGGAGTAGGACATGTTCTTCCAGAAGGAAGAAATTTGCAGGAGGAGGAAGGGACGACAGAGGATGAGATAGTTGCATGGCATCACCGACTTGATGGACTTGAGTTTGAGCAAGCTCTGGGAGTTGGTGTTTAGAGGGAACCCTGGTGTGCTGCAGTCCGTGGGGTCACAAAGAGTTGGACACTGAGCGACTGAACTGAACTGAACTGATATCTGACAAAGGACTCATATTCGGAATATATAAAGAGTATCTACAAATCAAGAAAACCAAACTGATAGCAGAGTTGAAATGACAGTTATCAAAATGGCCAATAAGCTTTTGGGAAAATGCTTAGTGTCATTGGTCATCACAGAAATGTAAATAAAACCACAATGAAATACCAGACTCACCAGAATGGCTAGAATGAAAAACTGCTAATGCTAAGTGTTGTTGACAGAATGTGGAGAAGCTGGAATCTTGATGCACTCTTGGTGGGAACGTTAAACGCTATAACCACTTTGGAAAACTAGCACTATCTCCTAAGACTACACGTAACACCTGCCTTACTCCCCACCAGTTCTACTCCTGGGTACTTACCCAACAGACATGTGAACTTGTGTTTCCCAAAAGACACATATAAGAATGTTCATAGCAGCTTTAGTCACAGTAACCAATTATTGCGAACAATTCAAATATCCATCAACAGTAGAGCAAGGAAACAGTAATCCTTACAACAAAATACAACAACAAAAAAGAACAGGCTAATAACACCAGAGGTTGAACATAACATGAAAGACACAAGATACAGAAGAGGACACACGGTTCCACTTACATGAAGTTCAAGCACAAGTAAAACTAACCCGTGATGATAGAGTCAGATTGGGGAATACTGAGTTTCAGGAAAGGGCCTAAGGGAACTTTCTGGAAGAATGGACCTGACCTCTCCTGAGCTGGGTGGTATAGATACACAAAAATTCATCAAGCTGAAACAACATCTGATCACTTTACCTTATGCAAATTATACCTCATTCAAAGGGAAGAAAAGGAAAAGAGCAAAACAAAAGAAAAAGTCCCCTAGAGCTATAAGTGACCTATATGCTGAGTGAATCCTGCCTGACACTTCCCTCCTCAGATGTTTCCCAACAGTCTTTGGTGCAGACAAAAGTTGGAAAATTTAAGCAGCTGCCCCAGATTCAGGAGTGGGGGCCAAGGGTGGGAGTGCCTCTCCCCCGTGTCCTGGGACTTGGACTTCTAGTCTCCACTGGCCCTGAAGAGTAAGTGGTCCAGTCTCAGAGCAAAAGAAAGCTCTTAAAGTTTCTTTTCTACCCCTCAACTTCTCCAGCCCAAGCTGTGGGTCCAAGCAATGTTTCTGTACCAGAAACTGCTAGTGAATCTGGTTGCTATGGCAATGGGGCCACGAGGCCCCCAGGAACCATTGCTTCATCTCATCGCATGGCGGGGGTGCTTTTCCCCGATAAAAGTGAAATGAGAATCAGGAGAGGAGAAGCCCCCTTCCTCTGATCTTGAAAAAGATGCTTCCCCCTACCAGTTTTGCCCCAAACCCCTCCCTGATTTGGCAAGAAAGGTCTGAGTGGAACTCAGTGGTTAAGAAGGGAGAGGGAGGGGACCTCCCTGTTGGTCCAATGGCTAAGATTCCAAGCTCCCAATGCAAGGGGCCTGGTTTGATTCCTGGTCAGGGAACTAGGTCCCACATGACTCAACCAAATGTCCCGCAAGCTGCAACTAAGACCCAGTGCAGCCAAAAAAATAAATACTTTTTTTTTTTTTTTTTTAAGGAGAGGGATGGGTACACGTGGTCCCTGGGTTATTATACTAGCCACCCACCGCCACCCGCCACCAGCTCCAAGAAAATATAGTCTTTCTCCAGCTCTGACATTCTTCCATTTGTTCATCTGTTCTTTTCCATGGGAGTTATGGGGTTGTGGGTAGAAAAAGCACTGCATTTGGTAAAGGAAGGTCAAGGGTCCAGCAGCCTCACTGTGGGGCCTCAGCTCATTCTTTAACCTTCCTGTTTCCACTTTCACAAAACTGAATCTCTAAATCCTACTTTATAGTGTTATTGTGAGACTTAAGTGGATTAACACGGGAAAAGCGATTAAACAACTTGTAGCACACAACTGTCACTCAATACGTCTATTACCGTTTTTATGGTCCCGGTCCTTTTATGTGTAATGATGTAGCGAACTCTCACAGTGACTTTGTGGCATAGCCATGGTTATACCCATTTCATGGATTAGGGAACTGAGGTTTGAGCACTCTTGGAAATGAGAGCATTCCCCAGACTCTTAGTAATCCTGGACCCTTGAACCACCCAAGCTGACAGCTCTAAAATGGACCCATGGCCCCCCACTGAGGGTACAGAGAAGGGCTGCCTGCCCTCTGCCTCCTTCTCACTTCCTGTATGTTAAGAGTCACAGCTGCTTCAGGACTTGTGTCTGGATGGCTTCCTGATCCTGTCCCTTGCTCATTTACATTCCGGAGGGGATATGTGAAAGTGAAGTCACTCAGTCGGTCCGACTCTTTGCGACCCCATGGACTGCAGCCTACCAGGCTCCTCCGTCCGTGGGATTCTCCAGGCAAGAATACTGGAGTGGGTTGCCATTTGCTTCTCCAGGAGATCTTCCCGACCCAGGGATTGAACCTGGATCTCCCGCATTGTAGGCAGACGCTTTACCGTCTGAGCCACCAGAGTTGACTCTTAAACAACCAGGGGATATGAGGTAGGATAAATTAGTTCCCATGTGGCCTTCAAGACCCACTTTCAGGACTCCCCTGGTGGTCCAGTGAATAAGACTTCAGGCTCACAATGCAGAGGGCCTGGGTTCGATCCCTGGTCAGGGAACTATATCCCACATGGCTTTACTAATTCATATGACACAGCTAAAAGATCCTGCATGCCTCAACTAAAGATGCCATGTGCTGCAACTAAGACCCGGCACAACCAAATTGAAAAAAAAAGACCCACTTTCATTCCCCTCCATCCAGCTTGGGATGCTGGAGTGGATTGGAGTCTCCCTGGTCCTCTGGCTTCCAGTGGATTCAGGAGGTACCCAGTAGGTGATGGTGGATGGGAGAGGCGGGGGGATAGCTCTAAGCCTGTCCTGCAAACTGGTCACTCCCCTGACCAGAAACCACTGCTCCCAGGGGTGGTAATGGTTCCCCAACCTCACCCGGCCCCAGGTTGCATGAAGGAACTTTTCCTACAGCTTCCTTAAACTTTTTTTTTTTTTTTTTAGCTACACCATGAGGCCTACAGGATCTTAGTTTCCCAACCAGGAATTGAACCCGTGCCCCCTGCAGTGGAAGCTTGGAGCCCTAACCACTGGACATCCAGGAAGGGCCTTTCCTGAATCTTTATAACAGACCTTAAGTCTCATCCCTAAATTTCAGAGCCTGCTTTCCATGCGGTTGTTGTTCAGCCGCTAAGTCATGTCCGACTCTTTTCGACCCCATGGACTGCAGGACGCCAGGCTTTCCTGTCCTTCCCGTGGGGACCCTAACGAAAAAGTCTTCTTCCTCTTGAACTTTCCTCTTACCTATATTTAGGGAGAATTTTTTAATATTTGGCTTTTTTCTTATTACAGTCAGGAAACATACTCCGTGTATACCAGAAGACAATAAATTCTGCCCAAACTTCTGGCCTTGAGGAAATCACTGTTGATCTTCAGGTGTTTATCCTTTTAATCTTTCTCAGGGCAGGATTTGGGGTCAGACAGAGCTGGGACTTGTCCCAGCCTGACCACTGTATGCTGGGCGACTTTGGGGAAGTTTCTTCACTTTTCTGAGCTTCCATTTCCTTCTCTATAAATGGCATTATTACAGTACCCATTTCATTCAATTGCAGGGAGGTACAAATGCCCTGGAGCTGAAAGATGTCAGCTCTTGTTACTTATATCAATGTTATAGGTAGTTTTTCAAATCCCCATTAGGCTTTCTGTAAATAACAGGATCTTAGTCCTGCTTTTTGTGGCAGAAACAAGTTCTGATCTTGTTCAATAGCTCTCCTCAAACCTCATAAGGTTGTTCCTAGGCTGCCATGCTTTTTGAGATTTTGTGTCTGTTTTCGTAGTTTTCACACTGGCCTCCTCAAAAATTCAAGTTAATATTTAAGTGACAAGCACCATGCTAGACACTTGAAAGATACACCTTTCAGTAACCTTTATGATAACCCATTTTACAAAAGAAGGAATCCAGACTCAGGCAAGATTTCCTCCCATCTCTTGCCTTCATCACTGTTGGTTTGTCCACCTTGATTAGTTCCCTTCGCTCATTTAACATAACTAACTATTATGGTAGTTATTATTATGTCTAAACTATGAGTAAATGTGACTTCCCTGGTAGCTCAGATGGTAAAGCGTCTGCCTACAATGCAGGAGACCTGGGTTCGATCCCTGGGCTGGGAAGATCCCCTAGAGAAGCAAATGGCAACCCACTCCAGTATTCTTGCCTGGAAAATCCCATGGACGGAGGAGCCTGGTTGGCTACTGTCCATGGGGTCTCAAAGAGTCGGACACGACCGAGTGACTTCACTATCACTGCTGCTGCTGCTGCTAAGTCGCTTCAGTCGTGTCCGACTCTGTGCGACCCCAGAGACAGCAGCCCACCAGGCTCTGCCGTCCCTGGGATTCTCCAGGCAAGAACACTGGAGTGGGTTGCCATTCTATGAGTACATAGGCTATATGTCAGGGCCACAACCATGAGTCCGATTCATCTCCACTAAAAGATACTGACCACTCACCCCATGCTGGTCTTTATGCTTCTCAAGGTAAGATTAATGGGATCCCCATCTTCCTGGAGCTTATAGACCTTCTGGGCTATGTGCTTTGGCTGGTAGTACGTGCTTCATTGCCTAGCTACTTTTTCCTTTCATCTGGATGCTCAGTTGACTTCTAAGTGGTTAAAGGTGCCATAAAAATGACTGGGGACAATATGGTGGTGTTATTGGTGTTACCTTGTCTAGCAGTCTGAGCAGGTCAGGGGATGGGGAGAAAGTAAAAGAAACTGTAGTTCACAAGGGTGGGGGCCCAAGCTTTGGTTCCCAAGGGCCTGGATTTGAATCCCAGATTCATCACTTTTTTTTAAAATTAATTATTTTTATTTTTGGTTGCACAGGTGTTTGTTGCTTTGTGGGCTTTCTCTAGTTGCCTCGAGTGGGGGCCGCTCTCTGTTGTGGTGCCCTGGCTTCTCTTTGCGGCAGTTTCCTTTGTTGTGGAGCACAGGCTCTAGGCGCATGGACTTCAGTAGCTGCAGCGTGCCGGCGCAGTAGTTTCGGTTCAAGGGCTCTAGAGCGCAGGCTCAGAAGTTGTGGTGCGCCGGCTTAGTTGCCCTGCGGGGTATGGGGTCTTCCCGGGCCAAGGATAGAACCCGTGTCCCCTGCATTGACAGATGGATTCTTAATCACTGGACCACCAGGGAGTTCAGTTCAGTCGCTCAGCCCTGTCCAACTCTTTGCGACCCCCCAACTCCTGGAGCTTACTCAAACTCATGTCCACCGAGTCGGTGATGCCATCCAACCATCTCATCCTCTGACCACGGAAGTCTTCATCATTTACTGGTGATGTGACCTTGGACAAGCTCCTCCACTTTTCTGTGCCCCGTCTGAAAAGTAGATATTGTGTTAGTGACTGCTCCCAGATTGTGGTCAGAACTGTGTGACAGGTAGCGGCACACAGCAAGCACCCAATAAACGATAGTGACTATTCGGATGATTCCCTCCAGACTACCCCAGGAGCATACCTGGATGGAAGACCCAGATTCCAAACCGAGGGCTGGTGTGGAGGAGTAAGGAGGGAGCCGGGACTCCAGCCCTCGTTTTGGGGGCTGCTTGAGTACTTGGGTGGGGGTGGGGTGGTACTCCCGCCCAACCCCTGCAAGCCTGTTAATTACCTCTCAGGGTCTTAACGGGCCCCTCCAGGGGATCTTGGCCCAGCTCTCTGTATATTGATCTCATCTAATCTCTCAGCAGGTGGGCGGGTCTCTAAATCCTCCTTAACTCTCCTTTCCTGCCCTTTCTGGGCAGGGAGGCCCCAGGCAGGGTTTAGCTTGCAGGAATCAAACCTGGGAAGCCTGGGAAGCTTTGAGGTGGGGGGAGCTTCTCAGCCCCCTGTAACAGAAGAGGGGCAGTGTGGTGTCTCTCTCTCTCTCTCTCTCTCACACACACACATATGTATTATATATATATATATATATATATATATATATATATATATATATGAATCCCCCTGGGAAGGGCAGGCAGGCACTTCTTTCCCTGTGCCTGCTAGCATGCCAGGACACTGCCTGTTCCTCTCCCCATCTGGGAATCCACCGATGTGGCTACAAAGCCCAGGTAAAGGGCCCCTCCTGGTCAGGCTGGCCGAGGCCTCCCACCGTTCCCACAGGGGCTGGATGAGGATTTCAGAACTGGCAAGCTGCACTTCTCTGGTGCCTCCTTGAAGCTGAAGCTGCTGGAGGAAGCCTCCTGGCCCAGGAGCTGCCTGGCTGGGCCCTGTTGGTGTAATTAGGCTGCATCTGTGGAGGGCGCCTGGACTTTCACTAGAGTTGCCAGTGCTTTTCGAGCCCTTGGGTGATGGTGACCTTTTGGGGGGGCTACCTGGATGCCTAGGAGGCCTCAGTTCTCACTTTGGAAGGGAGCTCTGGTTGGATGATGGTAAAACCAGTACCTCTGCGTGATTGCTGCTCTCAGGGGCTGGGTTGAGGGGGAAGGTTGTGGAAGGCTGGTGGGACACTTTGGGGGCTAGTGGGGGACGCAGGGGCAGCCTCAGAGAGGCAGGCTGGTGACATTTTTAGAATATTAATTAATTAATTTTATTTTCTGGCTGCGCTGAGTCTTCGTTTCACAGACTTTCTCTAGTTATGGTGAGTGGGGCTGCTCTCTAGCTGTAGCTCTCGGCTTTCTCATGGCTGTGGCTTCTTGTTACAGAGCTTGGGCTCTAGGGCACCTGGGCTCCAGTAATTGGAGCTCGAGGGCTTACTTGCTCCTCGGCACATGGGATTTTCCCGGAGCAGGGATCATATTCGTGTCCCCTACATTGGCAGGTGGATTCTTAACCACTGGACCACTAGGGAAGTCCCTGGAGACATTTTTTCAAGCTCCGTAGACAGAGCAGCCTGGATTTGAATTCTGCCTCCATCCCTTTCTGCTGGCAGACACTGAGTGGGTGACTTTGCCTCTGACAGCCTGTTTCCTTACCTGTGATCTGTCACTTCCTCTATTTGGGTTGAGAACTGAGTGAGTGAAAGGACTCGGTTCCAAGTGAATCAAGAGAAAAGGATGTCAGTCGGCAGATACATGAAGGACAATGCGGGGTATGGCAGACTCCTAACTCTCCCAAAGGTTCAGGGCTGCCGACAGGAGCACTTGCCCTTGCCCAGGGAGCATGGATGGTGTGGGGTGGGGTGCGTCTCTGTAGGGTTGGGGGGTGCCTGTTGGCCCAGGGCAGGCTCCAGCTCACCTTTCCCAGCCCAGAATACATGATGGAACTCTATGGTCTTGTCCAGGTTCAGGATCAGGCACAAGTATGCCCTGGCCTGGACCTCAGTGATTGGACATCCCTGGGATACACCTGGTGCATACCTGGAGCGTACCTTCCAGGCTTCCGGCCACTAGTCCATCTTGATCCTGCTCAACCAGTGTCAGAAGGACAACAGGCATCTGAATGGAATCACTTTTCCTGCTGAAACACAAAATTGGGAACACGCACGGGGTGCTCACTACAGGCCAGGCCTGATCCTCAGCACTTCACACTCATTATGGACTCACAACCGCCAGTGCTGCTGGCCAAGAATGGTGCTTCCTGCCCATCCTGTGGGTGAGGTCATGTGACTAGTTCTAACCAATGAGCTGTGAGTGAAACTGACACATATTATTCCCATGCTAGAGCTTAGGGACCCCATGGACTGCAGCCTACCAGGCTCCTCCATCCATGGGATTTTCCAGGCAAGAGTACTGGAGTGGGGTGCCATTGCCTTCTCCAAATTGCCTGTGCAGGAACTTCCAAAGCTCTTATTTCCTTCTGGTGTGACAGCCAGAAATGTTCCAGAATGTGAATGCTCCACTAATGACTATGATGTGCAAAGCCTGCCCTCAATGACCCAAAATAGACATAAAACATGAGTGAGAAATAAACTTTGTGATTTTCAGCCACTGAGACATTGGGTTTTTTTGTTTCTGCAGCTGGGCCTAGTCTTGCCTAATGGTTTGAAATTATACCCCCATTTTACAGGTAAGAAAACTGAGGCAAAGTTTAAGTCACTTGCCCTCAGTCACACAGCTGGTAAGAGACACTGTCAGAGACAGTGTCTTGGCAACCTGACTCCAGGGACTCTGCTCTGATTTCTAAACTGTCTCTCTGGGTGAGATGCAGTCATCCTGGGGACCAGGAATGTATGGAAAGTTCATAAACCACAGTGGATTCTGGGTGGGGTTGTTTCCTCCTATCCTGTTTCCTCTGATTGTTTGGGGATTTTCATTTCTTTCTCTCATGAGCACTAGCTCTCCTGGAAGGTTTGGCTCTATCACATCCTCTGGGGGAGACACAGGAAGCTGGGTAAAAGGACAGGGAGCTTTCTCCTCCCCAGTCCTCACTCAGAAAGTTTAATTCATTTGGCATAAACTTGACCATCTGGGGGCCCAATCCTTCCAGTCCTAGCAGACCTCCACTGCCTTCCCCACCTCCTACACCTTCATGTGGGATCCCCAACCCTTCCTCTATTGCTGCCTGTACGAGCTGGTGATCAAGTATTACAGGGGAGAAAATTCCCAAGGCCAGAGAGCAGAGCTCTGAGCTGAGGTTTTAGAAATGTCCTTTCACCTCTTCACCCAGCCTGCTTCCCTTCCTCTTCCAGGGCCTGCGAGGTCCTCCTGAAGCCCCCAGAGAACCAGAACCATGCCCCCACCTGCCCTCAGAGATTCCCAGGGATACCTAGCCGGGCAGGGCTCAGGACACCTCCATGCAAACCTCAGCAGCTCCTGCCCTGACCAGTTAACTCAGTACTTACTCTACATTAAATACCAATTGGGCCAATTTTCTGCTGTAATTAAAACCTCAGCAGATGTGTTCCCTGCTCATCAGTGATGAGTTTATTAACGTCCAGTTCTGAAGGAATGTGGGGCAGGGAGAAAAACAGAATGGGGCTTGCTCTGGGACTGGGAGAGTGGATGCTGGGAGAGGTTGAGTTTGAAACTGTTCAGTCTCCTTGTTTGGCTCCAGGCAGGGGGCAGGCAGCCACGTTTATGAAAGTGTCTGCATCTCTGGGTTTTCTGTTTCTACCGTGGAAACTCGGAAATATCTGCCCTGCCCCTCTTATCTGCTGCAAACCTGGGCCTGCTGTATATAACGGATCCTTTTTTGAAAATCACATTTTCTTGACTACTGACAAACAGTGTGTCTGGAACCTATAAACACAGCCCCTTATAGCTCAGCAATCTGGGCTTGTTTGTTATGTAGCATAACCTAGGCTGTCCTGACTACTACATATTATAGCTCCACTTACAGACAGTGAAACTAAGGTCCAGTTTGCTTACTAATATAGGAGAGACCAAGATAGTTCTTGCCAAGGGAGCCTGGAGACAGACCTCTGAGTTGGATAAGAGAAGCAGGCCAGGCTAGTCCTCAGCTCTGCTCAAGGTGAGTAGTTCGTGACTGCTGGTGGGTTGGAAGCTTACTGCTTAGTACACTCATGGCAGCTTAAGCAATCGGCTCCTTCTGATCATCAGAGAACACCTGCACAGTGGAGCACGATTCAGCCCCAAGAAGTCACTCTACTTTTTTTTTTTTGTAATTAGGAGATTTTATTTTTTAGAGCAGTTTTACATTTATAGGACAACTGGATGAATAGTGCAGACAGTTTGCATATCTCTCCTGCCAATTTCTCCTATTATTAACATCTTGCATTGCTGTGGTACATTTGTTGCAATTGATGAACCAATATTGATTACTAACTAAAGTCCACAGTTCACATTAGGCTTCACTCTTGCAAGATGTCACAGATCCACCATGAAAGTTTCATACAGAATAGTTTCACTGCCCTGAAAACCCTCCTGTGCTCCACCTACTCATTCCTCCCAGCTCCACCAGAACTCCCAGCAACAAGTTTCTCTGGACTGCCTCTATAGTTTTGCTTTTTCCAGAATATCATATAGTTGGAATCAGAGTCTGCAGCCTCTTTAGACTGGCTTCTTTCACTCAGTAATACGTTTAAGTTTCCTCCATGTCCTCTAGTAGGTCATTTCTTTTGACCAATGAATATGGCTCCATTCTTTACTTTTAAACATCTCCTTCATCACCAGGGCTCTACTTTGTTACCCAATGTTTGTTGCTTTTGTAGGGAAGACCCCAATTTAAGAGACACCTGGGGAGGAAAAACCTCATGGAATAAGGAGGCTGTCTTGGACATTTGGAGTGGGGTCCGATCCCCACCATGGCTCAGGATCACTTCCAACTTCTTGCTCTGAATCCTTCTCATCACCATCTCCATGTTTCACCTTTTTAGGGTGTGCTGGGGTGTCTGCTAGCAACTCTGCACCTCTGGGAACTACACATCTAAAACTCCACTGTCAGCAGGGTTAGAGAATGCAGTCTACAATTAAGAGGCATTCACGCAAGATTGGTGAGACAGGAGAGAAACAGGAGCCATCCCTGCTCTGGTTGGGGATGCTCTGAGCAGTAACTCAGGGCTTGCAAATGACAGTTGTGAGGTTTCTTCTGGGCATCATCCTGCAAACACCCGCTTTGATGTTGAGGCTGGGAGTTGAAAAAGCTGGCTTGAAACTCGACATTCAAAAAACTAAGATCATGGCAGCCGGTCCCATCACTTCATGGCAAATAGAAGGGGAAAAAGTGGAAACAGTGACAGAATTTATTTTCTTGGGCTCCAAAAACACTGCAGACAGTGACTGCAGCCATGAAATTAAAAGACGCTTGCTCTTTGGAAGAAAAGCTATGACAAACCTAGACAGCATATGAAAAAGCAGAGAGATCACTTTGTCGACAAAGATGTGTATAGTCAAAACTATGGTTTTTCCAGAAGTCATGCACAGATGTGAGAGTTGGACCATAAAGAAGGCTGAGTGCTGAAGAATGGACGCTTTTGAATTGTGGTGCTGGAGAAGACTCTTGAGAGTCGCTTGGACTGCTAGGAGATCAAACCTGTCAACCCTCAAGGAAACCAACCCTGAATATTCATTGGAATGGCTGTCACTGAGGCTGAAGTTCCAATATTTTGGCCACCTGATGTGAAGAGACAAATCATTGGAAAAGACCCTGACGCTGGGAAAGATTGAAGACAGGAGGAGAAGGGGGCAACAGAGGATGAGATGTTTAGAGATGAGATGTTTAGCATCACCAACTCAATGGACATGAATTTGAGCAAACTCTGGGAGATAGCGGAGGACAGAGGAGCCTGGCGTGCTGCGGTCCATGTAGTTGCAAAGAGTCGGACATGACTTAGCAACTGAACAACAACGATTCTCCCTGGTTCCTATAGGCTCTGCCTTCTTGGATGCTGGCAGGTCTTCTTCTAACCCTTCTAGTTGTTTTGCAGGCTGATTTCCAGCATTAAATCCCTTCCTGTTGTAATACCTAGAGGGGATTCTGTCTTCCTAGCCTGAGCCTATCCAATGCAGTGGGATCCTGGGGAGGATGGACTATTGGGCCACTGTAGGGAAGACCTCCAGCCTGGCCATTCACGTGCTCTCATCACTCAGTTCCTGGCCCTTTTTTGGGTCACCTTTCCTCTGCCTGTAGCAGCCATCAGAACAACGCACAGAAAAGTCTCAGAGCCCACCTCATCCCTACCTTTATAACCTCCTTTACAGGGTCCTTATCCACCCAGTCACTAAATGTTGGGTTTGGGGTTCTCCCTGTCTCTACAGACCACCCTTCCATGCTGTGTGTTTAAGTCATGACTGCTGTTCTCCAAATATTTCCGGTTCTCCCCATTCCAGGCAGAATCACATTTCCTGGCCCCCTTGTAATTAACTGGGTCCACATGATGAGTTCTGGCCAATAAATTTTGAGCAGAACCAACGTGTGTCACTTCTGGGTTGGATCATGTCCTTACCTGTCTCCCTTTCTCTTCTTTTATAAGAATATTTGTCATTGGATTCAGAGACTGCCTAGATAATCCAAGATAATGACCTCATCTCGAATCCTTAACTTAATACATCTGCAGAGTTCCCTTTTCTTTTCTTATTTTTGGCTGTGCCATGAGGCATGTTGGATCTTAGTTCCTCGCAGGGATAGATCCCATGCCCACTGCAGTGGAAGCACCGAGTCGTAACTACAGGACCACCAGGGAATTCTCTGCAAAGATCCTTTTTCAAAATATGATCACTTCATAGAGTCCAGGCATTAGCATATGGGTGTGTCTTTTGGGGGTCACCATTCAACATACTATTATTATCTCCATTTTATAGGTGAGGAAACGGAGATGGACAGAGCCCAGGCATCTGGCTGAACATCATACAGCCTGCAAGAAGGGAGGGAAGTACGCAAACTCAGGCAGTCAGTTCCAAAACCTGGGCTCACAGCCACCATTCTTGTCAAAGAGAAAGCAGAACTAAACTCCTGCTTTAACGGATTTTCAGTTCTGGTGGAGAAGGTGAAAACAAATAAGCAGATAAGTGGATATATAACACAGCTTCAGGGAGAGCTGTGAAGAGAAATCAAGCAGAGTAAAGAGCATGAGAAAGAGGCTCTCTTTTGAGCTTCTGTGGTCAGGAAAGTCTTCCTGGAGGAGGTGGCAAGAGAGAAAACCTGAATGAAGCATCAGAGGATGCCACACAGATATGTGGGTGGAAGGTGATTCAGAGAGACAAAAAAGCAATGAATGAATCCAGAATGGGCCTGTCTCCATCTTCTCTGTGCCCTCAGCACCAACAGCAGGGTCTGGCACTCAGAGAGCAGTGGGCAAAATGTTTGTTGTTTGAATAAATCAAAGTATAAAGGCCTTTCCACAGACCCAAATATCATTTCTTCAACTACTATTAATAGAAAACACATGCATGCATGCTCAGTCATGTCTATTTTATAGAATAGAGACGTGTGGGGAGGTGAGGAAGCAAAGTAAAAAGCCCATTGTGTGTGTGCTCAGTCGTCTCTGACTCTTCTGTGACCCCCTGGACTGTAGCCCGCCAGTCTCCTCTGTCCACGGGATTTCCCAGGCAGGCATACTGGAGTGGGTTGCCATTGCCTCCTCTAGGGGATCTTCCTGACCCAGGGATTGAAGCCCCACCTCCTGCATCTCCTGCATTGGCAGGCAGATTCTTTACCACTGAGCTACCAGAGAAGCCCCTGATCTAGAGACAGAAACTCTGGAGCAGCACTGTGCAATAGAACTTTCTGTGATGATAGAAATGGTCCCTTTTGGGCTATCTAAGAGTACCCCCCATGCATGGCCACACGCAGCCTTTGAGTTCCGTTCTTACCAAGTTTATTTATTTCTTTGACCACGCTGGGTCTTCATTGCTACATGAGACTTTCTGCAGTTGCAGCGAGTGGAGGCTTCTCTTCTTGCACAGGCTCTAGAGCGCCGGCTCAGTAATTGTGCCGCACTGGCTTGTTTGCCCCAAGGCACGCGGAATCTTCCCAGACTAGGGATAGAACCTGTGTCCCCTGACTTGGCAGGCAGATTCTTTACCACTGAGCCACGAGGGAAGTCCAGCCATTGAGCACTTGAATCATGGTTAGCATGATTGAGGGATTGAATGTTTAATTTTGTTTACTTCAGATGAATTTAAGTATAAGTAGCCACAGGTGGCTAGTGGCTACCATCTTGGACAGTACAGCAGTTGACCAGAGGTTTGCAAGTTAAGGCCCCAGGCCAAATCCAGTGGGCCACTTGGTTTTGTTTTATTTATTTTTTTGGCCACGTCCAGTGGCACGTAGGATTTTAGCTCCCTGACAAGGGATTGAACCTGTGTTCCTCACAGTGGAAGCATGGTGCCCTAACCACTGGACTGCCAGGGAAGCTCCCCACTTGACTTTGTAAATAAAGCTTTATTGATACACAGAGATGCCCATTCCTTTACTTGTTGTCTATGGCACCATAAAAGGGCAGAGTTGAGTCTTTGCTATAGAGATTGTGTAGCCTCCAAAGCTGAAAATGTTTACTCTGATCCTTTACAGAAAAAACTTCCCCACCCCTGTTCTAGATTCTCATTTAGTCATTGAGTGAGTCAGCTCTATGATTGAGCAAAGGCTTCCTTCTCTGAGCCTCAGTATTCTCATCAGTAAAGTGGGTGAGTGGTTCCTCCCTATTACACCAACTTGAGCAGTTAAAACTGGATGCTGGACTTCCCTGGTGGTCCAGTGCTTAATACTTTGTACTTCCAATGCAGGGGGACAGGTTTGATCCCTGGTCGAGGAACTAAGACCCCACATGCCAGGCAGCCAAAATAATAATAATACTAATAAAGTTTAAAAAAAATTGGATGCTGTGACCAAAGGGGCTTTGAGAGAGATCTGTGTGTGTGCCCACTTGTGTCTGACTCCTGTGACCCCACAGACTGTAGCCCGCCAGGCTCCTCTATCCATGGAATTTTCCAGGCAAGAATACTGAATCTTTTTACTGAAAAAAAATACTGACTTTTTTTTTTTACTGAAAATACTTAAGAATTTTCCGGGTAAGAAGGAAATGGGTTGCCATTTCCTTCTCCAGGGGATCTTCCTGACCCAGGGATTCAACCTCCCGTGTCTCCTGTGTCTCCTGCATTGCAGGCGGATTCTCTACCTGCTGAGCCATTGAGAGAGATGCAGCCCGATTAGGTGCCCCAGGCTGGGGTTGCGGCATCCAGACCTTCTTGCTCTCTCTCTCTAGCCTCTAATTTTTTTTTTTCTCCTCCACTGCTCCACACAACATGTGGGATCTTAGTTCTCTGACTAGGGATCAAGCCCACACCCCCTACAGTGGGAGTGTGGAACATTAACCACTGGGCTGCCAGGGAAATCCCTAGCCTCTCTCTCTCCTTCTGTTCTTTCTTCTCTCACTCGCCTCTCCCCTCCTCTCTGCCACTTTCTCGCCTCAGACACGGGGATGTGAGAAAGTTCCGGCAGAAATTGCAATCTCCTCTCCTCTCATGTGGCTCCTAGATAAGACAGTAAAAATCCGATTTTCAGCAATTTGCTTCATTTGTGAGCTCTCCCGCGTCTCCCTTTCTCCCCCTGACACCAGCTTAGCAAAATTGCCTGGGCGGAGTGGATATTTTTAACCACTTAGTAGTCAAGGGAGGTTCATAAAAAGTTTTGTGAGAAACTGGCCCTCATCTGTGCAGCTGGCTGCTGGCCGTGAGCTTACAGCTTTGGTGGAGGGGAATTCAAGGAAGGAATAAGGGCAGGATGAAAGGAAATAATCAGGCAAGAAGGAGTACCGGGAGGGAACAGCATTATTAGAAGAAGAGAGAGGAGAGTGAATGAGCTGTGGGGAGGGGGCCTGCCAGAGGGGAGCTGTGGCTGGAGAGGAAGCCAGTCTGGGGACCAGTCTTTTTGTCTCAAAACAAGAGATACCAAAGCATCTTCCCCAGAAGTTTGAGAAGGAACATCTCTTTCCCTAAACCAGAGGTGATGATGGTGGGGGAAAACCAATGACCATTTAGTGAGCACCTACTGTGTGCCTGGCACACAGTGCTGTGCGTGTATTCCCTCGTTGAATCCTTGTAATACTCAATAAAGGAAGCAGTCCATTTTGTGAGTGAGTATTAGTTAAGGCAAATGTTAGGCTGCTATAACAACAAGGCCCCCAAACGCAGGTACCCTTCACTGCCCAGAAGTCTGCTATTTGGAAAATGCAATCTCCATCACTGTCTGAACTGGCCATCCAGACTCTTGCCATCTGAACTCAGAAGCTGAATGGACATGGAGAGCAAGGGCAATGTTGTTGTTCTTTAGTCGATAAGTCCTATCTGACTCTTTGCAACCCCATGGACTGTAAAGTCTGGCAGTCTCCTCTGTCCATGGGATTTCCCAGGCAAGAATGCTAGAGTGGGTTGCCATTTCCTTCTCCAGGGGATCTTCTCAATCCAGAGATCAAACCAATGTCTCCTGCATTGGCAGGTGAATTCTTTACTGCTGAGCAGCCAGGGAAGCCTGAGGACAACATTATCATGGCTTCAAGGACATACAAGTTTATTTCTGACTCACATAATAGTCATAACTGGTGCATGGTTTGTGTTGGAAAGACAACCACTCTCCCTAGAGCTACAGGCTGTCTTCAAGGATAGGACAGATGGAAGGTGTCTTAGTCTGTTTGGGCAGCTATAACAGAATCCTACAGACCAGGTGGCTTATAAACAACAGACATTTATTTATCCCAGTTGAAAGTCCAAGATCAAGGTCCCGGCAGATTTGGTGTCTGGTGAGGGCCTGCTTCATAGATGGCTGTTTTCTTCCCATGTCCTCACTTGGTGGAAGAGGCCAGGAGCTCTCCAGGGTTTTCTTCATAAGGGCACTAATCCCATTCACAAGGGCTCCACCCTCATGAGTTAATCACCTCCCAAAAGCCCCCACCTCCTAATACCATCACATTGGTGATTTGGTTTCAATCTCTCAATTGGAGGGGCTCATACATTCTGTCTATAGCAGTAGGCTTCCTAAATGTTTTGTCCCTGCATAACAGAGGCCATGCATTTCCTCGCCTGTCATATCTCAGTCATCACCAGTTGCCCACTTGCCAAGGAAATTCCACATAGTTTAGATTCTACTACCAAATTCTATATTAGTTACAATATCATTTTGGGTACTTCCTTGATGGCCCAGTGGCTAAGACCATCCCCTACTCCCAATGCAGTGGGCCTGGGTTTGACCCCTGGTCAGGAAACTAGATTCCACATGCCACAGTTAAGAGATCCCGCATGCTGCAACAAAGACTGACGATTCCATGTGCCAAAACTAAGACTGAGTGCAGTCAAATAAATATATTTTTAAAAACAAACAAAAACGTATTTTGGCTACTAGAACAGAAACCCAAGGTTACAGTGGCTCAAATAAGAAATAGGTCTGTTAAGCATTCACTTATTAAGCTAGGTATAAATGGTCCAGGGCTGGAATAGTTGGTAACATTGTAGTAGCCACACAGGCTCTTTCTGTTTTCTGTTCTACTACCTCTAAAGTGGGACAACATGATCCCTCATCACATCCAGCCAACGGGACAGGGAAAGGTCAGGAGGAGGCTCCACCCCTCCCCTTCAAGGGCATTGCCCAGAGGCTGCACTCATTGCCAGTTGCTCACGTGCCATTGGTCAGAATGAAGTCACATTGCCGTAGCTTCAAGGAGGCTGGGAAATGTAGTCTTTTTCTTGGATGGCTGTGCAGCTAGCTTAAAAAATGGGATTGTTCTATTAATGCAAAGACAGGGTCTTCCCTGATGGTCCAGTGGCTAAGAACCCACCTGCCAATGCAGGGGACACAGGCTCACTCCCTGGCCTGGGAATATTCCACACGCCCGAGCACCACAACTACTGAAGCCCAAGTGCCTAGAGCCCATGCTCTGCAACAAGAGAAGCCAGCTCAGAGAGGCATCCGTGCACTGCAACGCAGAGTAGTCCCCGCTCAGGGCAACCAGAGAAAGCCTGAGTGCAGCAACAAAGACCCAGCACAGGGACTTCCCTGGTGGTCCAGTGGCTAAGAAACCACGCTTCCAGTGCTGGGGGGTTGGGTTTGATTCCTGGTCAGGGAACTAGATCCCACATGCTGCAACTAAAGATCTCACAATCAAGATGTAGTGCAGCCAAATAAAAAACAAAACACAAAAAAAGGAAAAAATAAAAAACAAAACACAAAAAAAGGAAAATGGAGGGGGGATAGGGAGTGGCTGAATAATGAGCATGGATGGAGTTTCCACTGAGAGTGATGACAAAGTTCTGGAACTAGACAATAGTGATGGTTGTATACACCATTGTGAATATACTTCATGTACTAAACTTTTTCTATGGGTATTTTATCACAATGAAAAATAATTGCTTACCAAAAAAAATAAGGAAAAAGGAATTTTAGGAAACAGTCTATGCCTGAAGCTGAAACCTGAATGAAGAGAGAGCAAGCCCTGCAAATGCCAGCAAAAGCATGTGCAAAGGCCCTGAGGCTCGCACTCACTGGATGTGTTTGAGAAACATCAAGGGGGCTGGAGTGAAATTAGGGAGGATAGTGGCAAGAGATGAGAGCAGGGAGGGGACAGGGGCTTATTGGTCATGGGGAGAAGCCCATAACTTTTTCTAAGAGTGATGAGAAGCCAATGGAGGGTTTTGCACAAAAGAATGACCAGGTCCAATTTAGGGTTTAAAGCAACAACGCACACTGCAAAACCTTAGGGTGGTCTTGGCCCCAAGTGGGCTCAGGTTTCCCCAACTCCTGGCTCCTTGGGCAGAGATCAGGGCATTCTCTTGGCTCTCTGATCTGTTCTGTCTTCCCTCTGCAAGCTTTCTGCTTCTCCATCCTCTATAAGAATCAGTGGGTAGGAGCTTGGGCTTGAATCTCAGCTCCAGCACTCAGTAGCTCTGTAATCCTGTGTTATGGACTGAATGTGCTTTCTCCACCATTCATATGTTAAAGCAGTGTTCCCCAACCCCTGGCCATGGATCAGTACTTCCCCTGGTGAGCTGATATCCTCTGATAGGTGGGAGAGACAGACAAGAGACAAGGCAAACAACAAGTAAACATCTTTGGCCGTATCTCAAGGTGGTGAGTGTGATACAGAAAAAACAAAGCTGTGATAGGGGTTGGTAATGGTTGTAAATCAGTGGAAGGGGAGTTGTGTGTAACAGGGAAGACTGCCCTGGGGAGGGGACAGGTGAGGGGACACTTGGAGGGGGTGAGGGAGAAGGCAGGCAGATATCTGCGAGAGGCTGATCCGGGCAGAGGGAACAGCCTGTGCAAAGGCCCTGACGCAGGAATGTGCCTGATGAGTTGGAGAACAGTGGAGTGGGCCCCTGTGACAGGAGGGAGGGAGAGAGGGGAGGAGGTGAAGGGAAATGAGGGCAGGGAGGCAATGGGGGCAGAGTGTGCAGGATCTCATGGCCTTGGTGAGGATCTGGGGTTTCACTCTGAGAGAGGAGCTTGGTAGACAAAATAATGGCCCTCAAAAGATGTCCTAATCACTGGGCCCTGTGAATGTGTTACTTTGCCTGGTAAAAGGAACTTTGTAATTAAGGATCTTCAGACAAAGTTATCCTCATTATAGGGCAGGCCCAATCTAACCACACAAGTCCTTAAGTATGGCAGAAGGAAGCAGACAGATGGCCAACAAACACATGAAAAGATGCATAGCATCACTAATTATTAGATAAATGCACATCAAAACTACAATGAGGTATCACCTCACGCTGGTCAGATGGCCACCATCAAAAATTCTACAAACAGGAAATGCCAGAGAGGGTGTGGAGAAAAGAGAACCCTCTCCCATTGTTGGTGGGAATGTAAATTGGTAAAACTCCTCTTAGTATTATGCTAAGTCGCTTCAGCTGTGTCTGACTCTTTGCGACCCCATGAACTGTAGCCCACCAGGCTCCTCTGTCCATGGGGATTCTCCAAGCAAGAATACTGGAGTGGGTTGCCATGCCCTCCTCCAGAGGATCTTTCTGACCCAGGGATCAAACTCGCATCTCATGTCTCTTGCAGTGGCAAGCATGTTCTTTACCACTAGTACCACCTGGGAAGCCTGGAGAGCAGTATGGAGCTTCCTTGAAAAACTAAAATAGGGCTCCCATACAACCCAGAAATAACACTTCTAGGCATATATCCAGAGAAACCATAATTCACAAGGCGGCATGCACCCTGATGTTCATTGCAGCACTATTTACAATAGCCGGGACATGGAAGCAACCTAGATGTCCATCAACAGAGGAATGGATAAAGAAGATGAGGTACGTATATACAATGGAATATTACTCAGCCATACAAAGGAATGAAATAGTGCCATTTGCAGAGACACAACAGACCTAGAGATTGTTGTCATTACAATCACATTGTAATGTGATTTGTGATTGTAATGTATGTTGTTAAACAATCACACTGACTTACAGCGTGAAGTAAGTCAGAAAAAGAAAAACAAATATCGAATAATATCGCTTGTATGTGGGGTATAGAAAAATGGTAGAGATGAACTTACTTGCATGGCAGAAACAGAGACACAGATGTAGAGAACAAACTTATGGTTACCAAGGGGGTGGGGAAGGGGAGAGTGGGTCAACTGGGAGACTGGGACTTATATACATATACTGCTGCTGCTGCTGCTAAGTCGCTTCAGTCGTGTCCGACTCTGTGCAACCCCAGAGACGGCAGCCCACCAGGCTTCCCCCGTCCCAGGGGTTCTCCAGGCAAGAACACTGGAGTGGATTGGCATTTCCTTCTCCAATGCATGAAAGTGAAAAGTGAAAGTGAAGTCGCTCGGTTGTGTCCGACTCCTAGCGGCCCCATGGACTGCAGCCTACCAGGCTCCTCCATCCATGGGATTTGCCAGGCAAGAGTACTGGATGGGTTGCCATTGCCTTCTCTGACATACATATACTACTATGTATGAAATAGATGACTAACGAGAACCTACATATAGCACAGGGAACTCAATGCTGTGTGGTGACCTCAGTGGGAAGGCAATACAAACAGGGGGGATGTATGTATACACATAGCCGATTCCCTTTGCTGTACAGCAGAAACTAACACAACATTGTAAAGCAACTGCTGCTGCTGCTGCTGCTGCTAAATTGCTTCAGTCGTGTCCGACTCTGTGTGACCCCATAGACGGCAGCCCACCAGGCTCCCCCACCCCTGGGATTCTCCAGGCAAGAACACTGGAGTGGGTTGCCATTTCCTTCTGCAATGCATGAAAGTGAAAGTGAAGTCGCTCAGTCGTGTCCGACTCTTCTTGACCCCATGGACTGCAGCCTACCAGGCTCCTCCGTCCATGGGATTTTCCAGGCAAGAGTACTGGAGTGGGGTGCCATTGCCTTCTCTGTGTAAAGCAACTACACTCCAGTAAAAATTAATTTTTAAGAAAAATGAGGCAGAAGGGGGGATCAGAGAGACGCCGTATGAAAAAGACTCCCCTTTGCTGTTTTTGAAGATGGATGAAAGGGCCGTCAGCCAGTGAGTAACAGGCTACCACTTCAGCTGACAACCAGCAAGCAAACAGAGACCTCTGTCCTACAACCCTAAGGAACTGAATTCTGCCAACACCTGAAAGGGCAGTTAACAGGATCCTTCCCTAGATCACCCACAGTCACCCACACCTGGATCTTAACCCACTGAGACCTGAACCAAACTTCTAACCTCCAGAGCGTGAGATGATACATGTGTGTGTTGTTTAAGCTGCTACATTTATGGGGATTAGAATGGCTGCAACAGGAAACTCAAACCAGGTGGGAACCAGATAGGTTCCGAGCAGATGGATGCGACCCGGCTCAGGTGTTCACTGGCGCCCCCTGGGGGCTGCGGGAGAAGTAGACGTCAGAGCGAGGGCAGGAGCCTGGGACCAGGGCAGAGAGGCTGCGCTGTCAAGGTTAGGGAAGCTGGGCTGGACCAGGTCGGGGCCATGGAGGTGGGGAGACGTGAAGTCCAAGATTTGGATGTGAGTGGACAGAGAGAGAGGGGCTTTCCTGGTGGCTCAGATGGTAAAGAATCTGCCTGTAATACAGGAGACCTGGGTTCGATCCTGGGTCAGGAAGATCCCCTGCAGCAAGGAATCAAGTCAACGCTGACTGGAGGCTTCTGACCTGAGAGTCTGGAACCCCCAGCTCCCTCCTGTTCCCAGCTCCACCAGCACCCGACTCCCCTCCTTGTCCCCCCAGCCTTGATTTAGCCTTTTCAAGTGGAGGCCATATTCTGCCTTCTCCTCTGGGCCTTTGATCCTGTCTCAAGGCCTCTCACTCATCACATCCGCTCTCTTCAAGACCGGAAGTCAGATGAAGGTGGCGGAGGGACGGGGTTGGGGGGGGCGCGTGGGGGGGGGGGGCGGCCTGGGAGACTCCATCCCCCAAAAGGATCGGGGACCTGCCTCCTCCCTCTCTTGTGAGCCCAGCCAAACCAGTTCCCAGCTCGCTCCTGGTGTGCACGCTTCTCTCTCTCTCTGGAATTTCGTTCTCTTTTCCGTAACTGAATTATCCCATCGCTGCCTCTCTGAGGGGCCCGGGTCGCAGCGTGAGATATTAAACCATCAATCACCCGCCCACGCTAACTCCCTCGCGCTGGGGACCCTCTGCCGAGCTTGGCCCATCTGTGAGCCCCAGGACCCAGAGGCAGCTCCAAAGCAAGACTGGAGGCCTGGAGACCCGATCAAGGTCCGGCCTTAGAAGAAACGCACAGAACTCACCCATCTGGATCTGCAGACAGGAGTCCTGGGTTCGAATCCAGAGCTCTTGTCAGCTTGGGTGAGACAATTCATCTCTCAGTTTCAAGTCCATTTCCGCACTTCAAAAACGGAGATAACATTTTTGAGGTCACTGAAGTTCCCTGTGAAGGTTAAGTGAGTAAATACAGAGGCAGATAAGACAGTACGTCTTACCTATGATTTGCTGCTGTGACTTTTGTTCTGGTCCTGGCATAGACGTGGGTCATCCGCTGGGGGTAGAAATGCAAGGCTTTTGGCTTTCCAGGAGATTTGATGGCGGTCATGCCTGTGCCATCTCCCTGCTGGTGCCTCATCCAAGTCAGAACTGAAAATTTTTTGAACTTCCCTGGTGGTCCCATGGTTGGGAATCTGCCTGCCAGTGCAGGAGGCATGGGTTCGACCCCTGGTCTGGGAAGAGTCCACGTGCCTCCGGGCAACTAAGTCTGTGCACCGCAAGAACTGAAGTCCATGCACCTGGAGCCTGTGCTCCATAACAAGAGAAGCTACTGCAATGAGAAGCTGCGCACTGCAACTGGAGAGCATCCCCCTGCTCGCTGCGACTAGAGAAAGCCTGTGCACAGCAATGAAGACCCAGAGCAGCCAAAAATAAATAAATGACTTAATTAACTTTAAAAATTGGATAAAAAATTTTAAAGTCCTAATGGAACCTCAATTATGATTAAATAACCCACATTTGTTGTTTGTTGTTTAGTTGCTAAGTCGGGTCTGACTCTTTTGAGACCCCATGGATGGTAGCCTGCCAGGCTCTTCTGTCCATGGGATTTTCCAGGTAAGAATACTGGAGTGGGTTGCCATTTTCTTCTCCAGGGGATCTTCCTGATCCAGGGTCTCCTGCATTGGCAGATGGATTTCACTGAGCCACCAAGGAAGCCCAACTCACATTTCGAGGCGCTTATTTCAGGTAACAATGTTCAGTGCTTTGCACGGGCTGTTCCCTCTGCCTGGAATGCTCTTCCCTCACATAGTCATGTGACTGACTCTTCTTAGCCCACTTTGGGTGCTCAAATGCCACCTCCTCAGTGAGTTCAGCCAGTTAAAGCTGCAGGCAGTACCCCTGCCTGCTTATACCCCTGCAGCTTTTATTGGGTTGGCCTAAAAGGTCATTTGCATTTTTCCATGAGATGTTATGGAATATTTCTCTCTACAGCAATATTTTTCTTTATAGTACACACCACCACTACAGGTACTATAGGCTGTGTTTGTTGGGTCTGTCTGTCTGCCCCACTGGAGGATCAGCCCCAGGGCACAGGTTTATTCATTCACCACCCAGCATAGCACCTGGCATGAAATAATTCAGTAAATATCTGTGGAGTGAATGAATGAATGAATTCCACTTAGCTATTCCCAGAGGGCCCCCAAGGCTGCTTGGGCCTGTCAGCAATCCTGGGTTTTCTAGGGGTGAGGGGTGGGTGTGATCAGCCATATGTCCTCCATCTTTGCATGGATATTTCTTTTTATTTTTGGCTGGGGGCAGGTGGTGAAATTCACCTAACGTAAAATCAACCATTTTATTATTTTCTTAAGCTTTATCATCCTTACAACTGTTTTAAAAACAGAATTAAAAAAAAAATATTCATTTGGCTGCACTGGGTCTTAGTTACAGCATGTGGAATCTTAGTTCTCTGACCAGGGATCGAACCTGGGCCCCCTGCATTGGGAGTGCAGAGTCTTAACCATTGGACTATACAACTACACAACTCAGTGACATTTAGTACCTTCACAATGTTGTGAAACCATTACCTCTACCTACTTCCAGAATTTTTCATCACCGCTAAAGGAAACTTGTATCCATGAAAGCAGTCACTCCCCAATCTTCCCCTCCCCCATTCCCAGTCCCAGGCAACCAGCAGTCTGCTTTCTGTCTCCATGGATTTACTTATTCTGGACATTGCATACAAATGGAATCAAATAACATTCAATCTTCTATGCCTGGCTCTTTTCCCTCAGCGTGATGTTTTCAAGTTTTACCCACATTGTAGCATGTGTCGGTACATCATTCCTTTTTTATGGCTGAATAATATTCTACTGTCTGGATGGACCACATGAACTTATCAGTTCATCTGTTAATGGATGTTTGGGTTATTTCCACCTTTATTGTGTGGATCTTAAAAGGCACCCCTTTCTCTGGGGACATAAGGGGAATAGATGGTATCAGCCCTTGCTCAGGCTTCTGTCAGACACTCTTTAAAAAAAAAATGATTTATCTATTTGGCTGTGCTAGATCTTAGTTGTGGTAAATGGGATAGTTGGTCTTCTTTGCAGCATCCGGGATCTTTAATTGCAGCATGTGGAATCTAGTTTTCTGACCAGGGATTGAACCCTGGGCCCCTGCATTGGGAGCATGGAGTCTTAGCCATTGGACCACCAGGGAAGTCCCTATCAGGCACTCTTGTGCAGTGCACAAACTACACAGCTGTTCATGGCAACCCTGTCTGTGTGGTGCCTCATCTGAACGGTGGGGGAGGTAAGGGGCACTGTGAAGACCAAGAAATCAGGAGCTGTACCCCCTCGCCTAGGCTTTCAGATGACCAATCCCCAATCTCTGTGCCCAGCTAGCCCTGGGGAAAATCTGTCAGGGAACTGGGCCACGCTGGGTGGTGCCCCAAACTCTCCTTTCCTGTTGCCTTCAGCTATACCTTCCTTGCCCCTCCAGACTCTGGGGCCCCTCATTGTCCCCAGCCTCTCATTCCCTCTCCCCTCTGCCTGCATCTCCACCTAGCCTGGAGTCCCACACCCGCCTACTCCTTCCAACCCTCTCTTGTCTCTCCAGCACAGTGGCTATTTTTATTTTTCCTTCTTATTAAATTTCCAACTTCTGCAAACACCAAGGCCCCTGCCTCGCTGCCCCCCTCTGCCTTTCCCTCGAAGCTGATTTGATTCACTTGCGTTTTATTAACAGATTTAAAAAAAAAAAAAAAAAAAACCCCACAGCTGCCACCACACTGTTTTCTTGGAGGTTTAGGGAAACTAGAAGAAGGGAGAAGTAGGCTGCAGGTTCCCTCTGGGGGTTTAAAAATTCTCCCTCCTCCCTACATCCGAGGATGTCTGGACCTTTCCATCGTAACCTGAAGGGGGAGAGGAGGGGCTGGGGAGAGACGTTGGGGCCCCTTGCCGGATTTGGGGGAATTTGATGGATATCAGGCTTGTGCAGTCCCCTAGTCAGTACCCTATCCCAAGGCGGAATTGCAAATTAAAAAAGAAAGAAATCTGTATGGAGGTCCCACCCTTGCCCCGCTCCCGCTCCCGGGTAGAGGCGTGTATTATAGAAGGCTTAAGGTGGGGAGCTTGCGGCTGCCCTGGTGAGCCTCGGAAGTGAGAGCTTAAATTCAAAAACCTCCACGCCAGAGCCGAAGCAGCCCCGGGCCCTCTGTCCCTTGGGTGGCTGGTGGCGGAGGCCACGGAACGTTCCAGGCTTCTTCTGGACACCACGTACCCTGGTCCGGCTTTCTCTCACCGCTGTTTTCCTCCTCAAGAAATGCTGATCCTTATTCCCCACCAATCCCCTGCCTCCCAGAGCCGAGAGCAAATTGCTTCTTCATGCCCCCGGGGTGTTTCCCCCCCCAAATTCTTTGTGTCAGTCTCCATGGCAACCAAGAACCCAGCTGCACTTTATTTCCTTGGGATACAGGATGGGGTGGGGGCGTGGGGAATGGGAAACAGACGAGGTTCCTCTTAGCTGGGACCTTTCTACCCTACTCCTTCCTCCCCTTGGTCCCCCGCCCCTCCCCGAAGGGCTTGAGCCAGCCTTGTTCCATGGAGGCCAGGCAGCCTATCTGGATGGGTTGCTGGGTTGTGGTCCCCCCGGAGTCCCTCGTGGTCCCTCGTGAGTTTGAGGAAGGTCCTTTATTTGGCCAGAGGGCTAAAGTTAAATAGTGCCCCGGTTTCCCAGTGGAATTTCCTTTCCCTTCTTCTTCTTTTCTCTTTACCTCCTCAATCCTCTAATCAGGTGGGTTGGTATGGTTGTGCAGGTTGCGTGTGTGAGCTCAAGCCATGCTACGAGTGCCCATTTCTCTTTTGCTCGGGAGCACCCTATGAACTAACCTCTGCCCTGTCCTAGGTGACACCGACTCTAGAGTTTACTATTAAGACAGGCAACTATGTCAATAAAAAATTCCGGGCTTCCCTGACAGTCCAGTGGCTAAGATTCCATGCTCCCAATGCAGGGGGCCAGGGTTCAATCCCTGGTCAGGGAACTAGATCCCACATACTGCAACTAAGATGCGGCACAGCCAAATAAATAAATAAATTTTTTAAAAAATCCGTTTCTGGTCACACCCCAAAACTGAGGAGGAAGAGAAGACTTGACAGCATTGGGGTTTTGAACGACACAAGCTACAGATCCTTCAGGATCTTAGCGAGCAAACACGTGCAGGAGTAACTTCTAAAAGGGACAAGGTTGGCGTCAAGGACTGTAGACTGACTTAGGCTGAAGAAGGAAGGACAGGGAGTGAATATTAAAAGCCCCCAGAGACAAAACAGAGCTGGCGTGGATTGACAGCTAAATGCACCCAGTTCTAAACTCTCAACGTCGTTGCTCTCTGCCTCCTCATTGGGCAGCTCCTCCATCGGGAGGAGGAGTCTATCTCCACCCTGGAATCTGAGCTGGTCTTGTGACCCGCTTTGACCAATCAAATGCCACAGAAGTATGAGGGCGGTCCTGAATCTGGGTCTCAAGTGATGCTGCGTGTTTCTACTAGCTGCTTAGAAACCAACCAACCAAACAAAAGTGTTGCCTCTGCCGCATGAGCAAAGCTGGAGTTAGCTTGCTGGTGGAGGAGGGACAAGGGGGAGAAACCTGTTACACCAGCTGAGCCATTCTAGACCAGCCAAACCCCAAACATGTGGAGAGCCCAACACGGGTAAACAGAATGTGCCTCCCTGGCTCACAGCTGACCCAAGACTCACGAAGGAGCCCAGCCAAGACCAGAGAAATGGTCCAGCTCACCCGTGGGCTGTGGAACTATAATTACTGTTGATTGTCTAAGCCACCGAATTTGGGGGTTGTTTGTTACACAGCACAGTGGTCAATAGGGAACTGACAGGTTCATTGGGCACAACTTGTCCCTCCTCAGGAAAGCGCTGGACTCACATCCTGGGGAACTCTTGTTTTGGTTGCCATTATCTGCATATCCGCTAGGAATTCTTCCCGGTTCTTTCATTACTTGACATCTCTCTGATTGCATCCCCTCCCTCTCTCACTTCCATTCAGACACATCAACCTTCTCACACTTGCCAAACTTGTTTCCACCCCAAGGGCCTTTGCACCTGCTGCTTCCCTGCCTGGAACCCTCTTTCTTCAGAGTTTCACATGGGTCCCTCCTCTGTCCACTCCACTGAGAGAACCTTCCTCACTCAGAAAAGTATGCTGTATTCTGATCCTCCCCCAGTTCTTTCCTTTAAAAAAAAAAAAAAATCATTTGGCTGCCCTGGGTCTTAGTTGCAGCACATGAGATCTTCCATCTTTGTTGCAGCATGCAGGATCAGGATCTTAATTTGTAGCAGGCAGGATCTTTTAGTTGTGACGTACAGAGTTAAGTTCCCTGACCAGGGATCGAACCCAGAACCCCTGCATTGGGAGCATCTTAGCCACTGAACCACCAGGGAAATTCCACCCTCTCCTTTAATTTTTGTTTTGACACCACTTAACACTGCGTGTGTGTATGTGCTATCGCTTCAGTTGCATCCGACTCTTTGTGACCCCATGAACTATAGCCCTCCAGGTTCCTCTGTCCATAGGATTCTCCAGGAAGGAATACTGGAGTAAGTTGCCATGCCCTCCTGCAGGGGATCTTCCCAACCCAGGGATCGAACCCATGTCTCTTATGTCTCCTGCATTGGCAGGCAGGTTCTTTACCACTATCACCACCTGAGAAGTCCAGAACTTAACACTACCTGAAATTATTTCCTTCCCCTTCCTGTCTCACTTCACCATGCACTTTCTGGTCAATTCCTAAACAAAATACTTGCCCTCAAATCCTTGTCTCAAAGTTATCCTAACCAATCCAAGACAGCTAAAGAAGATTCTAGATTTGGGTCAAGGACACCCAGTAGTCCTGGGTACCATCTGTTGATCCTACTGGAAGCCAGTTCACCTCCAGTCATATCATACTTAGGGATGCTAAGGTCAACCCCGGGCTTCCCATGGGGGCAAAAGAGCCCACCAGGAATATGTTCTTCATCTGCCTTTCCCCAATGATGTCACCATCCATGGATGATCATGTCCCAGACCCATGATTTCATTTTCAGTTGCAAAACTGCTATTTCCAGTCTATCGGTGCATTTCCCCATTGATGCATCTGTCTTCTTCATTAGGCTGGAAACCTCACATTGCCAGAGATGGAGCCACCAGATACCAAGGAAACATTGGCTGAAAAAATTTGAATTCAGAAGGTGGAGCCCATTGGGAAAAAAAAAATCAAATAGATATTCATTGTTTAAGGCAAAGAAACGTGGTGCCACTCCTGCTTCTGGGATCCAAGGCTACCCAACTCTAGCATCCTCTGAACTCCAGGCTTGGCCCAAAGTCCCAGGACACAGCCTCGGGAGCTGAAGGGGGATTTTGGGAGAAAAAATATCGTCTGTCTATAGGTATCAACATTGTGTGTGTTCATGCTCCGTCGCTTGGTCGTGTCCAACTCTTTGTGACCCTATGGACTGTAGCCCACCAGGCTTCTCTGTCCATGACATTTTCCAGGCAAGAATACTGGAGTGAGTTGCTATTTCCTACTCCAGGGGATCTTCCCAACCCCGGGACTGAAACCTAGTCTCCCATGTCTCCAGCATTGGCAGATGGATTCTTTAGCACTGTGCCACCTGGGAAGCCCAGGTATCAACATTGCTTTCCTTTAAACATTTTAAAAAAATGTCTAAACCTCCCCACAATTCAAATGTTTCTCTTATTATCTTCTGCCGAGGGAAAAAATTAATAACACAGCACAATATAAAATACTAAATTAAAGGCATTTTGGAACCAGCAATTATTTCATAAGCTTCTCTTTTATTGCTGTGCTAATGTGCCTAATTGCTGTCTTAATGAGGACATTAATTTCTTGCTAATGTGATGTTATTATAGAAATTGCAGTCAATCTCTTAAAAGGGGGAAAGTGCTGGAAAGCTGTCCCACGAGGCAGGGGTTCTGGTCACCCCGAGGCTGAGGGGCAAATGAGAGGGGAAGAGATGGTGTTGGAACCTAGGCTGGGGACAGGGGTGCCCAGGAGCCAAGGAAGGAGGGAGGCAGGGGAGTCTGGGAGTGGGCAGTCTGGGGAGGCCCTGGTCACCGAACCAGCTGTTGCCATGCCTGGGGACCTGGGAGATGAGACTGAATAGGGGAAATGTTAGAATGATAGTAAAACCTAAAATATCAGTGGCAGGCACTGTTGGGGCATTTTATATCTTAATCCTTGCAACAACCTGTGAAACAGAAAACATCATCATCTCCATTTCCAAAACAAGTACAGAGAGGCTGAGCAACTTACTCAAGGTCACACAGCTAGCAAATGATGGAGATGGGATTTGAATCCAGTTCCTCCGGCTTAAGCACTGAGTTACCCGGTCAATGCCCTGCCACTGTCAATGATATTAATAATCTCAGATACTTATTGAGAGTTTATTGTTCACCAGCACTGCACGAGGCCCCCACCCACATCAGATCAAGGTGGGTTCCTTTTAGAAGAGCAGGTCAAAGCACCTTTGCACATTGATACAACAGGAAGGACAAGGCTGGAGGCTAGGGCTGCACCCCTACAGAAACAGGACATCCACTGTAAGGGGAGAGACTGCAGGGACCAGGGAAGAGAAACTTCTTTGTTCTGAGTTGTACCGTCTGGTTACTGTGATGGGTCAGTGAGTCCAGGTTAGAATTCTAGCTTTCGCACCTCCTGTATGACCTCAAGTATATAGCTGACCTTCTCTGGGCCTCAATTTCTTGTCTATTGGCCAGGGATTACCGTGGCATTTACCTTGGAGGGCTGTTTTGAGGATTAAGCAAGTTCAAATATGGCATTAGTCAGAATAAGTACACCCCAGTGGCTGTAACAAGTAATCTCCAAATCCCAGCCACTTACACTCCAGGCTTATTTCTCACTCACGGGGCAGGTGACTCTGTCCACTTGCAAACCTCGCCTTCCTGTGGACTGTGGTACCACCTCCTTCTTACACCTCAGAACCTTCCATGTGGGGACTTCCCTGGCAGTCCAGTGGATAGGATCCTGTACTTCTAATGCAGGGGGTGTGGGTTTGATCCCTGGTCAGGGAACCAAGATCCCATATGCTTTGAAGTGTGATAAAAACAACAACCTTCCATGTGACCTTTTCTGTACAGCCTGGAGGTAACAAAGGAAAAGAGAACATGCGGAGAGAGGAAGGGGTGGGAAATTTTGGAAGCCTGAATGCAAAGCATTTAAAGGCTATGTCCACCCACACTGGACAGAAATAGATTGGGATAAAGAGCAGGAGTAGGTGTGAGGTTAAAGTAGCCCAGGTGGGCACCCCAGCGTCCCCCAAAGTTCAGCCACTCACCTCCACTTTCTGCACACCATCTTGTCAAGCACCCAACGGGCACAACCTGATGGATTCACCTGGTAAAAACACAAGAAGTCATTTTAAAATTCTGTTCTTATTGTTTACATGAATGGTGAAAGGAGGAGAAGTCCCCTGATAGCCCGTCCCACACTCCAGAATAAAAGAAGTAAGAACGAAACAGAAGGCTGATTCACTGAGATTCAAGCCTTTGCTGGCGTGGTCTGTGGGAATAAGTGCAAAGTCACCCACACGCCATGGTGGAGACACGCTGCTTTTTATGTGTCAGTGTGGTTGGGCCATGGTGCTCAGATATTTTGTCAAACATTATTGGGGATGCTTCTGGGAGGGTGCATCTTGAACCAGGTTAACATTTATTTAAATTGGTGGACTTTGAGGAAAGAGGTTTACCCTTCATAATGTGAGTGGGCCTTATCCAATCAGTTGAAGGCCTTAAGCAAACAGAGATGATGTTTCCTGGGCAAGAAGGAATGCCTCTTCACATTTTTTAAATTTTATTTACAAAATCGACTTTACTGTGTTTTAAGTTTAAACTAATTCACTCATGAAAGGAACTTTCAGGGCCATGAATAGAAAACCACCATGGCGACTTCCCTGGTGGTCCAAGGGTTGAGAATCTGCCTTGCAATACAGGGGACAGCTGTTTGATCCCTGGTCCAAGAAGATCCCACATGTCACAGGACGACTAAGCCTGTGTGCCACCACTACTGAGTCTGCATGCCCTAGAGCCTGTGCTCTGCAACAAGAAAAGCCACTGCAATGATAAGCCCACGCACTGCAACTAGAGAGTAGCTCCCACTCTCCACAGCTAGAGAAAGCATATGTGTAGCAGTGAAGACCTAGCACAGTCAAAAATAAATAAATATTTTTTTTTAAAAAGAAAGAACCACCATGAGTGGTCATGAATACATTAAAAGTGTAAAATAGATATAATGAAAGCTAGAATGTTGTCAAACTCTTCCTAGGGACAGACAGTGTCTCTGGAAGCCTTGAGCAATCATTCCCTTCTATGGGCCTCAATTTTGTCATCCATAAAGTAGGGGTAATGGGTAGATGTAGACCAGAGAGACAATTTATAAAGTTCTGCTACAGTATGGTTCCGCAGAGAAACAGAATCAACAGGATGTGTGTGTGTGTGTGTGTGTGTGTGTGTGTGTGTGGAGAGAGGTTGATTTGAAGAAACTGGCTCACGCAATTGTGGAGGCTGTCAAGTCCAAACTCCCTAGGGTAGGCCAGTAGGCTGGAGATGCAGGGAGAGCTGCAGCTCAAGTCCAAAGGCAGCATGCTGGCAGAATTCCTTCTTGTTCAGGGAACATCAGTCTTTGGTCTGTTAAGATCTTCAACTGATTGGACAAGGCCCACCCACATTATGGTGGGTAATTTGATTTCCACAAAGTCCACTGATTTAAATGTTAATCAGTGTATTAAAAAGCAGAGGCGTTACTTCCCCCACAAAAGTCCATATAATCAAAGGTATGGTTTTTCCAGTAGTCATGTATGGATGTAAGAGTCGGACCATAAAGAAGGTTGAGCACCAAAGAGTTGATGCTCTCGAACTGCAGTGTTGGAGAGGACTCTAAAGAGTCCCTTGGAGTGAAAGGAGATCAAACCAGTCAATCCTAAAGGAAATCAACCCTGAATATTCATGGGAACCAGAGATCAAATTGTCAACATCTGCTGGATCATTGAAAAAGCAAGAAAGTTCCAGAAAAACATCTATTTCTGTTTTATTGACTACGCCAAAGTCTTTGACTGTGTGGATCACAATAAACTGTGGAAAATTCTGAAAGAAATGGGAATACCAGACCACCTGACCTGTCTCTTGAGAAATCTGTATGCAGGTCAGGAAGCAACAGTTAGAACTGGACATGGAACAACAGACTGGTTCCAAATAGGAAAAGGAGTATGTCAAGGCTGTATATTGTCACCCTGCTTATTTAACTTTTATGCAGAGTACATCATGAGAAATGCTGGGCTGAATGAAGCACAAGCTGGAATCAAGATTGCCGGGAGAAATATCAACAACCTCAGATATGCAGATGACACCACCCTTATGGCAGAAAGTGAAGAGGAATTAAAAAGCCTCTTGATGAAAGTGAAAGAGGAGAGAGAAAAAGTTGGCTTAAAACTCAACATTCAGAAAACGAAGATCATGGCATCCGGTCCCATCACTTCATGGGAAATAGATGGGGAAACAGTGGAAACAGTGTCAGACTTCAGTGTTTGGGGCTCCAAAATCACTGCAGATGGTGACTGCAGCCATGTTAAAAGACGTTTACTCCTTAGAAGGAAAGTTATGACCAACCTAGACAGCATATTAAAAAGCAGAGACGTTACTTTGCCAACAAAGGTCCATCTAGTCCAGGCTATGGTTTTTCCAGTAGTCATGTATGGATGTGAGAGTTGGACTATAAAGAAAGCTGAGCGTTGAAGAATTGATGCTTTTGAACTGTGGTGTTGGAGAAGACTCTTGAGAGTCCCTTGGACTGCAAGGAGACCCAACCAGTCCATCTTAAAGGAGATCAGCCCTGGGTGTTCATTGGAAGGACTGATGTTGAAGCTGAAACTCCAATACTTTGGCAACCTGATGCGAAGAGCTAACTCATTTGAAAAGACCTTGATGCTGGGAAAGATTGAAGGCAGGAGGAGAAGGGGACGACAGAGGATGAGACAGTTGGATGGCATCGCTGACTCAATGGACATGAGTTTGGGTAAACTCCGGGAGTTGGTGATGGACAGGGAGGCCTGGCATGCTGCAGTCCACGGGGTCGCAAAGAGTCAGACACGACTGAGCAACTGAACTGAACTGATTCATTGGAAGGACTGATGCTGAAGCTCCAATACTTTGGCCACCTGATGCAAAGAGCCAACTCATCAGAAAAGATCCTGATGCTGGGAAAGATTGAAGACAGAAGGAGAAGGGGATGACAGAGGACAAAATGGTTGGATGGCATCACCGACTCAGTGGACATGAGTTTGAGCAAGCTCCGGGAGATGATGAAGGACAGGGAAGCCTGGTGTGCTGCAGTCCATAGGGTCACAAAGACTCAGACGCGACTGAGCAACTGAACAACAACTCATTCTAATAAACACCCTCATAGAAACATCCCAAATAATGTTTGATGAAATATCTGGGCATCATGGCCCAGCCAAGTTGACACATAAAATTAACCTCACATCTCCTCAGCTACTAACTTTATTTTCTATTACTGTGCATTTCTCTGCCTGAGAGTTTTTATGGGTCTTGCAGGCAGGAAGTGCTTGGAGCTGTCATTCACAGATATGTTACTAACAAGAGAGAATTTTGGAGGATAAATACCTCCGTTTCTTCGCCTACAGGTGGGATGTCTTCGCAGTATGTGCTCTCCGCTGCCTCCCAGAGGTCCTCGGTGGAACTGCATCCGCTCAACAACATACCCTGTACTGGCTGCCTTCCCTTCCCCTCTCTCTTAACGGCGTTGTTTCTTGGAATCACCTTGCAGATTAAACTTCTTGCACCTCAGGGGCTGCCTCAGGGTTTGCCTTAGGGGAACTTAGCCTAAGACCTACGGGATTCCCACTATAACCTCTTTCCTACCCTTGTAGCAACAAAGCATAAGTGAGAGAATGAACAGAATTTTTCTCAGAAAGGCAATACACGCTCATGATAAAACGAAAAGGTACTCGATTCCGATTGAATTAAGGGGGCGTGCTGAGTCTGCCTCTATGCCGCTCCCTTCACCTTGATATAGCCCTGCTAAGTCCCGCCCGTTGTATCCACTCAGACGTCTTGTATTCACACGCCAGCATCTGTATGAAAATATTCTTTTCCTTTCACAAATGGGGATCGTTGCAGATGCACTGTTCCTCACTTGCTTTTTCTCCAGTTAATTACATACCTTGGACACCCTCCCCAAATTAGCACATCCAAACCCGCCTCATTCTGCTTAATGGCTGCAGAGCATTGGAAGATGTGCTTTAAAAGAAGAAGAAGAAGAAAAAAGACTTTTCTGGAATGTTCCACCTGGAAGTCCCAGACCTGAACTAATGAGATGGGAGACCACACTCCAATTCCTCTTGTTTCCAATTCCTGGAAACCTGCATGGTCTTTGGCCAGTCTGACCACAGCCGGGACAAACAGGTTGTATCTAAGTCAGAGTGAGAGGATTTCAGGCTCCTGCTCCAGCCGCTGACAGTCCATAGAGAAAAAAAGCCAAACCAAATCCCAGAGCCAAGTGCCGGCTCTGTGGACATGATCATTACCATGGGCAGTTGGTTTCTTTCCCCGGCCTTGCACACCCAGCACAACCTAGGGAGGTGTGGGAGGTCGATCCATTTCCGTTTTGAGTAGTCAGGTGATTTAGAGGGGGCTTCCCTCATAGCTCAGTTGGTAAAGAATCTGCCTGCAATGCAAGATACCCCGGTTCAATTCCTGGGTAGGGAAGATTCCTGGTCGGGGAGAAGGGATAGGCTACCTACTCCAGTATGCTTGGGCTTCCCTAGTGGCTCAGCTGGTAAAGAATCAGCCCGCAATGTGGGAAACCTGGGTTCGATCCCTGGGTTGGGAAGATCCCCTGGAGAAGGGAAAGGCTACCCACTCCAGTATTCTGGCCTGGAGAATTCCATGGACTATACAATCCATGGGGTCGCAAAGAGTCGGACACGACTGATTTAAGGGCTGGTCCTGATTGGTACAGATCCATCCCGCATTCTCTGGCCTTGGCTGATGATTGGTCAGGCACAGCAGCAGGAGCTGTAGACTCCACTCCGCACTGTTCTAGCACAAGGCTGGGCAAAGTATCCTCTTTGCAAATAAAGTTTTATTGGCACTCATGTGTGCAAAACATGTTTCAAACATGAACATATGTTCATTTTTAAATTGTCTATGGTTGCTTTTGCCCTATCTGTTACAACTACATAGCAGAGTTGAATAGTTGCAACAGAGGCTGTCCAACCCTAGAAGAGCTGAAAATCTTTACTGTCTGGACCTTTACAGAGTTTGTTCACCGCTGGGCAAGTTTATGCTGACAGCATTCTTTTAAAATTTTTATTTATTTATTTGGCCTCATCGGATCTTCGTTGCAGTGCGAAGAATCTTCCTCACATCATGTGTATCTTTTGGCTGCGGTGCACAGACTCTAGTTTGGTGCTTGGGTTAACTTGCTGTGAGGAATGTGGAATGATAGTTTCCTGACCAGAGATCAGACCCGTGTTCCCTGCATTACAAGGCAGAGTCTTAACCGCTAGACTACCAGGGGAAGTCTCCATGACGGGATTTTTAATTACCTGTAACTCTCCACCTGGGAGCATTCTTCTGCCTCACAGGTGGGATAGGTCGGAAATGGCCCTTTTGTTTATAATGGATGGGAACAGAAGGACACATTCCCCAGCTCCCTCTCCACTTGGGTGGAACACTCCTGAGCTGTGTGTCCTACCTGTTCTCTGCAGCATACCCCAGAGGGACTGAGCCATCGTTGCCCTCAGCAGTATATCCACATTTACACTTTGCATTCATTGGCCTCCCTCTTTCATCTCGCTTCCCATCTGGAGGTTAGTGTTTCCTGGAGTCACTTCCCAGATAAACTGCTTGCACTCAAATTCATACCTCCAAGTGTACTTCTGGAGGACTCCAAACTCAGACAGAATGTGGCAAATTTCAGGCTAGAGAGAACCAGGAAAGGGTCCCTTGAAAAAAGCCATATGTAAGACATGATCTCTTCTTCCACTGGAATCTGTTATTTCTGCACGTGTTGCCTGGAGTTTGGGAAGCTGTCTTGGCACCATCAGGAGAGCCAACCTTAGGACAAAGTTGACATGAAGAGAAGGTAGAAAGAACCTGAGTTGATAATGTCGTCAGGTGACTGAACAACCAACCCAGGAACTGCCCTGACTCTGAATTTGTTGTTCAACTAGATAGTGACTATTATTGTTTATGTTGGCTTGAGCAGTGGGTTTTCTTCTTCCTTTCTGATAGAGGGTGAGGTCTGGAGTGGGAGGGGCATGATGACTCTATTGGGGTAAACAATGGGTTATCACCCTTCTGGTTAGGCGAGGTTCGAGGAGAAATCTTTTCAGTAGCCAAAAGTGCAGTTTGCACATGACAGAACCCTTAATTGTCATAATTAATTTTAAAAGGAGAAGGCATTGTTGGGTCATACAGCTGAAAAGCACAACAGTAGTATGACTTCAGGCATGGCTGGATCCAGGTGCTTAGATGATGTCACTAGGAGTCCAGTTCTGTCCATCTCTTAACTCAGATTTCCCATGTTAGACTCTCTCTCAGACAAGCTCTCAACAAGTGGTGGCAGGATAGTCCCCCTTGTCCTGACTAGAGACTGTAACTTGCAAACCTTAGCAGACAGAAAACACCTCCTTCCCAACAGTTGCAGTAAAAAGTGTGAGGGCTGACTCTCATCCACCCTTCTTGGGTCACAGGCCCATCCTTGAACCAATCAAGAGGGAGAGAATGTTATGACTGACCCATCTTGGACCACACATTTGCTAATAGCAGTGAAGGGAATCCAACGCTGCCATGGTGTTCCACGTTGACCAAAAGTGATTTTAGAGGTGGTTCATCAAAGGAAACTTGTAGAAAAAGAATGAGATGCCAGAGAAGCAAAAGCATCAGCCTTCTATGAGCCTAGATTCAGTGTAGGTTGGTAATTGAAACTGAAAGTTGCAATCAGCCCAGAGCATTATGACCTTGAACAAATGAAGTCTAGACATAACCTCTCTGTCTGACTCTTGTCTCTTACATAATGATATTTACACAGAACATGGTCTAGGAAGATTTGTGCATTATTGTTCAGGACATCAGAGTCAGAGAGAGGGAGTTAGATACTGTGGGGCTAGGACTCTAGGAGCTAGGACTCTAGGAGCTTGGTCAGGGCCCAAGGGACTAGCCTGGAGGGAGGACTGATGTCACATTAGTCTGGCACAAGCTGAGATGCTGTAACAAAGAGGCCCCAAAATTCAGTGACTACAACAAGATAAAAGTTTCTTTAAGAAAAAAATTGTTGGACTATAGTTGATTTACACTATTGTGTTATTTTCTATTGTACAGCAAAGTGAATCAGTTATACATGTATCTACTCTTTTTTAGATCTTTCCCCTATAGGTCATTACAGAGTATTGAGAAGAGTTCCCTGTGCTGTACAGCAGGTCCTTCTTAGTTATCTATGTTAGCTATAGTAGTATGTATATGTCAATCCCAATCTCCCAATTTATCCTTCCCATTACTCGCTGCTTTCCCCCTGGTAACCATAAGTTTGCTTGCTACATCTGTGACTCAATTTCTGTTTTGTAAATGTAGAAATGGTCCCTGAGAATACAGTGTTTGAGAGTTTATTTCTTACTCATGTAGGTGTTAGGCGTCGTGGGACAGCTTTGCCACTCACATCCCAGAGCAACCAGGAAAAAGGAAGTGGAGGGCAAAGCTTCCTTTGAAGGACATACCTGGAAGCGGCACAAATCACTTATGCTCACACCCCATAAGCTAGAACTTAATCACATGACCAAATCTAGCTATAAGGGAGACTTGGAAATCCAGTCTCTAGGAAGGAAGCCATGTGCCCAGTTAAAACTCAGAACACTCTAATACTAAAAGGAAAGAGGAGAATGAATGCTGGGGGCAACTATGAACAGTATTCACCTTGCTGGGTGAATCTCTTCCATCCGGGACTGGGATCTGCCATATGGGACCACTGGCCCCATGTAGAGGGACGAGATCATCCCCAGTCCATAACCCCCGATTCTCCACTCCACACATGCAAATTATGTAATTACTTTATTATAATTTATTTCAAAATTTACTTATGTTTTTATTTTTAAATGACTTATTATTATGGATTTGCTTATTTGTCACTTTATTTATTCATGTATTGACCATCACTGAGCAGGATATCATGGATAAGATACCTGGCGCTTAATAGGTTCTCATGAAATATGGCAACCACAAAATCATGGTCTCACCAAACCTGTCTCCTCTTCCTGTACACATAGGGAGACTATATTTCCCAACTTCCTTTGTGGCTAAGCAGGTCATATGGCTGAGTTCTGGTCAACAAGATACAGAGAAAGTGACGGCTCTGTGTCTAGGATAGGACCCTCTCATCATGAGTTAGCCAATCAGATGTGAAGGATGCAGGAGAGGACACTGAGCCTCTGAGGTTGGGAAGAAGATACTGTCTCTGTACCTCTATATCCTTATCTATGAAATAGGATAATAGACTCTACTTCATAAGACTATTTCAAAGATCCAGTGAAATGAATTAATACTTGAAAATTGAAATTAATTCATTCATCTCACTAATAATTGAAAAGTGAAATGAATTCACCTAAACTAAAGGACTTCATATTTGAAACTGATTAGATTAACAGAGAGTTAAGGGCGATATATGTGTTCAACATATTTTAAAATGTATAACTTGATAGACAAGCGCTTACATACCTGCAACCCTGGTTAAGAAATAGAACATGACTGATAACTAGACATTGATGGAATAAATACCTAAATTACACAAATTTGTCGCTACTCAGTTGTGATAAATGCCTCAGAGCAAAAGGACAGGGAGCTAGGAGAATAGCCCCAGGGGCTAATTTAGATTGGGAGGGAAGTTGGGAATGTCTTCAATACTTTGCATTGGAGCTGAGTGAAGGGGAGGTAGAAGTTAGCTGGTGAAGAATGGAGGGTGTAAGGGCTTCCTTGCTGGCTCAGTGGTAAAGAATCTGCCTGCCAATGCAGGAGACATGGATTTGATCCCTGGTCCAGGAAGATCCCACGTGCTGTGGAGCAACAAGTAAGCCCGTGAGCCACAACTACTGAGCCTGTGCTCTAGAGCCTGGGGGCTGCAATTCCTGAGCCCATGTGCTGCGAGAGTAGCCCTCACTCGCTGAAAGTAGAGAAAAAGCCCACGTAGCAACGAAGATCCAGCACAGCCAAAAATAAATAAATAAATAAAATCATTTTAAAAACACAGAATGGAGGGTGTAGCCTTCAAGGGAGAGACATTGAGTAGAAGGCCTGGAGGTGGGCTAATGTGAAAAGGGCCCGAGACCCGTGAGCAAGGGAGAGTGGCCAGAGCAGAGATGGGAAAGGCCAACAGAGGCCAACAGGCATGCTGGTTTGGACTTTATTCTAAAAGCCACAGGGAGACATAAAGGCCTTTGGTTCAATTTACACTTTAAGATGCCTCTTCCACTCGTATCACAGAGATGGTCACCACAGAGCTCATACATTGTTGGGGGAAAGAGACAAATAAATCTCCTCAGCAAAATAAAATACTCAATACAAGTCCCAGAAGAGTTCTTGCTTTGGGTAATTTCTATTTTAAAAAATAAATGATTTATTTATTTGTTTGTTTGTTTTATTTTTGGTTGTGCTGGGTGTCCGTCGCTGCCCAGGCTTTCTCCGGCTGTGGCGAGTGGTGATCTCTCTCTGGTTGCGGTGTGCAGGCTTCCCCCTGTGGCTGCCCCCTTGCTGCAGAACATGGGCTCTAGGGCGCACAGGCTTCAGCAGGCATGGCACGAGGACTCAGTAGTCCGAGGACTCCCCTGGGCTCCAGAGCACAGGCTCAAGAGCTGTGGCACAGGGGCTTAGCTGCTCTGAGGCATGTGGGATCCTCCTGGACCAGGGATCAAACCAGTGACCCCTGGATTGGCAGGCAGACTCTTCATCACTGAGCCACCGGGGACGCCCTGGGTAATTTCTGAGTAGAGTTTTGCAGGATGAATAGGGGTTTACCGTGAGAGTAGGAAGGCAGACCAGGCAGAGGGAACAGCACATATAAAGACTTGGAGTTTTTAAAGGGTATGGCAGGTTTCCGAACTGTAAAATAGGTTTAGTGTAGAGGATGTGAACTGGTCAAAACCAGCCCATGGATGTTCTTTGTTTTAAGAAACACATTGATTGCCAAGATCTAAACATTTAATGATTTTGTATAAAAATCTAGATTACTGGTTTTTCTACAAAAATCAGAAAATCTGGTAACTCTGGGCCTTCATTCCCACAAGGCATGATGAAAATGCGTTTTCCAATTTCCCACAGTCCCCACCAGTCCTTTGCCTCCCAACACGGTGGTGAAGGCCCCATTACCATGTTACCATCTTATTCACAGCACTGGCTGCCTTCCCTAGAGCAAGACTAGCCATACTCATGTCTCCATGTAAAAACGGAGGGCTTCCCTGGTGGTTCAGTGACTAAGAGTCCACCTGCCAATGCAGGGGACACAGGTTCGATCCCTTGTCTGGGAAGATTCCACATGCCATGGGGCAACTGAGTACGTGAGCCATGACTAATGAAGCCTGCACGCCTAGAGCCTGTGCTCTGCAACCAGAGAAGCCACTGCAACGCGAAGCCTGCACACAGCAATTAGAGAACGTAACAAAGACCCAGCACAGCCTAAATAAACATACAAATTTAAAAGGGAAGATTTTTTAAAATCCAGGAGAACTACATGTTTCTCAGGAAATGACAACCCACTCCAGTATTCTGGCCTGGAGAATTCCTCGGACAGAGGAGCCTGGAGGGCTACAGTCCCTAGGGTCACAAAGAATCAGACACCACTGAGCAACTAGCACATGTGCTTCTCACCCTCAACTGGCTTTATCCTTTGTCTTTCCTGCCTAGTGGCTTCTGCAGATGTTTGAGTTTGCCATACCTGATGTAGCATTGGGACATAAAGCTGGGTCACAGTGGCTTTATGTGCCAGCTCAGAAGTGTGGATTTTGTCCTTTAGGCTATGGGGAACAATTGAGAAATTTTTATTCAGTTATTCAACTAATAGTTTGTAGCAGAAGCTATTGATGCCCAATTCACATCCCTCTGGCCTCACCGTTTCGACAGGCTCCTGCTGTGGTCCAGCTGCCGCTGTCGGCAGCAGCTTTTGGCCGGAGGGCTCTCTCCAAAGCTTTTGAAGACTTCTCTGCCCTGAGCACGGCAGGCTGAAAGCGCCAGGCCGGGATCTCCCTACCCCAGGAGTGCCTCTCCATAGAATGGGAGTAGGCGGTCAAATGGACCACCACGCTCCGCTCCGGGCAGTGTCCTTCACTACCTCCCGGAGGGCTCTGTCACAGCGGTAACTGGCTTGAGGACACACCCATCACCAGCTCCTTCCTTCCTTTCTCCCCGACGGATGTTTCCTGGGGTCACCGCCTAGATAAACTACTTGCCTCTGAACCACTATCTTAGACTCTGCTCTGAGAAATCTGGATTAAAACCTGGTAATTAAGCAGGTGTTCTGTGCTGGAGAACAAAGAGGACAGTTTCTGTTCTTGGGGACCTTACATTGCAGCTGCAGATGAGATAGCCACAAATAAGGAAATGAGTGTTAGCTAGCCAGCTAGCTATCATCTAGCTATCTTTATGTATGTATGTGTATATATAAAATTTTATATATAGGCAAAATTTTAGGTGTCTATATGGAAAGAGAATTAAAATACAATAGGATGTGGTGGGCTTTTTGTATTTTTTTTTTTTAAGGAGTACCATGTGGCTCATGCGATTTTAGTTCCCTGACCTAGATCAAACCTAGGCCATCGGCGGTGAGAGCACAGGGTCCTAATCACTGAACTACCAACAAATTCCTGGGTGTGGGGTTTTGCTTTTTTAAAAAATATTCATTTGTCTCTTTGTCTGCATCAGGCCTCAGTTGCAGCGCTCAGGATCTTTCATTGTGGCGCACAGGCTCTCTAGCTGGGGTGTACCTTCTTAGTACTGTGGAGCACGGGCTTAATTGCTCCGAGGCATGAGGAATCTTAGTTCCCTAACCGAGGATTGAACCCCCATCCCCTGCATTGAAAGACATTCTTAAACACTGGATCACCAGGAAAGTCCTGGTGGGTTTTTTGGAGTTTTTGTATTTTTTTAAATTTATTTGTTTTAATTGAGGGATAATTACAATATTGTATTGGTTTCTGCCATACATCAACATGAATCAACCATAGACATACATTATGTCCCCTCCCTCTTGAGTCTCCCTCTCACCTCCTACCTCCCACCCCTCTAGGTTGTCACAGAGCCCCAGTTTGAGTTCCCTGAGTCACACAGCAAATTCCTACTGGCGATCTATTTTGCATATGTTAGTGTATATGCTTCCATGCTACTCTCTTCATTCATCCCACTCTTTCCTTCCTACCCTACCCCCTTGTCCAGAAGTCTGTTCTCTACGTCTGTGTCTAAAATATGTCCCCCTACTTCCATTTCACCCATGAGTGAAGGTAGTCAGAGGTATAAACTTCTAGTTATAATATAAATAAGACCCAAGGATAGAGTGTGCAGCGTGGTGACCATAGTCAGCAATCACATACTGTATATTTGCAAGTTGCTGAGAGTAGATTCTAGAAGTTTCCCCTCACACATAAACACAAAATTGTAACTTGTGTGGTAATGGATGTTAACTAAGTTACTGTTGTAATCATTTTGTAGAATATACATATATCAAATCATTAAGTTGTACATATCAGTCAGTTCAGTCACTCGGTCGTGTCTGACCCTTTTCGACCCTATGGATTGCAGCACATCAGGCTTCCCTGTCCATCACCAACTCCCGGGGCTTGCTCAAACTCATGCCATTGAGTCGGTGATGCCACCCAGCCATCTCAACCTCTGTCATCCCCTTCTCCTCCTGTCTTCAGTCTTTCCCAGCATCAGGGTCTTTTCCAATGAGTTGGTTCTTTGAATCAGGTGACCAAAGTATTGGAGTTTCAGCTTCAACATCAGTTCTTCCAATAAATATTCAGGACTGGTTTCCTTTAGGATTGACTGGTTGGATCTCCTTGCAGTCCAAGGGACTCTCAAGAGTCTTCTCCAACACCACAGTTCAAAAGCATCAATTCTTCAGTGCTGAGCTTTCTTTATGGTCCAGCTCTCACATCCATACATGGCTACTGGAAAAAAGTTGTATGTATACTCGAAGCTATTATAATGTTATATGTCAATTATATATTAATTAAAAAACAATTAAAACAAATAAGTAAATAAAATATACCCACAAATTCTCTGATACTCTTCCTTTCAAAAACTGGAGCCCCTGGGAATTCCCTGTTGGGCCAGTGGTTAGGACTTGGCATTTTCACTGCCATGGGCCTGGGTTCAACTTCTGGGAGGAGAACTAAGATTCTTCAAGTCACAGGGAGAAGCCAAAATGACAAAACAACAACAGGACTTTCTTGATGGTCTAGTGGTTAAGAATCTGCATGCCATTGCAGGGGACATGGGTTCAATCCCTGGTCCAGGAAGATCCCATATGCCAATAGGCAACTAAGCCTGTGTGCCACAAATACTGAAGCCTGTGAGCTTAGAGCCTGTGCTCAGAAACAAGAGAAGCCACTGCTGTGAGAAGCCCGCTCACCTCAATGAAGAACAGCCACAGCAACTAAAGAGAGCCTGAGCACAGCCATGAAGACTCGGAGCAGTCAAAAATTAACTAATTAATCAAACAAATAAACCAATGAAACCTCATCCAAGCCCTCCAATCCCGTCTTGAGTATTGGCTGGACTGAGTGACCGTCTTCTAATGAATAGAGTGACACGTGACAGTTTCAGCCTCTCTCTTGGATCACTAGGGAAAGCCACCGGCCATGCTGTGATGACACTCAAGCAGCCCTTTGGAGATGCCCACATGGTGAGGAACGGAGGCCTCCTACCAACAGCCATGTGGGTGCGCCATCTTGGAAAAGGACCCTCCAACTTCACTCCAGCCTTCAGATGACTAGTCCCCACCACATCCTGACAGCAACCTCATGAGAAACCTGGAGCTAAGTCACTCTCACATCCCTGGTCCTCAGAGACTGTGAGATAATAACTGTTTGTTTTAAGCTGCTATGTTTGGCGGTAATTCATCCCGGTAGTAATAGACAATGATGTGTGAATTTGATGGAGGGACACATACATACGGTCCAGCCCAAAGCACCTGCCTAGAAGCAGATCCTGAATGGGGACTCAGACACCTGTAATTCTGTGGGGGAAGGACTCTCAGGAGAGAGAGAGAGAGGGTGAGAGAGGCAGGAAGGATGTGGTCCAGCTCCATGGGGTGGAGGGACAGCCTGGTGTGAACTGCCCCATAGAGTTGGTTCAACTTGAGGCAAGGGCACTGGCCCTTAGCACCCCTCAGTCAGACAGCCAGTGGTGGTGGTGTGGGTTGCACCGCATCTCTAGAGAAGGGGGCTTTCACAAGCACAAGATAGTCCCCATAAAAGGGCCGGGTGACAGCCATTCGCAGCCAGCACCAAAGCAGGAAGGAGAGGGGTGTGCTGACCCAGAAAAGGGAATCTAGTTTGGGTGGGGACACCAGCAATGTCTCCGGAAATGGCTGTCAGCCATTTATAGCCAGCAGAGGGAGTGAGCAGCTTAGCCCCATCATTTATCTCATTTTCATTTATCAAATACTTATCTCTCATCTTTTAGCATGCCAGGCACCGATCTAAGATCTGTACACATTTAAATCTTCACAGCAACTTACAAAACAAGCACTGTTTTCACCACCACTCAAGACCGCAGTCTCAGGGACCCTCTCCTCACCACCTGGGGCCCACTGAGCCCCCCCACTCCCACCGCTGCCAGTCACCCCCATCCATCTTGCGGCCCAGAGCCCCCAGCTCTCACCACCCACCTCCGCCTGGCAAATCCTCCTTCCCGCTCTTAATTGATTCTTAATCTGCAGCCTTGGGGCAGCGCTGCTGAGAAGGCAGGTGGAAATCATTTCCTTCAGTGCCAGCCGGCGCTAAGGGCATCTGAGGGGGAGCCCCCACCCCCCGTTTCTCGCAGTGCTGGGCCCACAGCCCCTGCCAAGCCGGGTCCTGCTTATTCTCTGTTCACCCACTTACTCTTCTGACCCAGGGGCTTTGAGGGAGGATGTGGCAAGAAGAATCCTGTCCCCCCCAACTTTTCCCCCCTCCCCCCATCCCCACACCAAGCAAGGACCAGAGTTTTCTGGGGATACTGTGTTTGGGCACCATCCAAGACCCTCCTGTCTCCCTAACCCAGAGGTGCTCACAGGGGTCAATTCTGCCCCTCTGGGGACAACTTGGCCATGTCTGGAGCCCTATTTGGTTGTCACAACTCAAGGAGGAGGGTGTTGCTACCCCACAGCTTGTGGGTGGAGGCCAAGATGCTGCTAAACACGTTCCAGGGCAAGGGATCCCAGCAAAGAATGATCTGGTCCCAACTGTCAGCAGTTCCCAGAGTGAGACTCTACTCCCAGACTCAGGGTGCAGCCTTCCCACTGGGGCACAGCCGGGTGGAGGGCCAACACTCCACCAGCGACATTTCGAAAGCCCCCTGATGCTGCTAATGTGCAGCCAAGAACCACGTGGGGAGGGTTGGTTTTCAGGCCTCTCTCCCTCTTTCCTCTACAGGGCTCTCAAGTCTGTTAGCAAAGGGCCAGGAAGAATCTGTGTGGAGAAACAGCCCCACACAGACACTGGCCTGGGCCAGGGTCTCCTTCCACCTCCCTGGTCCCCAGACTTCCTTGGGTACAGGGATCTGGCCTCCTGACGCTCCTGAGGTGCATGGAGGTGGCGGACAGGGGAGACAAGCTCTAAGTGTGAAGTGTGGGTGCTGAAATTATAAGACGGGAATAGAGGCTGAGGGGACGGAGGAACTAAGCCCCAAGGAGAAAGGGATGGATGTGATGAGAGAGGGGTGGAAATGGAGTGAGCCCTGTGGGTCTGTCCAGGGAGGCCCAGGCCCAGTGTCCATGTGCATCCAGGACAAGCAGATCACCTTGCCCCTCAAACACACACACTCCACCACCACCCAGTCACGTGCTCACACCTTCACACCCCCTCCTTCAAGTTCCCACACAGCCCCACACACTTACACATTGCACCCTCAATGACACACCCTCCCACACCTCAAATTCTCATAAGTCACACATGACCAGTGATACACTCACACACATCCACACACACACACTCACACAGATTCACTCACAGCCACACACATTCACACACACAAACCCTCACACACTCACACAGGTTCATCTCCTCACACCCTCACAAGCTCATAGTCACTCTCACAGTTATTTACTCACATTCACACAGACACATGCTCACGTAAATTCTCACACACATAATCACCCTCTCAAATTCTCATACACTGTCACACATCCACACACATCTTCACACATACTCACACACATTCCCATACACACTCTCACACCTCGAATTCTCACACAGATTCTTATTTACTCACACACATTCACACACACATACTCTTACACAATCCCACTCACACAGTCCTCTTATGTCAACTTCATACACACACACATGCATGCACGCACGCACAATTGTATGGTTCGTGTCTGTCTCCAGGACATCAACCCAATGCAAGCAGAATGTTCACTTATTTATTTTTGGCTGCACTGGTTCTTTGTTGCTGCAAATAGTCTTCCTCTAGTTGTGGCGAGCTGGGGCTACTCTTTGCTGCGGTGTGCAGGCTTCTCGCTGCAGTTATTTCTCTTGTTGTGGGGCACAGGCTCTAGGCATGTAGGCTTCATAGTTGCGGTGCATCGGCTTAGTTGCCACGTAGCATTCGGGATCTTCCCAGATCAGGAATCGAACCTGTTGTCCCCCGCATTGGCAGGTGGATTCCTATCCACTGCGCCACCAGCAAAACCCCAGACAGGGATTTATCTTGTTCAGTCTAGTCCCCAGAACTGGGTCAGATACACAGGAAGTGCTCAGCCAAATATGCAAAAGCTCACACACCCTCAAATTCTCACACCTCATGTTCATGCAACCACCTGCAGTCACAACAGTTGCACACACTCACACATCCTCACAGGCTTGTGTGTATACACACACACACACACACACACACACACACACAGGCTCTACAAACACTCGTGGTTTCCCCTGCCTGAGCCCCCCTCCCCTCCACCAAAGCCACCCTAAGACTCTGTAAATGTCACCGGCTGTGATGCTCTGGCCCAGGCAGGCTGGGGGGAGGCCAGGGTGGGAGGCGAATAGTGAGCTGAGTCCTGATGCCCTCAGCTCCCCACCAGACCCCTCTGCTTAAGGACTGGGCAGATTTAGAGAGAGAGAGAGAGCCACCTTTCTGTAACCAGAACTGGCCAATCCCGGTACCTCACGGGCCTCAGGCTATGGCTGGAAGAAGGACCAGCCCCATGGGCTGGAGGGGGTCGGGCCACGATGAGGACGACTGAGTTCCTTTGTCATTGTTCCTTCCTGGATTCACTTTGCATATTTGATTGAGCATCTCCTCTGTCTGACCCTGCGCTGTGCTCTGGGGGCACCCGGGTGAACAAGATAAAAATCCCTGCCTGACTGGGGCCGACGTCCCGGAGAGGTAGACACTAAACAAACATGTGTGTGTGTGAGGTCGCGATAAGGCATATTAGAGGAAAATAAAGCTGGAATGGACCGTGGTGGAGGGAAGGCCAGATCTGTAGGCTGAGATTTGAGTGAGGAGGGCCAGGGAGGAGCAGGGGAAGCGGCACAGGCAAAGGCCAAGAGGAGGGGGTCCAAGTGCCCAGCAGGGAAACCCACCTGTCTGGAGCAGAGGAGGCAGAAGGCAGAAGCCACCTGCTTCGGGATGGGTAGGGGACCCACTGCTGGGGGTCAGCGTTTAATTCCAAGTGATCTGGGTCTGTGGAGGGCTTTAGGGTTCTAGCTGGGTTTTTATGGCCTGTGGCTGCTGTAACAAATGACCACAAACTATGTGGTTTACAACAACGGAAATGTATCCTCTCACAGTTCTGAAAGGCGGAAGTCCAAGTTCAAGGTGTGGGCAGGGCCATGCTCCCTCTGAAGGTTCCAGGGGAGGGTCCTTCCTGGCCTCTTTCAGCTTCCAGTGGCTGCAGATGCCTTCGGTTTGTGGCCCCATCCTTCAAGTCCCTGTCTGGGTCCTCACATGGCCTCCTCTCTGTGTCTCTCTATGTCCAAATACTCCTCTCATTTCTCTAAATACACCTGCCATTGGAATTAGGGCCCATTGCTCAAGAATGGATCATCTCTAGATCCTTGACTGATTTTATCTGCAAAAACCCTGTTTCTGGGACTTCCCTGGCAGTCCAGTGGTTAAGAATCTGCCTTCCAGGGACTTCCCTGGTGGTCCAGTGGCTAAGACTCCACTCTCCCAATGCAGAGGGCACAGGTTCAATCCCTGGTCAGGGAACTAGATCCCACATGCTGCACAGTTAAGAGTTCCCATGCTACAACTAAAGATCCTGCATGCCAGAACTAAGACCTGGCACAGCCAAATAAATGAATAAAAACATTTTAAATAACAAAACAAAAAAAGAATCTGCCTTTCACTGCAGGGAACGTGGGTTCAATCCCTCGTCAGGGAACTAAGTTCCCCTACGTGGTGGAGCAACTAAGCCTGAGCACAGCAACTACTGAGCCTCCTGGCTGAACGAAGACCAAAGGCAGCCAAAAAAAAAGACCCTATTTCCAAATAAAACCACATTTGTTTCTTTTTTTTTATTTTAAAAATTTATTTATTTATTTTGGGCTGTACTGGGTCTTCGTTGCTGTGTGGGCTTTTCTCTAATTGTGGTGAGCAGGGACTACTCTCGAGTTGTGTGCAGGCTTCTCATGGCGGGAGCTTCTTGTTGCAGAGCACAGGCTCTAGGCGCTTGGGCTTCTGTAGCTTCGGCTCCTGGGCTCTAGAGCACAGGTTCAGTAGCTGTGACGTACCGGCTTCGCTGTTCTGCGGCATGTGGGATCTTCCTGGATCAGGGATCGAACCTGAGTCTCTTGCATTGGCAGGTGGATTCTTTACCATTGAGCCAACAAGGAAGCCCCCAAATAAGGTCGCATTCTGAGGTTCCTTTTGGACGGGAATTTGGGCAGGAGAGAAACCAGATTCAATCTGATACCCTGGAGTTTAAACAGTGGGGTCCCTCGGCCTCTCAGGCTAGATGCACCCCTGGGTGATCTCCCTCTCTGACAATCTCCTTTCCTTTTGCACCCAATCTGGCCTCCGCCCCACCCTTGGGACTCCTGTCCCCTGAGGCCCCAACTCAAACCACTTCCAGCCTGGTGGGATCCAGCACCTTGATCTTTCTTCCTTTGGGCCCTGATGCCTTCCGAGTGGGTTACACTCCATCCCTTGGCCCCCTGGGCATTTCCACCCCATTCTCCACTCCCAGAGACTTTGCTGGAAAACAGCTAATTATGTCTGTCCCCTGAAGCCAGTCTCCTGGGGCTAGGCTGGCACTGGGTGACTGTGCCCTGCGTCCACGGCTGGCGGCCTGCGAGCCAACACATAGAGATTTCTATATGTTTTTAATTCCACAGCAATACTTTGATTAGAGAGCTGATGTGTTGTGTACGACCTCAGGGACCTCATTATTTTTCTAACTCAAATAAATACAGCGTTTGGAAGGCCGGGAGGGGCAGAGTGGGGGGAGGAGGAAAGGAAAGGCGCAGGAAACCTCATCTATAAAAAGAATTCAGGCCTTAATGAGCTTTTAAAACTTGCCAGCACCCCCTCCCCCCTCACTGATCTATAAACAGAAGATCTGGCTTCAGCTGCGAGATTTTGGGGGTTCAGGGTGGGCACAGCCAGAGAAGGGGGCTCAGCTGGGCTTCTAAGATTTTGGAGGATTCCCAGCTGCTGGGAAGATGGGAGCAGTCGGGTCAAAGCTCAGCAGGAATTGCCACCATTTGGGTGCCCAGATTGATAACAGTGGATCTGAGAAAGACCCAGAATTCCCTAATTCAGGAATTCCCTGGTGGTCCAGTGGTTAAGACTCCATGCTCTCACTGCCAAGGGCTGGGGTTCAATCTGTGGTCAGGGAACTAAGATTCTGCAAGTCAAAGGGTATAAGAAAAAAAAAAAACCCTAAACATACAATTCTCTGATCCCCTAGGCCGTCTTGAGAGGCCCACACTGTCATGAGGAGGAACAGTGGAGAGGTGATATTGCCTTATCCTTGTGTGTCTGGGAATCCTTCTGCAAAGCCTCCTCCCGGAGAGGCTGGGATGAGCAGATTGGTAACAGGCTGGGAAAGGCAAGGAAGCCAGGATCATAGAGTGCGTACTTGATGCTCTCCCTAAACTACTCTCATTCACAAATCATCCTTGAGTCTGCCCAGTGGCTGTTGGAAAAAGGGGGCTACCACCAGTTTAAGGAGCCCCTTTAGTGGCTATGATGTTGGTGATGGAGTAAGGCAATGACCACGTAGCTTGCAAAAGGGCAGAGTGACCCTCTCATCACTGCCATGTTCGTCCATTCAAATAGGAGCAAAGAGCCTTCCCAGAACAGGCAGCAAAGCCAATTTCGAGTGAAGATGAGTTCTTTGGGCAGAAATGGGCTTGGACCTGACAAATTTCTGTGTGATGAATATTCCAGGGAGCAGGACAGACTCAGGGCATCTGGGTAAGGGCTTTAAGAAGGACCCAGGATGGGGAGAGGGTGGAAGGGCTAAAAGGAAAGATTCAGGGCATGCAAAGTCATGTGTGGTACCCAAGTGGCTGATGGAGGAGGGGTGGGTGCTGGAAGATGCGAGACTGGGAGGTGGGGGAGCTACATAAAGGGCGAAGATAGTGCTTAGTCACTCAATCCTGTCTGACTCTTTGCTACCCCATAGACTGTAGCCCACCAGGCTCCTCTGTCCATGAGGATTCTCCAGGCAATAAATACTGGAGTGGGTTGCCATGCCCTCCTCCAGGGGATCTTCCCAACCCAGGGATCCAACCCAGGTATCCCACACTGCGGGCAGATTTTTACCATCTGAGCCACCAGGGAAGCCCAAGAATACTGGAATGGGTAGCCTATCCCTTCTCCAGGAGATCTTCCCAATCCAGGAATCAAATCAGGGTCTCCTGCATTGCAGGTGGATTCTTTACCAGCTGAGCTACCAGAGAAGCCTAAAGAAGGCAGAGAAGGGTGCCCAATCTAAAACAGCAGCCCCTGGGACCTCCCTGGTGGTCCAGTGGTTAAGACTCCAGGCTCCTAACACAGAAGGCACAGGTTCCATCCCTGGTCAGGGGATACGATCCTGCATGCTACATGGGCAGGAAAAAAAACAACAACACAGCAGCTCCTGTCCCTCACTTTCTCTCTACCCATCATAGTTGAATTCATGTCCTTTCTTCTGTCACTCTCTGACATGATACTTATGTGTCATCTGCTCCCTTCACCAGGCTGGCCTCCTACCTTGCCCCACATGAGAGTAAGGGGTTTTGCCTGTCTTGAAAGGTGGGTGGGAAGGTATTAGCTAGGGCAGTTGTCCTCAGGATGTAAGCAATGGTGTACTAGTAAACCAGTTGGGATTTATAATGTTTGCCAATTTCCAGGATGTAGATTTTCCCACCTCTGTCAATTTCAAGCTGTGAAAGTGCTGTCTCTGAGGAGAAGAAGGAGGTGCTATTCACTTCAGTTTAGTCACTCAGTCATGTCCAACTCTTTGTGAACCCATGGACTGCACCATGCCAGGCTTCCCTGTCCATCACCAACTCCCGGAGCTTGCTCAAACTCATGTCCATCGAGTTGGTGATGCCATCCAGCCATCTCATCCTCTGTCGTCTCCTTCTCCTCCCGCCTTCAATTTTTCCCAGCATCAGGATCTTTTCCAATGAGTTGGTTCTTTGCATCAGGTGGCCAACGTATTGGAGCTTCAGCTTCAGCATCAGTCCTTCCAATGAATATTCAGGACTGATTTCTTTTAGAATGAGTAGTTTGATCGCCTTGCAGTCCAGGGGCCTCTCAAGAGTCTTCTCACACCACAGTTCAAAAGCATCAATTCTTTGGCACTCAGCTTTCTTTATAGTCCAACTCTCACATCCATACATGACTACTGGAAAAACCATAGCTTTGACTAGATGGACCTGACTGTTTATTACCCCCCCAAATTCACATGTTGAGAGATTTCCCTGGCAGTCCAGCGGTTAAGACTTCACCTTTCAATGCAGGGGGTGTGGGTTCAATCCCTGGTTGGGGAATTAAGGTCCCAACAGGATGTGGTCAAAAATTGAAAAAAAAACCAACAACAATATTTCACATATTGAAATCTTAATCCCCAAGTTGATCATATTTGGAGGTAAGATCTTTGGGAAGGTATGGGGCCATGAGGGCAGAGTTCCCATGAATGGGATTAGTGCCCTTATCAAAGAGATCCAGAGAGTTACCCCTTCCACCATGTAAGGACACAGTAAGAAAATGCCATTTATGAAACAGAAGAGAGCTCTCACCAGACATGAATCTGCCTGGGTCTTGATCTTGGACTTTCAGCCTCCAGAATTGTAGGAAATCAGTTTTTATTGTTTATAAGCCACCCAGTCTATGGCATTTTGTTATAACAGCCCCAGTGGACTCAGACAGGAAGTATGAGGGGGTCGCTAGGTGGGCATAAGCTACAGTGTGCTTGTAAGCCAGCTGGGGGGAAGGCACATGCCTTATAGTGTTTGCCCATAGACAAACTTGGCAGATTTCAAGCTGTGACTATGATATCCCTGAGCCATGAGCTGGGAAAAGACGGACGCAGATGTCTCTTGTGAGCCAATTTGATCCAACCGGGCTACATCACTGGGTGTCATCTCCTGCCCTGGAATTAGCCCTTTTGCAATTTTGGCTCAAGGAAAAGGAGGAAGGTGAAGCAGGTACCCTGCCTTCCTTCCATCCCAGGGCCATTGCACTCACTGTTCCCTGGCCTGGCATGATTTTTCTCCAAATAGTAACTGAGTCCTCCCTACCATAACTTCCCCAGAGTCAAAGCTGTGTTTTTCCTGTGATCATGTACAGATGTGAGAGTTGCACCATAATGAAAGTTGAGTGCTTTCGAATTGTGGTGCTAGAGAAGACTCTTGAGAGTCCCTTGGACTGCAAGGAGGTCAAACCAGTCAATGCTAAGGGAAATCAACCCTGAATATTCATTGGAACGACTGATGCTGAAACTGAAACGCCAATACTTTGGCCACCTGATGCAAAGAACTGACTCATTGGAGCAGCCCCTGATGCTGGGAAAGATTGAAGGCAAAAGGAGAAGGAGGCGACAGAAGATGTGATAGTTAGATAGCATCACCAAGAAGGGAATGGCAACCTATTCTAGTATTCTTGCTGGGAAAATCCCATGGATGGAGGAGCCTGGCGGGCTACAGTCAATAGGGTCGCAAAGAGTCAGACACGACTGAGTGACTTCACTTCACTTCACTTCACCAACTCAGCGGACATGAATTTGAGCGATTCCGGGAGATAGTGGAGAACTGAGGAGCCTGGCGTGCTGCAGTCTGTGGGGTCACAAAGAGTTAGACATGACTTAATGACTGAACAACAACTTCACTCTGAGCAAACCCCATCCCATCCTCCTGACAGCCCTGCCCTCTAAGCAGTCCAGTACCTTCTGAGCCCCCTGCGGTGGCTAACCATGCAGATGTCATTACTGCCACATCCGTATTTGATGAGTGGGATCTCTGAGACACTGGGAGGTAAAGCACTGAGCTGGAGGCACAGAACCAGAGAGTAATAGACTGGCTGCTGAATCTGTTCATGCAACCATTGGGCTTTATTACTGCCCAGCTTAATCTCCTCTGCAGTACCTTGTGGGCATGTTTTCCTGCTTTGTCTGCTAGAGGCCAGTGTGAGCACCAGCTCTGCTCTCTGAGCATGGCCAAGTCACTTCCTCTTTCTGAGCCTGATTTCCCTTCTGCAAAATGGGTATATAATAGAACTTACCCCTGACGTGGTCTCATGAACCTTCATGAAGGGAATACTTGAGTGGTTTCCCTGGTAGTCCAGTGGTTAAGAATCCTCCCTGCAATGCACCGGGGGACATCGCTTCAATCCCTGGTCCAGGAAGATCCCACATGAGCAACTAAGATCCCACAGAGCAACTAAGCCCATCCACCACAACCACTAAACCAGCACTCTAGAACCCTCGAGCTGAATCCACTGAAGCCTGCACAGCTAGAGCCTGTGGGCTGCAACCAGAGAAGTCACTGCAGTGAGAAGCCTGCACACCACATTGAAGAATAGCCCCCACGTGCTGCAACTAGAGGAAGCCTGCATGCAGCAGCAAAGGCCTGTGCACGCATGCGTGCTTAGTCCCTCAGTTGTGTCCGACTCTTTGCAACCCCATGGACTGTAGCCCGCCAGGCTCCTCTGTCCATAGGATTTTCCAGGCAAGAATACTGGAGTGGGTTGCCATTCTCTTCTCCAGGGGATCATCCCGATCCAGGAATTAAATCTAGATCTCCTGCTTTGCAGGCAGATTCTTTACCGTCTGAGCCACCAAAGAAGCCAACGAAGACCCACCACAGTCAATAAATAAATAAACAAATCTTTTTTAAAAAAGAGGAAGAATACTTGGCTCATGGACTTCTAAAGCAGGGTTTCTGGACTTTGGCAATACCGATGTTTAGCAGCATTCCCAACCTCTACCCGCTAGAAGTTGGTAGCACCCACCCCCTAAGTGGGGCTTCCCAGGGGGCACTCATAGTAAAGAAAGAAAGTGAAGTTGCTCAGTTGTGTCCAACGCTTTGCAAACCCCATGGACTGCAGCCCACCAGGCTCCCCTGTTCATGTGATTTTCCAGGCAAGAGTTCTGGAGTGTGTTGCCCTTTCCTTCTCCAAGGGATCTTCCTGACCCAGAGATTAAACCCAGGTCTCCCGCATTGCAAGCAGACGCTTTACTGTCTGAGCCACCAGGGAAGCTGCAGCATAGTAAAGAACCCGCTTCCCAATGCAGGAAATGTAAAAGACGCATGTTCAATGCCTGGGTCGGGAAGCAGGGCATGACAACCCACTTCAGTATTCCTGCCTGGAGAATCCCGTGGACAGAGTAGACTGGCAGGCTACAGTCCATAGGGTCACACAGAGTCGGACATGACTGAAGCAACTTAGCATGCACACACACACGCAGGTACACCCTAAGGGTGACAACCAAAAATGTTTCCAGATATTGCCAAATGCCTCCTGGTGTCAGGCATGGGCAGAATCCCCTCTGGTTGAGAAACTCTGTTCTAGGTCAGCGATTTCTTCACCCTGTCCGCATATTAGATTCACCTAAGAGTCTGAACTCTTGCCTGGAAAATCCCATAGATGGAGCTGGTAGGCTGTAGTCCATGGGGTCGTACAGAGTTGGACACGACTGAAGCGACTTAGCAGCAGCAAGAGTCTGAAAGCTTCCCAAAGCCAGCCGCACCCAATTGCCTTACAGTCTCCGAGGGTGAGATCACGGGTCAACATTGTTCATTCTGTTTGTTTGGGTTTTTTGTTGATGTTGCTTTAATTATTTTTTTCATTTTTGGCTGCATCAGGTCTCAGTTGTGGCAGGAGGGATATTTTGCGGACTCACTCAGGCTTCTCTCTGGTCTCGGCATGTGGGTTTTGTAGCTGCCAGTTGTGCTGGCTTCGTTGCCCCTCAGCATGTGGGGTCTTAGTTCCACAAGCAGGGATCAAACTTGTGGCCTCTGCATTGGAGGTCAGACACTTAACCAATGGACCACCTGGGGAGTCCCATGAGCATTGTTAAACTCCACAGGTGAACCCAGTGGGCGTCTAAGGTTGAGACCAGCAGCAGGAGACAGGTAATGCACCCAAAATGGGCCATGGAGGAGGTCTCAGTGAAGGTGTGGGCCACATCCAGGGAAATCAACAGGAGGTGGTGATGTACCCAGGGCTGCCAGGAGCTGGGAGCTGTTGTTACCCTGTCTTAGGCTCAGGCTGCTATAACATAGAGCAGATTGCTTAAGTGACAGACATTTATTTTCTCAGTTCTGGAGGCTGAAAGTCCAAGATCAAGGTGCCAGCATGGTTGGTTTCTTTTTCTTTCTTTCTTTTTTTCAATATTTTTTAACTTATTTATCTGGCTGTGTCAGGCTTTCAAACTGTGGTGCTAGAGAAGACTTTTAAGAGTCCCTTGGACTGTGAAGAGATCAAACCAGTCAATCCTAAAGGAAATCAACTCTGAATATTCATTGGAAGAACTGATGCTGAAGCTGAAGCTCCAATACTTTGGCCACCTGATGCGAAGAACTGACTCACTGGAAAAGACCCTGATGCTGGGAAAGATTGAAGGCAGGAGGAGAAGGGGATGAGATGGTAGGATGGCATCACCAACTCAGTGGACATGAGTTTGAGCAAGTTCTGGGAGATAGTGAAGGGCAGGGGAGCCTGGTGGGCTACAGTCCATGGGGTCACAGAGTTGGAAACTGAGTTACTGAACAACAACAAAGGTCTTGGTTGTGGCTTATGGATCTTCATTTGCAATATGCACAGTCTTTAGTTGCAGCATGGGGATCTTGTTCCCTGACCAGAGGTTGAACCCAGGCCCCCTGCATTGGGCATGCAGAATCTTAGCCACTGGACCACCAGCGAAGTCCCAGGGCTGGTTTCTGATGAGGCCTCTCTTCCTGGCTTGCAGACAGCTGCATTCTCACTGTGTCCTTGTGTGGACTTTCCTCTGTGTGTGCATTGAGAGAGAAAGGTCTCTGCAGCCTCTTCTTCTTATAAGGACACCAGTCATATCAGATCATCAGGCTTCACCCTTGTGACCTCCAGTAATCTTGCCTGGAAAATTCCATGGACAGAGGAGGAGGAGGTGCCTGGTGGGCTATATAGTCCATGGTGTCTCAAAGAGTTGAACATGACTGAGTGACTAAACAACAACTATGACCTTATTTAACCTTTTTTTTTTTTTTTTTTTTTGCCACACTGCACAACTTGTGGGATCTGTTTCCTGATCAGGGATTGAACCCAGGGCCTTGGCAGTGAAAGCACCAAATCCTTAGACCACCAGGAAACTCCCTCCTTTAAAATTATGCTGCTGTTGTTGTTTTTAGGTGCCAAGTCGTGTCCAACTCTTCACAATCCCATGAACTGTAGCCCGCCAGGCTCCTCTGTCCATGGGATTTCCCAGGTGGAGTGGATAACCATTTCCTTTACCAGGGCTTCTTCCTGACCCAGGGATGAAACCCACGCTTCCAGCAAGGACAGGCAGATTCTTTACCACTGAGCCACTGGGGAAACCCTTATTTAACTTCAATTACCTCCTTAAAGGCTCTGTCTCCTCATCCAGTCACAGTGGGGGGATAGGGCTCCAACATATTAATTTGGGAGGGACATAATCCAGTCCATAAGAAGATAAATGGAGGAGCATCCAGCATGGAGCCAGACTCTGAGCTCCCAGAGATTTTGGTGCTGGGCTTGCAGCCACTCTGTGAATCTGGGCTGTTGATAAAGAGCAGGAAGACTGAGTGGGGCTCACTGGGCCCTGCAGTGGCTGATGCATCCACAGATGGGGCATGAGGGGAGGCTGTCAAAGCCCCCTCCAAAGTGTGATCCATGCAGGACAGTGTCCCCAGAGCTGATGACCCCACACATGCACACACACGGGTTCTCAGACCCCTCTGCTCATCAAGGCTGGTCGGAGGCAGCTGCAGAGCGGACAAAACATGGGGCCCAAGCCAAGGTCTCCAGCTTTCCAAGTTCACATTCAGTAGACATAGATGGATGCTTTCTGGTTCTATATTTGGGCAGGAAGGGGATTTCCCATCCCTAAAACATTCCAGAGAACCTGGGAAGACATAAAAGGCATGCAGAGCTGATGGGAGGCAGGAAAGACACACACACTGCTCAGCTCAACAGAGGGAGGAGGGGAGACCCAGGACCCCAACCTGTGACACCTGACTATAAAACTTGAAGCTGGAAACCAAGCCCCCCGCCCAGGGGGACAGAATGTATAAGTGTATCTGTGTGTGTGTGTGCACGCTCAGTTGTGTCCAACACTTCGCAACCCCATGGACGCTAGCCCGCCAGGCTCCTCTGTCCATGGAATTTTCCAGGCAAGAATACTGGAGTGGGTTGTCATTTCCTTCTCCAGCAGACCTTCCTGACCCAGGGATTGCACCTGGGTCTCCTGCATCTCCTGCATTGGCAGGCAGGTTGTTTACCCGGCACCACCTGGGAAGCCTGTGTGTATGCGTGTTAAGATACATGTAACATAGCATGTACCAGGTTTTTTGGCCGTGTTGCAAAGCATGTGGGATCTTAGTTCCCCAACCATGGAATCCTCCCACACCCCCTACATTAGAAGCATGGAGTCTTAATCACTGAACCACCAGGGAAGTCCTACACTTCCCATTTTTAATCTTAACTGTTTTTAAGCATACAGTTCAGTGGTATGAAGTACATTCACACTCTGGTACAACCATCACCACCATCCATCCCCATAAGTCTTTTTATCTTGTAAATCTGAAATTGTACACCCATTAAATAATAAATCCCCACTCCCTCTTTCCCAGACCTTGGCAACCAGCACTCTACCGTCTGTCTTTCTGATGTTGACTAATCAAAGATCCTCACCTAAGTGGAATCATACAATATTTGTGTGGCTGGATTATCCCTGAGCATAATGTCCTCAAGTTTTATCCATGTTGTAGCATACTGCAAAGCTTCCTTTTTAAGGCCAAATAAAATCTCATTGTATGAATACATCACATTTGGTATATTTATCCATTCATCACTTGATGGACACTTGGGTTGCTTTCATGGTTTAGCTACTACGGTTTCCCTAGTGGCTCAGATGGTAAAGAATCTGCCTGCAACGTAGGAGACCCAGGTTAGATCCCTGGGTCAGGAAGATCCCCTCATCCCCTGGAGAAAGGAATGGCTGCCCACTCCAGTATTCTTGCCTGATAAATTCCATAGACAGAGAAGCCTGGTGGGCTACAGTCCATGGGGTCACAAAGAGTCAGATATGACGGATGGGTTAACACTTTTACTATGAATAATGCTGCTAAGAACATGTGTACACAAATATCTCTTTGGGCTGCTTTCTATTCTTCTGGGTATACACCCAGAAGTGGGTTTGCTGGGTCAGTAGTAAGTATGTCTTTAGATCCAGCAAGACCTACTATGTGCCCAGCAGTATTCTAGGACTGGAGATGCAGCAATGAACAAAACAAATAGAGGCCCTTGTCCTCCCAGAGTCCATGTTCCAACAGAGAGGGAGGCAATGAATTAGTTAAATAAAATAGAAGGTGATGGGACTTCCCTGGCAGTCCAGTGGCTAAGACTCCATGCTTCCAATTCAGGGAGCCCAGGTTCATTTCCTGGTCAGGGAACTGGATCCCACATGCTGCAACTAAGAATTCATATGTGGAAACTAAAGATCTCGCATGCTGCAACAAAGATCAAAGATCCTGCGTGCCACAACTAAGACTCAGTACAGCCAAATAAGTAAATAAATATTTTTAAAAATACAGAAGGTGATACGTTCTGGAAGGAAAGTAAAGCAGAAAAGAGGAATGAGGAGTGCCAGGAATGGGTTACGATTTTAATCAGGTGGCCAGGGAAGATCTCATGGAGAAGTTGACTTTTGAGCAAAGAGTTGAAGGAGGTGAGAGAGCCATTTAAGTTATATAGTGCTACATAACAAATAGTGGAGGTGATGGAATTCCAGTTGAGCTATTTCAAATCCTGAAAGATGATGCTGTGAAAGTGCTGCACTCAATATGCCAGCAAATTTGGAAAACTCAGCAGTGGCCACAGGACTGGAAAAGGTCAGTTTTCATTCCAATCCCAAAGAAAGGCAATGCCAAAGAATGCTCAAACTACCGCACAACTGTACTCATCTCACATGCTAGTAAAGTAATGCTCAAAATTCTCCAAGCCAGGCTTCAGCAGTACGTGAACCGTGAACTTCCAGATATTCAAGCTGGTTTTAGAAAAGGCAGAAGAACCAGAGATCAAATTGCCAACATCCGCTGGATCATTGAGAAAGGGAGAGAGTTCCAGAAAAACATCTATTTCTGCTTTATTTACTATGCCAAAGCCTTTGACTGTCTGGATCACAATAAACTGTGGAAAATTCTGAAAGAGATGGGAATACCAGACCACCTGACCTGCCTCTTGAGAAACCTATATGCAGGTCAGGAAGGAACAGTTAGAACTGGACATGGAACAACAGACTTATTCCAAATAGGAAAAGGAGTACGTCAAGGCTGTATATTGTCACCCTGCTTATTTAACTTATATGCAGAGTACATCATGAGAAATGTTGTGCTGGATGAAGCACAAGCTAGAATCAAGATTCTAATAACCTCAGATATGCAGATGACACCACCCTTATGGCAGAAAGTGAAGAAGAACTAAAGAGCCTCTTGATGAAAGTGAAAGCGGAGAGTGAAAGAGTTGGCTTAAAGCTCAACATTCAGAAAACTAAGATCATGGCATCTGGTCCCATCACTTCATGGGAAATAGTTGGGGAAACAGTGGAAACAGTGGCTGACTTTATTTTTCTGGGCTCCAAAATCACTGCAGATGGTGACTGCAGCCATGAAATTAAAAGACGCTTACTCCTTGGAAGAAAAGTTATGACCAACCTAGACAACATATTAAAAAGTAGAGACATTACTTGGTCATTACAACAAATGTCAATACAACAAAGGTCCGTCTAGTCAAGGCTATGGTTTTTCCTGTGGTCATGTATGGATGTGAGAGTTGGACTATAAAGAAAGCTGAGTGCCGAAGAATTGATGCTTTTGAACTGTGGTGTTGGAGAAGACTCTTGAGAGTCCCTTGCACTGCAAGGAAATCCAACCAGCCCATCCTAAAAGAGATCAGTCCTGGGTGTTCATTGGAGGGACTGATGTTGAAGCTGAATCTCCAATACTTTGGCCACCTGAAGTGGAGAGCTGACTCATTTGAAAAGACACTGATGGTGGGAAAGATTGAAGGCAGGAGGAAGAGGGGAGGATAGAGGATGAGCTGGCTGGATGGCATCACCCACACAATGGACATGGGTTTGGGTGGACTCTGGGAGTTGGTGATGGACAGGGAGGCCTGGCGTGCTGCGGTTCATGGGGTGGCAAAGTGTCAGACACGACTGAGTGACTGAACTGAACTGAACTGATCTGAACAAATCACTCCAAAATCTAACGGCTCTGGACAACATAGGACTTCCCTCGTGGTCCAGGGGTTACGAATCTGCCTGCCAATGCAGGGGATGTGGTTTCAATCCCTGGGTCAGGAAGATTCCACATCCTGCCAGACAACTAAGCTGAGTGCCACAACTACTGAGCCCATGGGCCCTAGAGCCCGTGCCCTGCAACAAGAGAAGCCACCACAATGAGAAGTCTGTGCACTGCTACTTTAGTAGCCTCCGACCACTGCAGCGAGAGAAAGCCTGTATGTAGCGACAAAGACTCAGTGCAACCAAAAAAAAAAAAAAATACTGCATTCAACCATTTAAAAATAATAAAAAACAACAACAACAACATGGATGACTGTGATTTGGGAGTCGGGAATCTGGGTACCACTTAGATGGTCCTCTGGCTCATGAGGCTGCAGTCAAGGCAGCCGCTGATGTTATATGGTCATCTCAAGGTTCAAATGGGGAAAAGCACACACAAGACTGTTGGCAGAGTTCAATTCCCCACCAGGGATTGGTTGAAGGCTACTCTCCATCCAGCAGATCTCTCCATAGGATGGCACACATCCTGGTTATTGGTTTCATCAGAGAGAGAGAAGAGTGCTAGCAAGAGGGGGAGTCAGCAGGACAGAAGTCCCAGCCTTAAAACCTAATCATGGATGTAACACTCCGTCACTTTGGCCATCTTCTACTGATTAGAAGTGAGCAGTTCAGTCGCCACTAAAGATGAAAAAAATTATGGAAGGGCAAGGACCATGGAAGACCATCTCATTGACACTGCCTACTAAAGGATTCATGTGGATATCTGGGAATAATATACAAGGCAGAAGGAACAGCATGTGCAGAAGTCCTGAGGCAGGAACAAGCTTGGACTGTGGTTGGGAGAAAAAGGACAATGTGCCTGGAGCAGGGACTAAGTAAGGGGAAAGGACCCAGCATGAAGGCAGAGAGGCCAGCAGCCATCCTGAGGGCCATGAGAAGAAATCGGAAATTTTTTTCTGAAAGCATTGAGAAACCACCAGCCAATTCCAAGGCAAGGCATGGGTCATCTAATTCATAGTTTGAGGCGATTCCTATGATACTTGTGGAAGTAATATGGTACCTGGGGTTTGCTTTAAAGTACTCCCTTAATTAGCAGATGCAAATTGGTATACAGAAACTGGATAAACAACAAGGTCTTACTGTGTAGCACAGGGAACTATATTCATATCCAGTGGTAAACCAAACTGGAAAAGAAAATGAAAAAGAATGTATACATATATGTATAAACTGAATCACTTAGCTATACAGTGGTAATTAACACAACATTGTAAATCAGCTGCACTTCAGTTTTAAAAAAGAGATTTTAAAAGACTCCCTTAAAAACACATTGGGGTGGGGGGTGAGAGATGAAACAAGATGGGCAAAATGTGGATTATCATAAAAGTCAGGGACAGGACCATATGGGCTCTTCATACTCTTCTCTCTACTTTAGCACATGTGTGAAATTTTTCTATAATAAAAAGGGAAATATTAACAACAGACCATGTATCAGGTTTCTGAGGGGTCAACAAACTGTGGGAGGGTGGGGGGAGAAGCAGAGGTTTGAGACAGAGGTGACTGCAATGGTCCAAGCTACAAGCCATCAACACGTTGGCCAATATTAGAGGCTGATGATACCGAGTGTTGATAAGACGGGGAGGAACTGGAACGCTCATCCTCAGCCAGCGTGTCAGAGCAGATGCCAGGTTTGTTTTTGTTTGTTTATAAAGTTACACAGTTACCATCCAGCCCAGAAATTCAATTCTTAGGTATTTACCCAACAGAAGTGAAAACATACGTTGGTGCAAAGATCTGTTGGCAAATGTTCACAGCAGCTTTTTTTGTTATTGCCAAAAAACTGGAAACAACCCAAATGTCTAGGACAAGAGAATGGATAAACAAATTGAGGTCTGGGGACTTTCCTGGTGCTCCAGGGACCAAGACTCTGAGATCCCAGTACAGGGGGAGTGGGTTCCCTGATTGAGGAACTAGATCCCACATGCCACAACTGAGAGTTTGCATGCCACAACTAAAAAGATACTACATGTTGCAACTAAGAGCTGGTGCAGCCAAATAAATAAATACAAAGTAAAATGTAAGAAAAACAAAACCAAATTGAGGTCCATTCATAGCATGGAATGTCATTGTTGTTTAGTTGTTAAGTTGTGAATGATTCTTTTGGGACCCCATGGACTATAGCCCGCCAGATTCCTCTGTCCATGGGATTTCCCAGGGAAGAATACTAGAGTGCGTTGCCATTTCCCCCTCCAGGGGATCTTCCCAACCCAAGAATGGAACCCATGTCTCCTGCATTGCAAGTGGATTCTTTACCACCAAGCCACCTGGGAAGCCCACCATGGAATACTCTGCTGCAATAAAAAGGAACAAACTACTTATAATTTGTAAGGGAAGTGGATAAAGATCTCAGGATGTTAGATACTGAGGAGAAGCAACCAGACAAAAGAGGCCTCCCCGTGTGGTTCCATTTGTATGAAATTCTCCAAAAGGCTAGGTTAACTCATGTTGACAGAAACGAGAATAGTGATTAGGATTGGGGATGAGGGGGATGTGAAAATTGTGGGACCATCTGGATGAGAATGTTCCATACTTCCATGCAGTGGGGGCCCAGGGGCCAGAGGCACGAGAGATGCAGCGGTCATCCGACCTTACAGGATGTACATAATCTCTCGATAAAGGGCAGGGGGTAGGAGGGGAGGAAGGGGTGGGTGGGGAATAATTGCAACCCTGGTGTGATAGCAATGGGGTGAGAAGCAAATGGGATTTCCTACTCAGTTCCAAGGCAAGGCCTGCAAGCCTTGCTGGTGGGCAGGATCTGGGGCCCTTGAGGAGATGGGGAAGCCCAGGCCTCCCTTCCCCCACCTTACCCCCCCTTCCCGGGTGGGATGCGCTGGCGGGTCTAAAAGCTTCTCTGCAGAGGCCCAGGCGGTCGATAGCAGACACCCCGGCTCCTTCCCGCCTGCCTGGCAGCCCAACCCCTTCCCGCCAGCCCAGCTCCGGGGAAGGGACCTGGGCTGGGGTGGAGCCTGCTCCGCCCAGCCCCACGTCTGACTCAGGTCCCCCTCCTCACACGCCCCTCCTTCTCTAGCCCCAGAAGTCCCAGCCACGGTGACTTGATCTCGTCCAGTTACTGGAGAGGGTCACCCAGGCAGCCACCCTTGCGGGCTGCACTGCAATGAGCCTGCCTGCGCCCCTACGCCTAATCCCCGCTCCACTCACTAGAGGCACAGAGAGCCCGGGTGGCCCCGTGAAAGGTGAAAGGTAAGGTCTTCCTTATGGGAGCCGCCAATCAATCTTGACGTAGACCCACCTCTTTTATGTCATTCAGGCTCCTGTTCTTTCCTTCGCGCATGCATGCATTCATTCATTCAACAAGTACTGACTGAGTGTCTAAGAACTCTAAAGATCAAAACCAGCATCACCTCCTCTCCTGGAGCCCACAACGGGAATCAGTTCAGTCGCTCAGTCGTGTCCAACTCTTTGCGACCCGACGGACTGCAGCATGCCAGGCTTCCCCGTCCATCATCAACTCCCGGAGCTTGCCGGAATAGCAAATGATGAAGCCACAAATGAGGAGGACACATAGGTAATTTAAAATTTTCCAGTAGCCACATTCTTTAAAAAGTCAACAAGAAATAGATGAAATGAATTGTCATCATATATCTTATTTAACCCAATACAGCCAAAATATTATTCCAACATATAATCAATATTAAAATCATGAGGTATTTTACATCCTTTCCCCAGTACTAAGTACTTTGAAATCCTATACGTTTTCAGTTATAGCATACCTCAATTTGGAATGGTTTTGTTTGTTCGTTTGCTTTTGCTGTTCCTCACTGGCATTCTTGGTTCCCCGACCAAAAAGTGAACCCGAGCCCTGGCGGTGAAAGTGCAGAATCCTAACCAGGGACCTCCATGGAATTCCCAGGGACTTTTTTTTTTTTTAAATACAATTGATGTACACTATTATATAACTTAAAGGTGTACAGTATAGTGAAGGGCTTCCCTGGTGGCTCAGCTGGTAAAGAATCCACCTGCAATGCAGGAGATCCTGGTTTAATTCCTGGGTCGGGAAGATCCCCTGGAGAAGGCTAGCCACTCCAGGATTCTTACCTGGAGAATCTCATGGAGTATAGTCACAAAGAGTTGGACACGACTGAGCGATTAAGCACAGTAAAGCACAGTATGGTGATTCTCAATTTGTAAAGGTTACACTCCTTTATAGTTATTATAAAATGTTGGCTATATTCCATTTGTTGTACAATATATCCTTGTGAATTATTTCCTGCGTAATAGTTTGTACCTCTTAATCCTTTACCCCTGTATTGCCCCTCCCCTTCCCTTTTCCCACTGATAATTTGTAGTTTGTTCTCTATATCTGTGAATTTTTTTTTTAGGTATATTCACTAGTTTGTTGTATTTTTTGATCCCACGTATAAGTGATATCATACAGTATTTGTCTTTCTCTGACACATTTCACTTAGCCTAATACCCTTCAAGTCCACCCATGTCCAAATAGCAAGATTTCATTCTTTTTATGGCTGAGTAGTATTCCGTGGTGTATAAGGCTCAGTGAAACAATCCTCCTGCCAATGAAGGAGACGCGGGTTTGATCCCTGGGTCAGGAAGATCCCCTGGAGGAGGAAATGGCAACCCACTTCAGTATTGCTGCCTGGGAAATCCCACGAACAGAGGAGCCTGGCAGGCTACAGTCCATGGGGTCACAAAGAGTAAGACACGACTTGGCACCCGAACAACAATGTATGTGTATACCACATCTTCTTTATCCGTTCACCTGTTGATGCGCACTTAGGTTATATCAGTCATTTTCAAAGGCTGAGGAAGCATATGTGGCTAATGGTGACCATGTGGGCTGATGTAGCACGAGAGGATGGTGGGGACCAGGCAAAAGGGATAAGGGGACCCTGGGAGCACAGGGAGTCATGCAGGTTTCACTCAAGTGAGACGAGGACCCCAGGAAGATTTTGAACAGGACAGGTACTTGATTTGTTACAAGATCGCTTTGGGTGCTGTGCTAAAATGAATGGGGAGGACGCAGGGTCTTACCTTGAAATGCATTACAAAGTGAGGTAGATAGTCTTCAGTAGATGGATGGGCAAATAAATTATGGTGCATCCACAACATGGAATATTATTCAGTGCTAGAAAGAAATGAGCTAGCAAGCCATGAAGAGACATCGAGAAAACGTAAATGCATATTACTAAGTAACATAAGGCAATATGTGATGACTACAAACATTATAATTCCAACTCTATGACTTTCTGGGAGAAGCAAAACTATGGAGACAGTAAAAAGATGAGGGGCAGGGAGGAACGAGTAGGTGGAGCACGGGGAATTTTTAGGGCAAGGAAACGATTCTGCATGAGACTGTAATGGTGGATTCACATTATTATACATTTGTCCAAACCCACAGAATGTATAGCACCGAGAGGTGGTTCATCAGTTGTAACAATTGCACCATGCTGGTGGGGATGCTGAAAGTAGAGCAGGCTATGCATGCTGGGGACGGGGGCGGGAAGTATATGAGAAACCTCTGTACCTTCCCCACAATGTTGCTGTGAACCTAAAATCCCTCTAAAAAAATAAATTATTAATTAGAAAAAAAAAATTCACAGAGGTGGTTGAAGTCAGAAAGACAAATAGCGTATGGTATCACTTATATATGGAATCTAAATCATGACGCAAGTGAAATTATTTATAAAAACAGAAACAGACTCCCAGACATAGAAAACAAATTTGTGGTTACCAAAGTGGAAAGGGGGTGGGGGGTAGATGAATTAGGAGTTTGAAATTAACAGATACAAACTACTGTGTACAAAACAGATAAGCAACAATATGTATACCTACTGCATAGCGCAGGGAACTATATTCAATGTTCTGTAACAAACTGAAATGGAAAAGAAAAAAAGGTGGGTGGATAGATGGATAGAAAGACAGACCATGACAAATGGAGCCAGATGTCCCTTGTAGACTCTAGGTGGTGGGTATGTATTCACTGGACAAGTCTTTCAAGTTGTCTTTACATTTGACAACATTTAAGCTAAAATATAGAAAAATTGATGTTATTTGTTTCCTATGGCTGCTGTGACAAATGACCACAAACTGGGGCGACTTAAACAACAGGAGTTTGTTCTCTCATAGAACTAGAGTTTGTATCCTGAAACTAAAGATCCCGCGTGACCCAACTACGAGCTGGGGCAGCGAAATAAATAGTTTTTAAAAAGAACCCACTGCATAGAGAAAGGACAAACAGTACTTCATAAACTTTTCCTGTCAGTTCTGAACCTGGGTAGATGACATTGCAAAGTGACAAATTAATTCCTTGACCCCTGATCAAAAAAGCCACCTTCCTAGGGGGCGCTAGTATAAAGAACCCTTCTGTCAATGCAGGAGATGTAAGAGAGGTTTAATCCCTGGGTCGGGGAGATTCCCTGGAGAAGGAAATAGCAACCCATTCCGGTATTCTTGCCTGGAGAAGCCCACGGACAGAAGAGTCTGCTGCCAACTGTCCATAGGGTCACACAGAGCTGGACATGACTGAAGTGACTTAGCACAGCACACACAACATGTGATACCTGTTTTCTTGTTCAGTGAATATATTGCAGTGGTCATGTGGTGCCAATAAATATAGGTTTGATCATTTTCATTTTCTACCATGTACTGGGTTGACCAAAAACTTCATTTGGGTTTTCCCATAACATCATCAGTTCAGTTCAGTCACTCAGTCGTGTCCGACTCTTTGCGACCCCATGAATTACAGCATGCCAGGCCTCCCTGTCCATCACCAACTCCCGGAGTTCACTCAGACTCATGTCCATAGAGTCGGTGATGCCATCCAGCCATCTCATCCTTTGTCGTCCCCTTCTCCTCCTGCCCCCAATCCCTCCCAACATCAATGAGTCAACTCTTCACATGAGGTGGCCAAAGTATTGGAGTTTCAGCTTCAGCATCAGTCCTTCCAATGAACACCCAAGACTGATCTCCTTTAGGATTGACTGTTTTGATCTCCTTGCAGTCCAAGGGACTCTCAAGAGTCTTCTCCAACACCACAGTTCAAAAGCATCAATTCTTTGGTGCTCAGCTTTCTTCACAGTCCAACTCTCACATCCATACATGACCTCTGGAAAAACCATAGCCTTGACTAGACGGACCTTTGTTGGCAAAGTAATATCTCTGCTTTTCAAGATACTATCTAGGTTGGTCATAACTTTCCTTCTAAGGAGTAAGCCTCTTTTAATTTCATGGCTGCAATCACCATCTGCAGTGATTTTGGAGCCCAAAAAAATAAAGTCTGACACTGTTTCCACTGTTTTCCCATCTATTTCCCATGAAGTGATGGGACCAGATGCCATGATCTTAGTTTTCTGAATGTTGAGCTTTAAGCCAACTTTTTCACTCTCCTCATTCACTTTTATCAAGAGGCTTTTTAGTTCCTCTTCACTTTCTGCCATAAGGGTGGTGTCATCTGCATATCTGAGGTTATTGATATTTCTCCCAGCAATCTTGATTCCAGCTTGTGCTTCTTCCAGCCCAGCATTTCTCATGATGTATTCTGCATATAAGTTAAATAAGCAGGGTGACGATATACAGCCTTGATGTACTCCTTTTCGTATTTGGAATAAGTCTGTTGTTCCATGTCCAGTTCTAACTGTTCCTTCCTGACCTGCATATAGGTTTCTCAAGAGGCAGGTCAGGTGGTCTGGTATTCCCATCTCTTTCAGAATTTTCCACAGTTTATTGTGATCCCACAGTCAAAGGCTTTGGCATAGTCAATAAAGCAGAAATAGATGTTTTTCTGGAACTCTCTCCCTTTTTCGATGATCCAGCGGATCTTGGCAATTTGATCTCTGGTTCTTCTGCCTTTTCCAAAACCAGCTTGAATATCTGGAAGTTCACGGTTCATGTATTGCTGAAGCCTGGCTTGGAGAATTTTGAGCATTACTTTACTAGCGTGTGAGATGAGTGCAATTGTGTGGTAGTTTGAGCATTCTTTGGCATTGCCTTTCTTTGGGATTGGAATGAAAACTGACCTTTTCCAGTCCTGTGGCCACTGCTGAGTTTTCCAAATTTGCTGGCATATTGAGTGCAGCACTTTCACAGCATCATCTTTCAGGATTTGAAATAGCTCAACTGGAATTCCATCACCTCCACTAGCTTTATTCATAGTGATGCTTTCTAAGGCCCACTTGACCTCACATTCCAGGATGTCTGGCTCTAGGTGAGTGATCATACCATTGTGATTATCTGGGTCGTGAAGCTCTTTTTTGTACAGTTCTTCTGTGTATTCTTGCCACCTCTTCTTAATATCTTCTGCTTCTGTTAAGTCCATACCATTTCTGTCCTTTATCAAGCCTATCTTTGCATGAAATGTCCCCTTGGTATCTCTAATTTTCTTGAAGAGATCTCTAGTCTTTCCCATTCCCATACATTATAGAAAATCTCAAATTTTTTGGCCAACCCAATATGTGGGCAACTTTCTAGGCACAGACTCTTCCACAGTTTAATAGCTTTGCTTAAAGGTTTTGCAATAATGATAATAATAGCAAGCACCTATCATGTGCTTAGTAGGAGAATTTTGCACACATTACCTCATGGAATCTTCATGATATGCTCTGTGACATCAAGTCATTTGCCTGAGGTCACATAGCTTGTAGGTTGAGGAACCAGGAATGGAACAATGGCCATCTGACTCTGGGGCACTTAACCACTCTGCATTCCTCTTTATGGATCTTGGCATATCCCTAGACATGGACTTCCTGGGTCAGAGAGTTTTACAGACTTAAATGTTTACCACAAATATCTGCACTGGCCTCCAGTGTATCACTTTACACTCCCGTGAGAGTGCACCAGTGTGTCTTCTCAAAATTTCACACATGCTGGTAAGCTTGACAAGTAAAAGAGATCCTTTAACTGATAAATGATCAGGTGACACATCTTTACAGAGGTTTATTGAATTTTTTTCATTCCTTTGTGAGCCCTATGCCAATATCGTATCTGGGACATTTGTCTTTTTCTTATTGAACCATAAGGATTCTTTATTTATTAAGGCTGTTAATGCTTTGTCTGCCATACATGTGGTCAAAAACCTAATTTCCCTTGACCTGGGATGATTTTGAAAAGCCACACAAGTCTGTTTGTATTGCACTTCTGGCCTCAATAAATGTTTCTGTTTTTACTTTATTTATTTTTGGCTGTGCTGGGTCTTCGTTGCTACTCGGACTTTACTTGTGGTAAATAAGGGCTACTCTCTAGTTGCAGTGAGCGGAACCTACTCTCCAGTTGCCATGCAGGGGCTTCTCATTGTGGTGGCCTCTCCTGTTGCAGAGCACAGGCTTCAGGGCTCCCAGACTCCAGAGCACAGGCTCAACAGCTATGGCGCATGAGGGGCCTAGCTGCTACGTGGCATGTATGAGCCTCTTGGATCAAGGATCGAACCCGTGTCTCCTGCACTGGCAGGGGGATTCTTCACCACTGAGCCACCAGCAAAGCTCCAAGGTTTCTTTCCAACAAGACCTCATAAGAGGCAGTACTGTATTGGTGATGTCTTCAGAAGCAAAAGTGGGGACCAGTGAGATCTTACAAACCTCAGTCTTTATTCAGACCAACATTTGAAAAACCTCTTGGCTTTTTTAATGGCAAGAAAGTTCAGGCCTCGGAGTCAGGACCCCCAGCTTTTTGTCCAGATTCTACAGTGCAATTTTCAGCTTCTGCTTCTTCCGAGTTTGGAAAGTGGGAACATCAAAGTGTTAGTCCCTGAATCATGTCTGACTCTTTGTGACCCCATGGACTGTAGCCCACCAGTCTCCACTGTCGATGGAATTCTCCAGGCAAATATACTGGAGTGGGTTGCCATTTCCTTCTCCAAGGGATCTTCCCGACCCAGGGATCAAATCCGTGCCTCCTGCATTGCAGGCAAATGGAGAAGGCAACAGCACCCCACTCCAGCACTCTTGACTGGAAAATCCCATGGATGGAGGAGCCTGGTAGGCTGCAGTCCATGGGGTCGCTAAGAGTCAGACACGACTGAGCGACTTCACTTTCACTTTTCACTTTCATGTATTGGAGAAGGAAATGGCAACCCACTCCAGTGTTCTTGCCTGGAGAATCCCAGGGATGGGGGAGCCTGGTGGGCTGCCAGAGTGGGGTCGCACAGAGTCGGACACGACTGAAGTGACGCAGCAGCAGCAGCAGCAGCAGCAGCAGCAGTTTTACCCTCTGGGCTCCCAGTGATTGGTAAATCCAGCCACACCCACCTCTCCACCAAGCCACGCCCATTGAACACAAAGTCTCCCTCTTCAGCCGCGTCCATCTCCTCTAGTAGAGTCGAAGCAGCAGATAAACAGAAATGGGTGCTAGGTCTGCGACCCCATGGAATATAGCCCACCAGGCTCCTCTGTCCATGGGATTCTCCAGGCAAGAATACTGGAGTGGGTGTCCATGCCCTCCTCCAGGGGATCTTCCCCACCCAGGGTTTGAATCCACATCTCTTAAGTCTCCTGTACTGGGAGTCAGCTTCTTTACCACTAGCACCGCCTGGGAAGCCCCAAAATAGAAATGGCTGTCCCTCAAACATAGTTACGGAAAAACTGTACAAGGAAGGAGGCAGGCAGGACGGGTCCCTTGACCCTGATGGCAGTCAATCCCTTGGCGCCCCCAGCAAACATCTGGTTAAGGAAGAAAGAATGGCCTTGGCTGCTTGAACCGACCACTCTTCAGTATATTCTTATATGTGCCTCTTTTGTTTTGTTTTGATTTTTTTTAATATTTATTTGGCTGCACCAGGTCTTAGCTGCATCAGGTCTTAGCTGCATCATGCGGGTCTGTCATTGTGGCATACCCTGCGGAGTGTGGGATCCTAGTTACCTGACCAGGGATCAAACCCGCCTCCCCTTCCTTGCAAGACAGGTTCTTAAACACTGGACCACCAGGGAAGTCCCTTTCTGTGCCTCAGTATTGCCATCTGTAAAATGGAGAGAATTTTAAGGATCCTATGAGTCGGCATCTGTAAAGGGATTGGAACGGTGCATGGCACGTAGTAGGTCTTCAATAAACAACATCACTGTTTCTCAGTTCCACTGTGTTACCACTGAGGATAGTGTTAAAGTGTTAGTCGCTCAGTCGTGTCCGACTCTTTGTGACTCCATGGACTGGAGCCCTCCAGGCTCCTCTGTCCGTGGAATTTTCCAGGCAAGAATACTGGAGTGCGTTGCTATTTCCTTCTCCAGAGGATATTCCCGACCCAGGGATCGAACCCTGGTCTCTGGCGCTGCAGGGAGATTCTTTACTGTCTAGCCACCAGGGAAGCCCACCACTGAGGATAAGGGGCTAGATGGAAAAGCAGGGCCCAGGGCACCTGGAACCAGCCCCGGGGGCAGGTAGGGCTCTGCATGGTGTCTTTATCTGGTGTCACCTGGGAGGACCCTCTGGGAGTGGGGATGGGGTCCCAACTACACCCCTCCGCAGCCCCGAGCCCCCTCATCCACATCTCTGTCTTCAGAGGCCCAGAAAGGGCCCCCTGGGAAAGTGGCACCGTGGGGACTACAGTGCTGCCCAGCACAATTACCGTTTTCATCCTCATTAAACCACATTTTCATTCTAATTAGAGTTTCACCGCCTCCCAGAGAGAAGGGCCGATTACTTTTCACATCATTACCAGCCTCTCCCTCCCTCCCTTCCCACCCTGCCCAGGTGCCTATTCCACACCAGCTTCTCTCCCTCACCCTTTCCCCTCTCTCTCCATCTCCACGGACTAGACAGAATCACAGAACATTTATTAGTCACCAATGGGATGCCAGGAGTTGGTGATGGACAAGGAAGCCTGGCATGCTGCAGTCCGTGGGGTTGCAAGAGTCAGACATGACTGAGCGACTGCACTGAACTGATGGGAGGCCGAGCTCGGAGTCAGTAACTTACACCCACAGCATCCTTGACTTCGGTTTGCTCTACCTCATTGCACTCTCCCCCCTTTTAAATTGTAGTTATTTATCTTTGGCTGTGCTGGGTCTTCATTGCTGCGCCTGGGCTTTCTCTGGTTGTGTCGAGTCAGGGCTACTCTCTAATTGCAGTGCAGGCTTCTCATTGCAGTGGCTTCTCTTGTTGCAGAGCATGGGCCCTAGGGCGCAGGCTCGGTAGTTGTGGCGCATGGGTTTAGTGGCTCCATGGCATGTGGAATCTTCCCGGACCAGTGATCAAACCTGTGTCCCCTGCGTTGGCAGGCAAGTTCTTAAACACTGGACCATCAGGGAAGTCCTCATTGCCCCTCTTCTCTCCAGCTCATACCCCTCCAAGCATGCCCTGACATTTACTTGTTCTGTTTATTGTTTCTCTCTGTTCCCTTGGAACATCAGCGCCCATTTGTATCCCCAACGGACTCCACTTCTGGGCACACTGACCCCACAGCTTCTGACAACCCACCCCCGGCTGCTGCACTATTGCCAGGCTGGGCAGAAGGTGATGGAGAGCAAGCACACTGCTGGACCAGTCCCTGCCCAGTGATGGGGGAAGAGTGGGGGGCAAATACCCCAGCTCCCACGGCCCCCGGTGGGGAAACTCTGAGAGGTGTGTTCTAATTGGTGTCTCAGCATTTCCTGGCAGGACTGAGCCGAAGTTGCCCGCAGTGGAGATTCGGTTGCGAAGACACTTTCATCCAATGCCTTCCCTCCCTTATTCGGCCTCTCCCCTAACCTTGCTTCCTGGGGTCACCTTCCAGATCAACCACAACCTGGATCTCCCAGCCTCCTTAGGATCCAGGGAAACCAGATCCCTGAGAGAATCACTTCAGTCCTCAGCACCCAGGGGATGGGTGAAGAAAGCTTCGGCAGCTCTCCCTGACACAGAAGCTCTGTTTCCACTAGAATGTGGCATCACTAGGCTGTTTTAGTTTAGTTTAGTTTAGTTTGCTTTGGTTTTGTTTTTGGTATGGGCTTCCCTAGTGGCACAGTGGTAGAGAATCCACCTGCCAATGCAGGAGATGCAGGTTCAATCCTTGGGTCGGGAAGATTCCCTGGAGGAGGAAATGACAACCCACTCCAGAATTCTTGCCTGGAAGAATCCCCATGGACAGAGGAGCCTGGTGGGCTACAGTCCATGGGGTCGCAAAAGAGTCAAACATGACTTAGTGACTCAACAACAACTTGGAGCATCTTGGGACGGGCAGCCCTTTCCCACCCCAGACTTAGAGCACCCATACCAGGGACCCAAGTCAACCTCTAGGTGTCTCAGAGCTTGGGCATCCACAGGCACCACCCTCACCCCACAAGGGGTAATTAATTAATGCTAAGTAATATCTGTGTTCACAGAGCCATCCAGGCCTCTGGGCCTGGAGCATCCAAGGAAGAGAAGTATGAGAAAGCTGGCACCTTTTCTAGAAATGGGGATTATTCAGCCTGCCAAGGGCAGGCAGGCAGGAAAGGGTTCATGGTGACCAGCAGGGAAACAGAGGCGCAGGTGAAGAGCAAGCAGCCCTGGACAGCTTCAGAAGGGATTTGCCATTTGTTTTGTTTTCTCTTTTATTTTTTGTCTGCATCCCGTGGTACATGGGATCTTAGTTCCCCCACCAGGAATCAAACCCGCACACCCCTGCATTGGAAGGCAGAGTCTTAACCATTGGACCACCGAGGAAGTCCCTTCATTTGAAAGAACACAACCAGCCTTGGCAAGAGGCCAAGAGCCTCTGGCTTCATGTGAGCTCTGGGTCCCATCCCTTGAGCTTCAGTTTTCTCATCTGTGCATGCGTGCTAAGTCACTTCAGTCATGTTCGATTGTTTGTGACCCCATGGACTATAGCCCACCAGGCTTCTCTGTCCATGGGATTCTCCCAACAAGAACACTGGAGTGGGTTGCCATTTCCTTCTCCATTTATCATCTGTAAATGGGGCCAATAGTCTTTTTTTCTTCTACATGCAAGGAGTATGCATGTTGGACTTCTCTGGTGGTAAAGTGAATGAGAATCTGCCTGCCAATGCAGAGGACACAGGTTCGATCCCTAGTCCAGGAATATTCTACATGCTCTAGAGCAACGAAGCTCCTTCGAGCCACAACTATTGAAGCCCAACCGCCTACAGCCTGTGCTTTAGACTAAAAGAAGCCACAGTAACAAGAAGCTAACCAAGGGGCAAGGAAGAGTAGCCTCCACTTGCTGCAACCAGAGAAAGCCTGTGCCACAGCAAGGAAGACAATGCAGCCAAAAATAAATAAATTAATTTAAAAAAAGAGATTTTATGCCTGTAAAATGGTTTGCTTGCAAACTTCCTTTCCTTGGATGCCTAGGGAGAGGATTTCTGCAGCCACGTGCCTCAGTTTCCCCTCTTCTGCACACAAAGAGCAGGGAAGATTCCCCTCTGCTGCCCCCCCCTTTAGAGGGCTCCCAGGGTAGGGTCCCACTTCACCGAAGACTCAGAAAGATCGCTTCCAATCGGCCTTAAATTAATATCGCCATCACAAACGTGGCGACGAGATGGTTCCCTGGCCCCTGATTAAAACAGAAGTCTCCCCCACGTTCGCGGAGATGGAGCAGAAGGGAAAACAAAGACGTCGCACACTCGCCGCCAGATAAATACAGACGCAAACACATGCACGGCAGATAAACACACACTGGCACACCAAATATACACACAGCCGGCTGCCGAACTCGGGGTGGGCTGGCACAGCCCGGCTCCAGTCAGCCCGCAGCCCACACCCTCCCCCAGGAACGGCCACACGGGAAGGTAAAGAAACCCCACCCCCCACCCCCACGCAGATGCTGCCAAGCCTGGCCCACTTCCAGGCCCCTGACCAGTGCAGTGCTTGTGGCCAGGAGCCAGACGTGCGCCGATGCGCCCCCCAGCAACCAGGCCTTAGTCCAAGCGGGAAGGGACCTAGCGGATAAATACCTCTGCTCCCTCTCCTCGCAGCTACATGGTCCATGGGCCTCCAGGCGCCCCTGGAGCATCTGCAAGGCCTCTCTCCCCACCCCTCCGCGCTCTATCCACCCCCTCAAGTTTTTCCCCTCATCTCCTGTCTTCATCTGTTCTGGCTGCTGTAACAAAAATACCTAGACTGGGTGGCTTGTAACAGCAGAAATTTCCTTCTCACAGTTTTCGAAACTGGATGACCGAGATTATGGTGGAGTTCTGGTGAGAGCTCCCTTTGAGGTTCAAACAAGGCCAACTTCATGCTCTGTCCTCCCGTGGCAGAAAGAGGAAGAGGGTCCTCTCTGGGTGCCTTTTAAAAAACTTTTTATTTTGTATTGGTGTCTAGCCGATGAACAATATTTTGATAGTTTCAGGTGGACAGCAAAGGGACTCAGTCATGCATAGACATGTCTCCATTCTCCCCCAAACTCCCCTCGCATCCAGGCTGCCCCATAACACTGAGCAGAGTTCCATGTGCTATACGATAGGTCTTTGTTGGTTATCCATTTTAAATATAGCAGTGTGCTCATGTCCATTCTGAGTCCCTTTTATATGATGGCTCCACCCTCATGACTTAATCTCTCCCAAAGGCCACACCTCCTAATACCATCACATTCAGTGTTAGGATTTCAACATAGAAATTTGGCAGAAAGACAAGCATCCATTTTATCTCCCAAACAAGCCCTGTGCCTTCCCCCTCTTGTGTCACAGTCTGCTTTTGAGGGAAGCCAGCCCAAGGCACTCACAGAGAAGCAGAAATGCACATCTGTACACTGACTGGGTGGGTACCTACCAGAAGGGTATACAGCTGTAGGTCTCAATGGGGGTGGTTGCGCCCCTCAGGGGATGTTCAGCAGAGCCTGCAGACATTTTCGGTTGTCACAACTGAGGAGGTGCTACTGGCATCTAGTGGGTCAAGGCACATGAAGCAGCTTACCCTACAGTGCACGGGACAGCCCCTCCCCCACAGCGAAGCAGGATCCAGCCCCTGTGTCAAGAGTGCTGAGATTGAGAAATTCTAGTCCATGGGAACCCAACTGCCTTGCATACCTTAGCATCCACGTAGAACTGACCTCCATGTAGAAGCAGCTGAATGCACACATATCCAATGCAGACAGCACTGGGGTTCACAGGCAGCCTCAGACCACAGAGATGCACTAGGCACCAGGCCCTCATAGTAGGCAAATAGCAGGAACATTCAAGAATGATGAGTTAGGCAACAGGACGCACAGGTCCCCTGTGCATCGCCAAAGGGGACCTGCACAGTCTGGACGCAGCCCACGTGCCAAGCACTGCTCTGAGAGCTTTTCATGGGAATAATCCACTGGACACTCACAGCCATCTGGGGAGATAGGTCAGTGACCATTTAAGCTGGGACTTCCCTGATGTTCAGTGTTTAAGAATCCATCTTCCAGTGCGGGGGACTCAGGTTCAATCCCTGGTCAGGGAACTAAGATCTCACATGCCACAGGGCAACCAAGCTGATGCACTGCGATGAAGACACAGCTCAGCAAAAAAAAAAAAAAAAAAAGAAAGTAAAACAACCCCCCCACACACACACACAAAAACAACACAAAACCCTGACAATTAAGCCCATTTTACAGGTGAGGATACTGAGGTCCTGAGAGAGGAGTTTATGCCCCGGGCCCCAGCTAGAAATATAGGGGCCCCCGGTGGTATGTGTAGGCACCTGTGAGGACAGAAAACAAGGTGGGAGGGAACCTTCCCCATCACCATCTGGGGCCTGAGATGAGGTTCAGGGAAGATTTCGACTTTCTAAAGGGATTCCTGTATCCCTGTGGGTAACTAACAAATCCATTCTTTAATTTTTTTTTTTTTTTTGACCATCTGATGCTGGAGTTTGGACACATGACTGAGCGACTTCACTTTCACTTTTCACTTTCATGCATTGGAGAAGGAAACAGCAACCGACTCCAGTGTTCTTGCCTGGAGAATCCCAGGGACAGGGGAGCCTGGTGGGTTGCCGTCCATGGGGTCGCACAGAGTCGGACACGACTAAAGCAACTTAGCAGCAGCAGCAGGGCTCTAACCTCAGCCTCACCATTTTCCAACTCTGTGAACCTGGGCCTCCTGGAGCCTCAGTTTTTCCTTCTGTAAAGTGGGGATCCCTCCATTCAGTATTCAACAAGTAGGCTCTGAGGACCCACCAAGGCCAAGCACGGAACCCAGATCCAGTTTATAAAGGGTTAAGACAGGACATGCGCAGAGCAAGCACTTCCCCTACCCTCAAGGTACCCTTCCTCAGGCATGAGGCTGCTTAACTCGTTATGCGTGAGCAAGAGCAAACGTGGGGCGGAGCCCTCAGCTCCTCTCAGCCCCACCGTCCCCGTGCCTCCGACACCCCCAGAAGTTGAGACCCCTGGTGGCGTCCAAATTGCGGCCAGGGGCTGACCCCAGGAAGATAGGGGCGGGAATTAAATCAGCAGGTGCCTCTTCAGCCACCAAAAGCTCAGGTTTTCCCACCTGTGCTTCCCGCCGCTAAAAGTGCGCGGAGCGAGCGCCACCTGTGGGCCACCGGAGGGAGGTGCGTCCGACTACCCGGAAAGTGGGTCGCCCCTCCCATCTCTCCCCACCCAGGACTTGTGGGGTGGGAGGCCGCTCAACAGTTTTGGATGCAGCCCCTGCCGTCCGTCTACAAAATTCTCCTCCACGTTCCGCTTTTCCCAGCCGCTGTTTCCACATTGTAATCTTGTCGCCCATTTACTTCCCATCACCAGCAGTTATCAGCACTTACCTGTACCGGACTCTGTTCTGGGTTCAGAGGACACAGAAGGAACATACTAGGTAAAACTCCCTGCTATTCTGAAACATTCGGTCTGGGGGAACACAGATGAGGAAGGGGAGAGCCACCCAGGAGCCCATTCCTGGTTGGGATGAGTGTTCTGAAGGTGAAAGTGAACAGAAGGATGTAAGAGGACAGGAAGCTTGCTCTGAACAAGCGGAGTAGCGGGGGCTCTCGGAGGCGGCAACGTTTGCACTGAGGCCTGAGAGGGATATGGGCTTCTCAGGTGGCTGGCGCTAGTGGTAAAGAACCCACCTGCCAACGCGGGAGACATAAGAGACCTGGTTTCAATCCCTGGGTCTTGAAGATCCCCTGGAGGAGGGCATGACAACCCAGTTGAGTATTCTCATGGACAGAGGAGCCTGGCAGGCTACAGCTCATAGGGTCCCAAAGAGTCAGACAGGACCAAAGCAACTAAGCACGCACTGAGAGGGATAAAGCCCCAGCCACCCCAAGACCGGGGCAAGGCATCTGTGGAGGACATAGCTGGTGCAAAGGTCCTGGGGCAGAGAGAAAGGAGCTTGAGGTACTGGACAAGAAAGGATCAGGGTGGCCAGAGCTGAGCAGTGGAGGGAGAGGTCTGGTGGGATGTCAGATACTCTTTTGGAGACAAATCCCACCCTACACTCCCTATCCCATAGGTCTCCCTGCTTCCGTGCCCCTCCTTGAGGTGTCGTCTCCTAAGAGCTGGAGAAGAAAAGAATAAACCTCAGACTGAGCTGAAAGCCCTCTATCACCACTCAGCTCCACGTAGATACCATCCTCCCAACCCACCATGAACACCTGTGAGCAAGTGCCCCTCCACCTCCCCACACACACCAGAGAAAAAACCCCAGACCATGTGACCTGCCTCTCTCTCCCAGGCGTTTGCCTCTGAGGATAATGACTCCAGTTATACCACCAAAGGGCATGTGTAGTGGAGAGGAATGGGACTCTACGCGGGGACCTAGAGTTGGCCTCGGAAAGCTTGCTGAGGGGGACTTCCCTGGCGGTCCAGTGGCTAAGACTCTGTGCTTCCAATGCAGGGGTCCTGAGTTCAATCACTATCAGGGAACCAAGATCCTGCAAGCTGCAATGATCAAAGTTCCTGCATGCCACATCTAAGACCCAAGACAGCTTAAATTCATAATTATTTTTAAAAAGAAGTCTCCTTGGTGGATGCCGGGGGCTAGATAGATGGGGCAGGGGCAAAGCAGGGGGTCTCTGTGGACCTGCGTGTCCCAGGGGTCATTGTGCACCAGTTGCCCCACACCAGGAACTCTGCATCTCTGCTCCTCGTCTCCTGGCCACCTCCCTGGGAGACCCAGAGAGCACACAGTCAGCCTGACTCCTGAGGCCAATGCCTCTTGGCCGTGGTGAGCGGGCATCTCCTGTCCTCACTGAGCCCCCTAAGATTGCCCCCATCCTCCCTGTGGCCAGCCCGTGTCCATGGGGTCCTCACCCACTTTGATTTGGAATCTCTGCTTCGCTCCCCTTGGCCAGAGAGAAAAACCCTTAAGGGTTATTGCCAGCCCCACACCCCAGGCCCCTTGCCCAGCCTTATCTCCCTGACTTCATGCCCCACAAAAGCAAAGTCTCCTTGTGTAGCCTGACAACCCCAAAAGGAAAATGCCTGGGTTCCATGGGCGCTGGTCCCTGCATCCCTGCTTTGGGATGGGATGGGATGGGGTGGTGCTGAGGGAGGCTGGGAGGCTGTGAGTACCCCTCAACCCTGCCAGGGAAAGAGAGCCCTGCCCCCAGTCCCAGCTGGCCTCAGCACTGGGGATTGTCTGCCTCTTGGGGAGGGGAGCGGAGCCTCTTGGAGCTCCTAATTACGGTTTCAGAGGCACAGACTTAATTACTGCCTTGCGAAGGGTTAATTACCCCTAATCGGTTGGGAATCAGGCAATTCTCATGCCTTCGGAGAATCCAAATATTTCCCCTCCCAGAAGCCCCCCCTCTACTTCGAATCTTCTCAATTTCCTTGCATGGAGATGCGGGGCAGGCTGGGCAGATCAGAGCGGTGGGACAGGGAGGGTCTGAAACCACCAGTCTGCTGGCAGAGAATCCACTTTCTGGGCAAAAAAGAGACCCAGTGGGCCCAGAGGGGGCTCCATCAGTGGGGGCTCACTCAGCACCTGGGGCCGCTCTGTTCCTCCCAGAGCCCTCTGCTGGGCTCGGGAGATGAAGAACTGCCCCCCTCCCTGCTTTTCTCCTGATGCCCTCCCAGGCCCCTAGACACACCCACTGCTTCCCACTTCAGGCCCTGGCAGGTCCCTCTACCTGGCTTCCTTTCCCCCGCCCCCCACCATGATGCTGTGTCTGGGAAGTTCTGACCCCAAAATGTCATCTCTTCCAGGAAACCCTCCCTGACCCCTGTCTCCCCAGGCACCGCTCCTTTCCCTGGAGTTCTCCAGGCTAGCATGCTTTACTCCTCTGAGAAACTGCCTTGTTTATACGCAGGCTGGGTGACCCGGGGCTCCGTTTCCTCATCTGTAAAGTAGGGATGACGTCAGCAGTCCCATCAGAGTCTTGGACCATGACTGTGGTGACCCCCAGGGCTCAGGGTGATTTGGGACATCCTTCTGCAGGGTCCCAGGAGATGAAGATTCTGAGCAATGCTCAAGGGTAGTGAGTTGAGGGCAGGCGAAGTGAAGTTCGGGTGAGCAGTTAGAAGAAGTTAGGAAGGAGGCAGACCTGAGAACGATGATCAGGCTGTTTTCACCTGTTTTACAGGTGGGGAAACTGGTGCTTAAGGAGGTGGAAGTTACCCAGGGCACAAAGCCCTCTAGTGGGAGAGCTGGATTTCAGACCCACATTTGGCAGAGTCCCATAGGGACTTCCCTGGTGGTTCAGATGGTAAAGAATCTGCCTGTAATGAGAGAGACCCAGGTTCGATCCCTGGATCAGGAAGATCCCCTGGATAAGGGAATAGCTACCCACTCCAGTATTCTTGCCTGGAGAATTCCATGAACCGAGGAGCCTGGTGGAGTACAGACAGTCTGTGGGGTTGCAAAGAACTGGACACGGCTGAGTGACTAACACACAGGCACTGAATTAGGGAGGGGTGAGGCTGGGGAGGCGGTGATGGGAGGAGGGGTGTTAGGAGGGAAGGTAAAAAGTGCAGTTTGACTCAGTTGTGTCAGCTGCGTTGCGGGAGGGGTGGCAAGAATGATGGTTTAGACCAGAATGGGGTAAGGATTAAATTAGGGATAGGAGGGAAGAAGGGAAAAAGGGAAGGAGGGAGAAAGAAAGAGATGGAGGGAGAGAGAGAAAGATGAAGAAGGGAAGGGAGAAAAAAGAGAAAAAAGGAAGTGGAGAGGAAAGGAATGGAAAGAGGGAGCAGGGAGAAGGAACTGGTCAGAACTATTTCAGTGGCAAGTAAAAATTCAAACCCAAATTGACTTAAGGACAAAAAATATTAATAATTTAATGGTTCATACAGCTGAAAAGTCTAAGGTATGTTGGCTTCAGGCACAACTGGATCCGGAGGCTTAAACAAAGTAATGTTCCCCTCTCAAATGTGTGTGTGTTAGTTGCTCAGTCATGTCCAACTCTTTGCGACCCCATGGACCCTGTCCGTGGAATTCTCCAGGCAAGAATACTGGAGTGGGTTGCTGTTGCCTTCTCCAGAGGATCTTCCCAAACCAGGGACTGAACACCGGTCTCCCACATTGCAGGCAGATTCTTAACTGTCTGAGCCACCAGGGAAGCCCTTCTCTCAAATGAGCTGTCCTCTAGTGAGCTTCACACTCAGACAGCCATTTTCCATGGGGTTTAAATGGCCTCACAATCCCTGGTTTATATCTTATCAGCCCTGAAACTCTAAGGAAGACAGCTACTTTGACAATAGCTCTGGCAAAAGTCCTGGGGCTGCCTGTCCTTGGACAGACTGGGATCCGTGTCATTTAGGAATCAATCACAGTAGCCAGAAAAAAGTGGAGTGTGTCCACGAACCAGGTCTGATCTTGTGCTCGCTCCTGGTGATGGGGGTGGGCCTGGCCCCACCAGGCCTAAGTGGACAAAGCGTGAATGAGAAAGAGACAATGTACTCAATGAATTTATTGAGCACCTACTGTATGCCTGGTTGTGCTTTAGGTGCTGGAAATATACCAGAAACACCCCTCGCGCTCATGGAGTTACTACTCCAGGTAAAGACGTGAATTATAATGACAGTAGAAGGTGTGGTACAGAGGGACTTCCCTGGCGGTCCAGTGGTTAAGAATCCACTTCCAAGGCAGAGGACGTGGGTTTGATATCTGGTCGGGCAACTAAAATCCCACATGCCACAGCTAGAGAGCCCGTGCACCACAACAAAGACCCAACACAGCCAAAATAATAAATTCCCGAGTCTGGTCAGGTCCCGCCTCTCCTCTGCTCAGAACCCTCTGTGGACCCCATCGCACTCAGGCCAAAATCCAAAGTCCTCGTGGCCCACAAGGCCCTGAACAATTGGCCCCAATGCCTCCCACCCTCCTCCTCACGCATTTCCTCCAGCCACACAGGCCTCCTCACTGTTCCTCACCCGACTGGTAGTGCTCCAGGGGCTAAGACTCCCCGTTCCCAATGCAAGGGGCTGGGGTTTGATCCCTGGTCAGGGAGCTAGGTCCCAAGTGCCCCAACTAAGGATTCACATGCCTCAACTAAAATCTGGTGCAGGCAAATAAATAAATAAATATTAAAAAATAAAAAGAACTCAGTTCCCTTTCCTCAAATGTCTCTATCCTTTCCCCCTGCTTTAATTTTCTCTATACCACACCTTATTTTTCTTTATTAAACTATACACTAATGTATAGTTAGTATACCCCAGATTTTATTTGAGGCATGTGAATCCTTAGTTGGGGCACTTGGGACCTAGTCCCCTGGTCAGGGATCAAACCCCAGCCCCTTGCATTGGGAATGGGGAGTCTTAGCCACTGGAGCACCAGAGAAGTCCTAAGGAGCTGAGATCTTTTTAAACAGGAGATGGTATGTGAACAAAGACTTGAAGCAAAAGGAGTAAAAATATTTGGGAAAGGCAGAGGGAACGGCCTGTGCAAAGGCCCCGAGGCTGGACTGTGTCTGGGTGTGTTTGAGGAATGGTGAGGAGGCCTGTGTGGCTGGAGGAAATGTGTGAGGAGGAGGGTAGGAGGCATTGGGGCCAATTGTTCAGGGCCTTGTGGGCCACGAGGACTTTGGATTTTGGCCTGAGTGCGATGGGGTCCACAGAGGGTTCTGAACAGAGGAGAGATGGGACCTGACCAGACTCACGGAAAGAATAGATGGTCAGACCCACAAAGCAGCTGTCATAGACACACACAGAGAGGCTGGGTCTCTACCCACTGTGATCCCCGCTAATCTGCCCACTACCATCCTCTCCCCGTGTTTCCCTGAGGTTCTGAAACAGGAGGGAAGAAGGCAAGGCAGAACGCTGAAAAGAACGATGTAGCCCAAGACCTCAACATAAACCGATTGGAACCAAATGGGTCCAAGATGGCAGACAAGTGTACTTCCACTAGACCTTAAACTTCAGTATATGCTCATTGTAACACATCAGCAAGCTAAGTGACACACCCACAGGTGCCATGGCACTTCCAAGGCTGACCTTCAAAGACCCAAGAGTTGGGGGTGGCCCAATTCTTGGAAGTCGCCACCCCTTCCTCAAAATAGATGAATAATCCTCCCGCCAGGTGCCAATAGTAAAGAATCTGCCTGCTGAGAGACTCGGGTTCAATCCCTGAGTCAGGAAGATTCCCTGGGGGAGGAAATGGCAACCCACTCCAGTATTCTTGCCTGGGAAATCTCATGGACAGAGGAGCCTGGCGAGCTAAAGTTCATGGGGTTTAAAAAAGTCAGACATGACTGAACAGCTGAGTGCACAGTCTTCCCACTCATTAGCCTGTGAAATTACCACATTTCGAGGCTGCACTTGCCCTCTGTGACATTCCACATTCTGTGGAGCGTGTTTCATTCTAAATAAATCAACTTCTTACCTATCACTTTGTCTCTCACTGAATTCTTTCTACAATGAGACATCAAGAACCTGAGTTCCATTAGGTCCCAAAACCAGCTGTGTGATCTCAACTGAAAGACTGTGGATTTTGGCCAGGTTTGAGCCCCGGCCATGTGGGTTCAGGTCCCAATCAGAGGTGACTGGTTTCAGATGGGTTTGTGACCTTCTCCCATGACCCACAGGGGGAGCTACGGGTGGGGTGAAGGGCTGGGAGGACAATATAATACCTCGGGCTTCTCATTCCCGGAAGCCCCCAGCCCCACCCTGATCCAGGGCACTTGGGCAAGGCTTCTGGGAAAGTGTTTGCTTTCTGCCTTCTGCAGGTTGGTGGGAACAGGAGTGGCTCGGGGAACAAGGGCACGTGACCTAGCTTGACTGGAGCAGGGCAAGAGGGAAGGAAGCTGATCACTGAGAAGCCAACATAACCCAGGAAGTCCTACGGACACAGGGTCTGCCCCCTCGGAGAAGGCACAGGGGTCCGGAGGTTATTTCAGGCTTTGCTGGCACCGGGCTCTGTTTGGATCTCAAGCCAGGGGCTGTAGGAAGGTGGCAAGCCCTGTGGTGTGGCTCGAGTAGAGCTGTTGATGGAAGGGCTGATAAGGACCCTTGAGCTGGATTTCAGCCCTGAGAGGTTGGGCAACATCCTGTTTGGGCATCCTGTCTATGGTTTTCTCTCCTGCAGTCCTGCCCTGACCCTGGTGGGAGAATTACAGACAGGCAAGCAGGAGCCAAGTACCCACTCAACCAGAAACCAAAATAACCCCCATTTGAATTGTCCAAAGAATAGGATATACACATGCAAAAGGAAGAGGAAGGAGAAGAGTGGATGGGGGGAAGCTCTTACACTCTATTTCCTGTTCTACACAAAAAGTCATTCTAAATAGACCAGAGCATGCATGTGCGCTCCGTCATGTCCAACTCTTTGCGACCCCATGGACCGTAGCCCGCCAGGCTCCTCTATGCAGGGGATTTTTCAGGCAAGAATACTGGAATGGGTTGCCATTTCCTCTCTAGGGCATCTTCCCACCCAGGGATCAAACCCAGGTCTCCTGCATCTCCTGCATTGTCAGGCAGGTTCTTTACCACTGAGCCACCCGAGAAGTAAACCATAGACCTAAATATAAAACCTAAAACTCTAGGGAATTCCTTGGAGATCTAGTAGGTTAGGATGTTCAGTGCTTTCACTGTTGGGCCTGATTGAGGAACTAAGATCCCACAAGCCGCACAGTGCAACCAGAACAAACAAACAAAAATTTTAAAAAATCCAAAAGAAAACAAAAACAAAAATTCCCCTTAAACTATAAAAGTTCTGGGAGAAAATAAACGGGGCAATCTTTGTGACCTTGGCTTAGGCAAAAAAATTTTAGCACTATTTCTCCAAAAGCATGTTTTGTAAAAGAAAATATGAATAACTTGGACCTCATTTAAGTGAAATGTTTGGAAAATGAAAAGACAAGTCACAGACCAGGAGGAAGTATGTGCAAATCACATATGTGATAAAAGACTTGTATCCATAATATGTAAAAAGCTCTCAAAACTCAATAATAAGTCTCAATGTCCACTCATGTTTAAGGCTCTAAACAAGGTAAAAATAGATGAGATTTTCTAAACTCTGATATAAGTTACCTACCAAAACCTCACAGCAAATATCAAACTTGGTTATGAAATAGTGAAAGATTTCCCTCTGAGATTAGAACAAGAAAAAATGGCCCCTATCACCACTCGTCTTCAACATTGCAATAGGGGACCTAGCCAAGGTAATAAAAAAAGAATATAGAAGATTTAAAGATTGAAAAGTGAAAGTGTCAGTTGTGTGTGATTCTTTGCAAAGCCAGGGACTGTAGCCTGCCAGGCTCCTCTGTCCATGGGATTCTCCAGATAAGAATACCGGAGTGGGTAGCCATTCTGTCCTCCAGGGGATCTTCTTGACCCAGGGATCGAACTTGGGTCTCCTGCATTAGCAGGCAGATTCTTTATCATCTGAGCCACCAGCGAAGTCCATAAAGATTGAAATGCAGTAACTAAAACCTTCACTGTTAGTGAATGACACTATTATGTACATTACATATACAATAAAATCTACTGCTAGGGGCTTCCCTGGTCCAGTTGCTAAGACTCTGCACTCCCAATGCAGGGGGTCCAGGTTCACTCCCTGGTCAGGGAACTAGATCCCACATGTCACCCTGGCACCGTGATTAGAGAAGCCTGAATGCTGCAACAGAGACTCAGCACAGCCCAAAAAAAGTAAAATAAAAATGCCTAAAAAAAAAAAATCTACTGCTAAACTAATAGAACTGAGTGACTTTAACAAAATCCCTGGATACAAGGTCAATTTTTTTAATAACTAATTTTTATTGGAATAAAGGTCAATACTTTAAAATAAATTCTATTTCTATATATCAGCAACAAGGTATTGAAAAATAACTTTTTAAAAAACTAAATAATAAGATACTGTACAACACGGGGAATAGAGGCAAGATTTTATAATAACTATAATGTAGTATAACCTTAAAATTATAAATCACTACATAGTATACCTCTAACAAATAATATGGTACAGAAACTATACTTCAATAAAAAACAAAAACAGGGAACTTCCCCGTGATCCAGTGATTAGAACTCAGCACTTTCACAGCTGCAGCTTGGGTTCAATCCCTGGTTGGAGAACTAAGATTCCACGAACTGTGGAGCATGGCCAAAAAACCAAAACCACAACAAAACCTCTCCATACACAAAAAAAGCTCAATAAAATATTTAAAAACTCAATTAAGGAACTTCTCTGGTGGTTCAGTGGTTGGGACTCCAAGCTTCCAATGCAGAAGATGTGGGTTCAATTCCTGGTCAGGGAACTGGGATCCTACATGCGCTGCAGCACAGTCAGAAAAGAAAAAAAAAACAGAAGTTGCAGCTCTGGGAAACTACTGGATGGTGACTAAGAGTAAAAAGGAGAAGAGGGCGACAGAGGATAAGATGGCTGGGTGACATCACTGATGCAATGAACATGAACTTGAGCAAACTCTAGGAGATGGTGAGGGACAGGGAAGCCTGGCGTGCTGCAGTCATGGGCTCATGAAGAGTCAGACACGACTGGGCAACTGAACAACAACAGGTGCTCCAATGGCTAAGACTCCGTGCTCCCAATGCAGAGAGCCCCCGGTCCGATCCTTGGTCAGGGAACTAGATCCCACATCCTGCAACTAAGAGTTCACATGCCTCAACTAAAGATCTCGAGTGCTGCAGCAAAATATGTTGCATGCCACAATAAAGGTAGAAGATCCTGTGTGCTGCGACCAAGACCTGGTGCAGCCAAATACATAAATGTTTTTAAAAACAATTTTTAATGGTTTTAAACAGACAATTCAGCAAAGAGGATATTTGGATGGCAAATAAAAATAGAAGATACTCAAGATCATTAGTGGTTAGAGAAGTGCAAATTAAAACCACCATGATGAGATACCACCACACACACCATTTGGGAAAGGTAAAATAAAAAAGACTGATAATGCCTAGTATTAGGATATGGAGGTACTAGAACCCTCCATTGCTTCTGGTGTTGAAGTAAAATAGTACCATCGCTTTGGAAAATCATCTGGCAGTGTCTTAAAAAGTTAAACATTTGTGTCCCATATGATCCAGAAATGAAAGCAGACTCTGCACAAAACTTGCATACGAGTCTCCAGAGCAGCCTTATCTGTAATAGCCCAACGGTGGCAATGACCGAAATGTCTATGAGCTTTTGGTAGGCACCTCATATCAGGGTTTAGAAGTTCCCGTCTATTTTTTACCTTGCTTAGAGTTTTAAATATGAGTGGATATTGAGACATTATTGAGTTTTGAGAGCTTTTTATATATTATGGATACAAGACTTTTATCAGATATACAGTCTGATAATGAATAAAAAGAATGTGGTAGATCCATACAATGGAATACTACTCGGCAATGAAAAAGAACAAAGAATTGATAAGCACACTGACATGGATGGATCCCCAACAATATTACCCCAAGTGACAGAAGCCAGATACAAAATACTACATTTTGTATGATTCCATTTTTGAGAAATTTCTAGAAGAGGCAAAGCTTAAAAGACTGAACACAGACCAGTGGTTGCCTAAACCAGGGGCAGTGGAGACAAGACTATAAAGGGGAATGAGAGAGGGGCCTTTCCTGGTGGTCCAGTGGCTAAGATTTTGCACTCCCAATGCACGGGGCCCAGGTTCAATCCCTGGTCTGGGAACTAAGATTTCACATGCTACAACTAAGACCAGGCGTGTGGCCAAATAGATAAAATTTAAGAAAACAAAACAAAACAAACCCAAAAGGGAAGGAGAGAACTTTTGAACTGTCGAAAGTGTTCCCAAACACCAGATTGTGGTGGTGGTTGCATAACACCCTGAACTTACTAAAAATCACCTGACTGCAGATACCAGGTGAATTAAACAAAATATAAATTAGACTTCAAGAAAGTTAGGAAAAAAACTTGCCCCAACCATCTTCAGATGGGATTGTCATCATTCAGTCAGTTAGATCAACAAGTAGCTACTCTCCACACTGGGAGCACAGTGGGGAAGAAAACAAACCAAAAAAAAACCAACAACCCTGCCTGTGTGAAACTGATGTTCTCACGAGGAGACAGGAAGCAAGATCAGAAACGAAAATCTACAGAGTTGTCAGATGCTGATGTGTTATGAAAAATTATGCGATTTTAAGTCGGGGGTCAGGGAAGGCTCTCTGAGGAGGTGATGTTTGAGGAAAGACCTGAAGGAGGTGAAGAGAAAGTCGTGCAGAAATCTAGGGTAGAAAGGTACTAGGCAGTGGGAATGGCAGGTGCAGAGGCCCTGTGGTGGGAGCATGCCAGGATCAGTGAAGAAACCAGTGGAGGGCAGAAGGAATAGCCAGGGGGAGAGTGGAGGAGGTGAGGGCAGGGAGGGGACAGGGCAGAGTGTGCAGAGCCTGGTGGTCCTGGGGAAGACTTTGGCTTTTGCTCTGAGTGAAGTGGGAGCCAAGCAGGGTTCTTGAGCAGGGGAGGGTGTCCTCTGGCCACTGTTGGGGGAGCAGCCTGTAGGGAGGTGAGAGTCTGAGTTGGAAGATCCAGGCAGAGGTGGTAGCACTGGTCCAAGTGGGAGATGATTGAGGCTGGGAAGGAGGTGAAAGGTGATTGAATTATGCATAATTGGGAGTTGGTGGTCAGCAACCCCTGGACCACTGGGTTTGCTGATGCAGGAGAGAGAGAGAGAAGGGGGAGAAGGGGAAAGGAGGAAGAAGGTGGCGGGGTGGCGGTGGGGGGGGGGGTGCGGCGCGTGGAGCAAGAAGAAGAAAAAAGAGAAGAAGATGAAAATAGCCCAGAGAGATATGGATGACTTCCAAAATTTTGACCTGAGCCTCTGGGCCACTAAGAAGAAAACTGAGGCTCAGAGAGGTAGGGGATGGGGCAGGTTGCACAAGGGTCCAGGGCGGACCTCATCCCCAGGTGAGGCTGATTTGAGAGCCCTGGGGGTGTGTGTATCACTGCGGGCAGAGCCAGGCACCTTCCCCTGCTTCCTCCCAGGTCCCCATCCTAGCACCCCTTCAGGCTCTACTCTCTTCATTTCAGTCTTCTTTCCAGAATTTCTCCTCCCTGGGGAATCCAGTCCGTGTGCTTCTGATTCCTTTGTCCTGAACTCATATGGTGTGAGCACCCCGCCCCGCCCGCCGCCCCCCGAAAGCCTTATGTGGAAGAGTGTAGAGGCAGTGGCGGGGGAGGGGGCACATTCCTCCCGGGGAGTGGGGGATGGTCAGGGCTGTGTCCAGCAGCCCAGAGGCATCTCCCGGGCGTCCAGCAGTAAAGGAGGCATCTTCCCAGGCTGGGCCAGACCGACTGCCGCCCGGCACATGCTTTCTTTGGGGACTGGCCCACAGCCCTGGCTCCAATTGCCCAGATCTTCCCCCCATGCCTCCCACGTATTTCCTCCTAAGAGCCATGACTATGGGATTTGGTTCCCCCACCCTCTCTGTCTCTACGCAGCTCTGCCACTTCCTTATGCTGCCTCCCTGGTGGCCACAGTGGGCCTGGCTCCCCAAGCAGCCCCAAATAGCTGTGGCAGGGCCATTATGTGGCCAGAGCCACAAGGCAGGGATCACACCCTCCCCCATCTTCTGACCTCTGTGTTCTCTTCTCCTCCCCACCACTTGGGGATCTCTGGTCCCCTCCTCCCTCTCCATGTCAAAGGCTTTGGAGAGGTCGCTTTAATTCATTGCCCCTTTGCTGACCACTAAGCCGCCAAACTGAGCTCTTATAATGGGGGAGACAGACTGGCCGACGCTTAGAAGCTAATACTTGTAAAGAGGCCTTTCTGGCCATTATTAGATCAGCCCATCCATCTCCCGACAACTCTAAGAAGGAGCAAGATGGGTTCCTGTTCCCGTTTACACGCAGGGAGGAGATGTTGCTTGCCCAGGGTCACAGTGCCATAAAGTGGCTGAGCTGGGACGATCTCTTGACCACAAATGAGGTCTTGACCTTCCAGGAGCTCTCAGTCCAGGCGAGAGAGACAGGAAATAGCAAGTGAGCAAGAATATCCTTCAGTGACAAGGGTGATGAAGATCTCAAAGAGGACAGCTGGTTGGGGAATGGAGGCTTGGGTTGGAGATTCCCCCAAGACCACCCTCGGGGGAACTTCCCTGGTGGTCAAGTGGTTAAGAATCCACCTCTTGGGCTTCCCTGGTGGCTCAGTGGTAAAGAATCTGCCTGCCAGTTCAGGAGACACTATTAATTGATTCCTGATCCAGGAGGATCTCATATGCTGCTGAACAACTAAGCCCGTGTGCCACCACGATGGAGCTAACACTCTAGAGCCCAGGAGCCTCAACTACTGAGCCCAGGCGTCTTAGAGCCCCTGGAAGTGGAAGTGGAAGTGAAGTCGTTCAGTCGTGTCCCACTCTTTGGGACCCCATGGACTGTAGCCCACCAGGCTCCTCCGTCCGTGGGATTCTCCAGGCAAGAATATTGGAGTGGGTTGCCATTTCCTTCTCCAGGGGATCTTCCCGACCCAGGGATCGAACCCAGGTCTCCTTCATTGCAGGCAGACGCTTTAACCTCTGAGCCACCAGGGAAGCCCCCTAGAGCCCCTGTTCCTCAGCAAAAGAAGCCACTGCAGTGAGAAGTCTGTGTGCCACAACTAGAGAAAGCCCGCACAGCAACGAAGACCTAGCACAGCCAAAAAATAAATAAATTTCTTTTCAAAAAGAATCCGCCTTGCAATGCAAGGGATGTGAGTTTGATCCCTGGTCAGGGAACTAAGATCCCACATGCCATGGAGCAACTAAGCCCCCGGGCCTTGACTAGAGAATTCACACGCTTCAACAAAAGATTCCGCATGACACAATGAAGATACTGTGTGCGGTAACTAAAACCCAATGCAGCCGAATAAATAAATATTAAACAAAAACACAAAACAGACCTCTCTTGGAGTAAGTGATTCAGGAGGACTCACAGAGCTCAGAAAAGTTGTTACACTCGCAGTTGCAGTTTATTGCAGGAAAAAAAGATCGAGATTAACATCAGCAAGAAACAGCAGTGCATGGGTCAGTGTCTCGAGAGACTAGACACAAGTTTCCAGTTGTCCCCTCTGGGTCATGCTGACAGCTCTCGGTTCTGCCAGTAAGGATGTGGGACAACATGCATGGAGTATTGCCAACCAGGGAAACTCACCCCAGCCTCGGTGTCAGATTCATTGGAAAAGACCGTGGAGCTAGGAAAGATTGAGGGCAGGAGGAGAAGAGGGTGACAGAGGATGAGATGGTTGGATGGCATCACTGACTCCATGGACATGAGTTTGAGCAAGCTCCGCGAGTTGGTGATGAACAGGGAAGCCTGGCATGCTGCAGTCCATGGGTTCGCAAAGAGTCGGACACGACTGAGCAACGGAAAAACAAGCAACTGGTTCTGCCAGAAGTTAGAAGGGGAACCAGGAATTATAGTGCTTGCCATGTTGGAAAAAATTATCACTGGCCTCTCCCAGTTGCAGAGCCTGAGACAAAGAGTTGAGTGCAGGTGCTTCGTTAGAAGGGGATCCTGGAGAGCATGAGTGGAGAAAAAGGGAAGTGAGATACGGAGGGGCGGACAGGAAATGCTGAAAGTCTGAATGAGCACATTTTTGCTCTGTACACCTGGGACTCAGTCCCTGTGGGGCATCTCTGACAGAGTGTGTAGAACACACACTTTAGTTATCCCACATGAGGGGTGAGGGAGCTGGTGTACCGATCCACCCAAAGTGATGAAGGATTATTCCCAGGCATGTTAACGTCCTATCAGTCCAGACCCGTGGTCCATGGAGAAACCTGTGGAGAAAGCTCCCAGGCAGAGCATCCTGGGTGTTTATCAGGGCTGGGACTAGAGTAAGGTGAGTGAGGTGCACAGGTTGATTTTCCCCTCTTCCTCTTCTCTGGTGGCTTGCCTGGTGGCTCAGTGATAAAGAATCCACCTGCCAATGCAGGGGATTCTGGTTTGATCCCTGGGTTGGGAAGATCCCCTGGAGAAGGAAATGGCAACCCACTTCAGTATTCTTGCCTGGGAAATCCCACGGACAGAGGAGCCTGGTGCGCTATAGTCCATGGGATTGCAAAAGATTTAGACATGACTTAACAACTAACCAACAACGATAAGCTTCAATATGTCTTGGCGTATCACTTGGACAGATCCCATCTTCATTTAAAATTTTACCTTTTTATTCATCATAAATGTTTTGCATTCATTTCAATTATTCAGAACATTGCATTGAAGTAATATTCACCTTGGGACTTCCCTGGTGGTCCAGCGGTTAAGACTCCATGGAGAGGGCCTGGGTTTGATCCCTGGTTAATGCATGCTGCATGGCGCAGCCAAAAGAAAAAATGATAATAATAAAAATAAAGTTTTAAAAAATATTCATCTTGACAATAGAGTTCTTTGTCATCCCGTTACATTTTGCTATCTGTGGTGAAAGCCTCACTTCTCACCCTAGTTCCAGCCCTGGGGTTCATGGTCCAAGGCCATCAGCACACAGAGGAGATGACTCAAATGCCAGTCGCTGTGTCAGTCAGGGCAACCTCAGTTCTGCTGAGATTGTGAGCCCCACATCTCAGGGATTTAAGACATCACAGATCTTGCTTCACACTTGGCCACCATCTGGCACATTGCAGGCTTCCCATTGCAGAAGCAAAGGAAACACAGCAGGGCCAGCCCCAGCTCTTAAAGCTTCCACCATGAAATGACATGTGTCATAACTGCTCACTGTTCATTGGGCAAACCAAGTCATATGACTACATGAGTGGGTGGGGCAGCTCCTTCTTCCCTTCTACCTGGAAGTAGAGAAGCTGGAATGGTAGTGACAGACCCCAGTGGCCACTGTAGCAGCCCCAGGCGAGATTGAGGAGGAGCTGGGTATTTGAATCTAGGTTGGAAGGTCCACATGGGAACAGAAACACATGAGGCTTCAGGATATAATTGGTATCGACTTCATAGGGGGTCCATCATCTGTCCAACAGCCTCATGGGCTGGCGGGTCCAGTCTTAGTCCCATCTTAACCTCCCACCCTGAGTTTTTAACTAATGTGACAAAATACACATAACAAAATTTACCATTTTAACCATCTTTGGTGACCAGTTCAGTGGCATGACGTACATTCACAGTGTTGTACAACCATGACCACTATCCATCTCCAGAAACCTTTGCCTCATCCCAAACTGATTTGGTCCCCATTAATAACTCCCTATTCTTCACTCCCCGAGCCCCTGGCACCCACCTTTCTTCTTTCTGCAAGATTTTGACTCTTCCATATTGCTTTGTGCTTCTAGCTGCTTCAGGGAGTGTGGAATCCTCTCGGACCAGAGAGCGAACCCGTGGAATCATACAGTATTTGTCTTTTTGTGCTAGGCTTATTTCACTTGGCATAATGTCCTCAAGTTTCATCCAAATTGTACTATGTGTTTAAATATATTTCCTTTTTTAAAAAATTTTAAGTGTTAAAAACAAATAACATAAAATTTACCATCGTAACCATTTTGTGTACAGCTCAGCAGTGTTAAGTATTCATTCAGTGAATGTTAAGTAACCCTCACTGGGGTACAATCAGCCACTAGAACTTTTACATCTTGCAAAAGTGACACTCTGTACCCACTAAACAACTCCCCTCCTCCTGCCCTCAGCCCTCAGCAAGCAGTGACATTCTTCTACAAATCTGACCACTTCATGTGAGTAGAATCATGGGATTTTTGTCCTTTTGTGACTAGCTTATTTCACTTAGTGTTATGTCTTCACCCGTGTATTATAATTTCCTTCCTCTTAAAAGCTGGATCATATTCCATTGCGTGGATGAAGCATGTTTTGTTTAAGCATTCGTCCACTTATAGAAACTGGGTTGCTTCCCCTTTGGGACTATTATGAATAACGCTGTTATGAAAATGGATGTACAGATATCTTTTTGAGACCTTGCTTTCAGTTTGGGGAAGTTATACACCCAGAAGTGGTATGCTAATTCTGTTTAATTTTTAAAGGAACTGCCATACTGTTTTCCACAGCATCTGTGCAATTTTACGTTCCCACTAATGGTATGTGAGGGTTCCAATTTCCCCACATCCTTGCCAACACTTGTTATTTTCTGTTTTGATAGTAGTCATCCTAATGGGTGGGAGGTGGTATCTCACTGTGGTTTTGATTCACATTTCCTTGATGATTAGTGATCCTGAGCATCTTTTAATGGTCATTTACCCTACCAGAGATTTTTTTTTTTTTTTGGTTGCACTGGGTCTTCATTGCTGCGCTTGGGCTTTCTCTAGTGGAGAGCGGAGGCTGCTCTCTAACTTCAGTGAGCCGGTTTCTCATGGTGGTGGCATCTCTTGTTTTGAAGCACAGGCTCTAGGCGTGGAGGCTTACGCAGCTGCAGCACATGGGCTCAGTACTTGTAGCATACGGACTTAATTGCTCTGAGGCATGATCCTCCCCGACCAGGGATGGAACTGGTGTGCCCCGCATTGGCAGGTGGATTGTTATCCACTGTGCCACCAGGGAAGTCTCCCACCAGGGATTTTAATGAGTCAGTTTCAAAGAAAGCTCAGGGCATGGGTGCCAGTCTCCTTGTCAATGCCAGAGCTTCCCGGTCTCATGGGCATCAGGCAGCCTGTGGGGTGCCCAGGGCTGGCTCCTTGAGCCAGACAGAAATTAGGGGCAAGAGGCAGACATTGTGGTGGCATAGCCACAAAGGAAGTCCTGCTGAACTTTGTCACTTGGCACCCTGGAAATCCCAGGGACACCCTTGGCCCCAGACACGGGGATGCCAACAGGAAATTATCTCAGAAAAGTCATTTCTCCGACCACTCAGAAAAGTATGTTGTCTGCCCACAGGGGGCCCTCTGCCCCTCTCTCACCCTGTCTCAGAGTAGCATCACCTACAAGACACTTTTGGCCGAGGCAACATCACGGGATCCAGGTCTGCTGCCCTACCCTCGCCTCCTGCAGCATGGAGTTGATTGACAGCTCCCAAACACCATTCATTCTTCTCTCCATTGCCCACAGAGTCTTCCTTCAAGCAAATTTTCCTTTTTTTAATCCTTTTTAAAAGATATTTTTCAAATTAATTTTTGTTTGTTTGTTTATTTGGCAGCGTCGGGTCTTAGTTGTGGCGTGTGGGACCCAGTTTCCTGAACAGGGATGGAACCCAGGCCCCCTGCATTGGGAGCTCAGAGTCTTAGCCATTGGACCACCTTTTTTTAATTCTTGAGTGAATTTATCTTGAAAGGAAACTTTTGCTGTATAGAAGAAACTAACACAACATTGTAAGTCAACTATACTCCAATAAAAAATAATTAAAGAAAAAGAACCTTGATGCCACTGCCACTAAAGGAAAATAAGGCCATTTTCATAGTGGAGGACAGCAGAAAAAAGAACAACATTGATAGGGACAGTGGAGAGGCCATATTAAATCAGCTAATGCCACTGCCTTCTTAAGACTCAGAGCTGGGAATAGGGTGAGGAGAGTGAGGCACTCAGGAGCAAAATTTAAAAGGCTGCTGGCTCTCAGGGCTAGGCCTCACTCCCAGGGGCCTGAGAGCCTTGACCTCATCCTACAGTCCAGCCATGAATCAAAGACTGTTTCCTTTCTTTAAAAAAAAAAAAAAAGACAATAAAAGAAAATGGAAAGAGGTTACTGAGGTGTTGAAAGATGTCAAAAACAGCTCATGCATCTCAAAATCAAAGAACCAAACAACTCAATCAAAAAATGGGTAGAAGATCTAAATAGACATTTCTCCAAAGAAGACGCAGAGACGGCCCACAGACATGAAAGGATGCTCAGCATCACTAACTAGGGAAATGCAAATCAAGACAGCAGTGAGGTACCACCTCATAATAGTCGGAATGGTCATCGCCATCCAAAGCATACAAACAATACATTCTGGAGAGGGTGTGGGGGAAACGGAGCCTTCCTACACTGTTGGTGGGAATGTAGAGTGGAGCAATCACTATAGAGAATAGACCGGAGGTGCCTCGAAAAGCTAAAAATAGAGTTACCATATGATACAGCTATCCCATTCCTGGGCATATACCTGGAGAAAACCATAATTCAAAAGGATACATGCACCCCAGTGTTTACTGCAGCATTATTTACAATAGCCAAGACATGGAACAACTCAAATATCCATTGACAGATGAATGAGTAAAGAAGATGTGGTGTTTAAATACAGACAGTGGACTATTACTTGGCCATAAAAAAAGAAATAGTGCTATTTGCAACAACAGGGATGGACCTAGAGATGATCACATTAAGAGAAATAAGCCAGACAGAGAAAAACAAATATCACGTGATATCACTTAATAAAAAATTATACAAATGAGCTTTTTTACAAAACAAAAACAGATCCACAGACATAGAAAAACAAAATTATAGTTACCTGAGGAGAAAGGGGGAGGCAGAGGGATAAATTAGGAGTTTGGGATTAACATATACACACTGCTGCTGCTGCTACTGCTGCTAAGTCGCGTCAGTCGTGTCCGACTCTGTGCGACCCCATAGATGGCAGCCCACCAGGCTCCCCTGTCCCTGGGATTCTCCAGGCAAGAACACTGGAGTGGGTTGCCATTTCCTTCTCCAATGCATGAAAGTGAAAAGTGAAAGTGAAGTCGCTCAGTCGTGTCCGACTCTTAGTGACCCCACGGACTGCAGCCTACCAGGCTCCTCTGTCCATGGGATTTGCCAGGCAAGAGCACTGGAGTGGGGTACCATTGCCTTCTCCGATATACACACTGCTGCTGCTGCTGCTAAGTCACTTCAGTCATGTCCAATGTTACTATATATAAACCTGGTAAACAACAAGCACCTACTGTATAGCACAGAGAACAATACTCACCATTTTATAAGAACCTACAAGGGAAAAAAATCTGAAAAAGAATACATACATACGTATGTATGTATAACTGACTCACTTCGCTGTATCCCTGAAACTAACACAATATTGTAAATCAAACACACTTCAATTTTTAAGAAAGAAAGGGGGAAAAGTGTCAAGATACAGCCACAATAAATTCAGACGTACACCTTCATCCCGGCAGCCATTACTGAGCACAGCCATGGAGCACGCGCTCTGTGAGATACAGGGACATGGCCTTGACCGCAGCACGTGTGCTGGAGGGACGTGGACAGTGCATGATGGATACAACCCATGGAGGATTCCGGTGCCCCCAGGCCCTCAGAGATAAGGGGAACAGGAGAGCACCCACATGGGGCTAACTCTGTTCTCACTAGCTGGCCTCCACACTTGTTAGGTGTTAAAACGTATTTTAAATGTCACCTCTGAGTTTCTAGCGGCTGCACACAATCTCATCCCACGCTTTTTCTCTGGCCTTCTCTCCTGCTTCTCTCCCCACTGTTCACTCGGCTTCAGCCACACAGGCCTCCTTGCTCTTCCACACCAGCCTCAGGGCCTTTGCACAGGCTGTTCCCTCTGCCTGGAAGGTTCTTCCCCAGATCTCCCCATAGTTCCACCCTCCTCACCTCCTTCAAGTCTCTTCTCAAAAAACTTCTCTGAAGGGCCTTCCCTGACTGCCCTGTTCAGTTCAGCAACCTCCCCACCACCCATCTCCCTCTCTTTCATTGTTGTTCACTTGCTAAGTCATGTCAGACTCTTTGTGACCCCATGGACTGCAGCACACCAGGCTTCCCTGTCCTTCACCATCTCCCCAAGTTGCTCAAACTCATACTCACTGAGTCAGTGATGCCATCCAACCATCTCATCCTCTGTCACCCTCTTCTCCTCCCACCTTCAATCTTTCCCAGCATCAGGATCTTTTCCAATGAGTCGGCTGTTCACATCAGTTGGCCAAAGTATTGGAGTTTCAGCTTCAGCATCAGTCCTTTCAATGAATATTCAGGGTTGATTTCCTTTAGGATTGACTGGTTTGATCTCCTTGCTGTCCAAGGGATTCTTAAGAGTCTTCTCCAGTACCTACAATTTGAAAGCATCAACTCTTTGGTGCTCAGCTTTCTTTATGGTCAAACTCTCACATCCGTACATGACTACTGGAAAAACTATAGCTTTGACTATATGGACCTTTGTCAGGAAAGTAATGTCTCTGCTTTTTAATATGCTGTCTAGGTTGGTCATAGCCTTTCCTCCCAGGATCAAGCATCTTTTAATTTCATGGCTGCAGTCACCATCCACAGTGATTTTGGAGCTCAAGAAAACAAAATCTGTCGCTATTTCCATTCCCCCCACCCCATCTATTTGCCATGAAGCGATGGGACCTCTTTCATTAACTTGCTTAATATTCCCATTCTTAACATTCTCTGCAATGTTCTTATTTATCATATTCACAGGGTTCACCTGCCATGAAATATCAGCCTCATAAGACAGACAGTCCAGCTTGTTCACATCTCCACCACCACCACCACCTGGCTCCCCAGTGTTAGAACAGTGACTGGCATGCTGTGTTTTCTTTTTAATTAATTATGTCTCACCACTCGGCTTATGGAATCTTAGTTCCCTGACCAGGGATTGAACCCAGGCCCTCGGCACTGAAAGCATGGAGTCTTAACCACTGGACCACTGGGGAATTCCTGGCATGCTATGTTTGTTGAGTGAATGTATGACTGTCAAATACATAAAAGGAAGAAGACAATGCCTAACTCATCTCAGGGCAGTGGAAAGATGAAATAAGGGGAGACCTATGAGCCCCAAAGGAAAGTGAAAGGAGAGATGACCACAGTTGGGTTGGGGGACACTGCTGTGACCCACTCAGAATTTTTTAAAATTGGAGTGAGATTCACATGATATAAAGTTAATTATTTGCAAACGATGCTGAAGCTGAAGCTCCAACACTTTGGCCACATGATGCGAAGGATCGACTCAATGGAAGAGACCCTGATGCTGGGGGAAATTGAGGTCAAGTGAAGAAGGGGGCAAGAGAGGATGAGATGGTTGGACGGCATCACAGATTCAATGGACATGAGTTTGAGCAAGTGAAGATAGTGAAGACAGTGAAGGACTGGGAAGCCTGGCTTGCTGCAGTCCATGGGGTCGCAGAGTCTGACATGACTTAGAGACTGAAGGACAACAACAATTTGTAAATGAATAACCCAGTGTCATGTAGTACATTCAACAATGCTGTTCGATCACCACCTCCAGTCGTGTTGTAGAATCTCAGAAATACATTCTCCTTTATGGCTGAATGATATTCCAGCACGCTGATGGACACTTCGTTTATCCATTCATCTGTCCATGGACACCTGGGTAGTTTCCACCTCTTGGCAGTTTCTAATCACATTGTTATGAATGTGGGTGTCCAAGTGTGTGTTGGAGTTTCTGCTTTCCATTTTTTTGTGTGTATCGACCTAAAAGAAGAATTGTTTGTTCATAACACAGCTCTATACTTAACTTTTTGAGGAACTGCCAGACTATTTTCCACAACTGTGGAAAGCAGACCCATAGGTGATAGAATGGGCTTCCCTGGTGGTTCAGTGGTAAAGAACTCTGCCAATCCTGGAAACGTGGGCTCGATCCCTGGGTTGGAAGATCCCCTGGAGATGGGAATGGCAACCCACTCTAGTACTCTTGCCTGGGAAATCCCATGGACAGAGGAGCCTGGCGGGCTACAGTCCATGGGGTCCCAAAGAATCAGAGATGACTTAGCGACTAAGTCTGATAGAGTCCTGGAGATGGGTTTGTTTCTCCCAAAGCCCCTGGCCCAGAATACAGCACTTCTTTCTAGCACTGGTCATGATCATCAGCAGCACCATGGCCTGACTACCCAGGACCCTGGAAACCTGTCATGCGGGCGCCCAGATAGGGAAACTGAGGCTGGGGGAGAGATGGACGAGGGCCCTCAGCCTAAACCCCTTTCCTTTCCCTCCCCCGCCCCACATTCTGGGACCCCCTTGCAGAGCCCCTGGAAGGCTGGTGTCCACCCTCACTGGGCATTGTCAGCCCCCAGCTTGGGGCTCCCAGAGCCCTCGCAGAATGGGGAAGAAGCTGAGAGCTGAGAGCAAGAGGCAGAAACACCAGCAGGAGTTAAGCGGTGTTCCCAGCTCTAGACTGCAGAGCTTCCGCTTGGCGGCTACCAGTTCCCCTTCCCCGACCACCGCCCCCCACCTCCAGCTGTGCCCCTTTCCCAGTTGGGTCTCCCCACCTCTGGCCACCTCTGGTCATCTCTCTTTTCTTTGCTTCTTCTAACTGCTTCTCGTGAAATCCTTTAAATATTTTTCAATTTCATAAAACTGTTGATGGGGACGAGTTCACAGAAGTGATGAAATGTCATTCTCATGACCACGGGTCTATCCATGACCGGTTTTACTTTACTTTATTCATTAATTAAAAAAATTTTTTTGCTAGGTATACCCATAAACCCCCAATAAGAAGTAGGAGATGGCCCTGTTCCCTCCCTCCACCATTCCGAATTCTGTTTCTTACTCTCTCACTCCTCCTTTATTTTTTTTGTTTTCTTACACATCTGAAAACTTGTTTCATTTTCTGTCTGAGCTCTATGATGCGAGTGGTTTCTGTATAGGCTTTGGGGACTTCTTTTTTGCTCAAGATTCAGTTCAGCTCAGTTCAGTCGCTCAGTCGTGTCGACTCTTTGCGACCCCATGGACTGCAGCACACCAGGCCTCCCTGTCGATCACCAGCTCCCGGAGTTCACCCAAACCCATGTCCATCGAGTCTGTGATGCCATCCAACCATCTCATCCTCTGTCGTCCCCTTCTCCTCCTACCTTCAATCTTCCCCAGCATCAGGGTCTTTTTAATGAGTCAACTCTTCGCATGAGGTGGCCAAAGTATTGGAGTTTCAGCTTCAGCATCAGTCCTTCCAGGGAATATTCAGGACTGATTTCCTTTAGGATTGACTGATTGGATCTCCTTGCAATCCAAGGGACTCTCAAGAGTCTTCTCCAACACCACGGTTCAAAAGCATCAATTTTTTGGCGCTCAGCTTTCTTTATAGTCCAACTCTCACATCCATACATGACCACTGGAAAAACCATAGCCCTAACTAGACGGACCTTTGTTGGCAAAGTAATGTCTCTGCTTTTTAATATGCATTCGACATTGGTGACAGCTTTTCTTCCGAGCTGAAGATTCGGCTAGGATCAAATCATCCAGTCATAGGCTTTAAATATATTACAGTTTTGTCAGCATACCTCAATAAAGCTGGGGTGGGGGCAGAGATTAAAGATTCTACTATGAAATCTGTCCAGCTGCAAGTTAAGATCTACACTACACTCAGATCCCTGGAGAGGGGCATGGCAACCCACTCCAGTATTCTTGCCTGGAGAATCCCCATGGACAGAGGAGCGTGGCGGGATACAGTCCATGGGACAGCAAAGAGTCAGACACGACTGAGCAACTAAGCGCAGCACACACAGCATGGCACACTGCACTCAATTTTTAAGAAGGAAAGAATGTGTTGCCAAGACCCAGCCACTGGCAGCAACCCTTCTGGGGCTCTTTGTCACAGCTGTGTAATATTCCGCTGTTTTTCCAGTTGCTGCCGAGTAAGCATTAATGTTCCATTACAGTATTTTATTTCTTTTATTTATTTATTTATTTATTTTTGGTCACTCTGCGAGGCATATGGGATTTCAGTTCCCTGATTGGGGATCGAAATGGTGCCTCCTGCTGTGGAATCTCTTAAAAGCCATTGTGATAATGGGCTGCCTTTAACGAACCACTGGCGTTGTTCAAGCAGCTCACCCCTCTGTTCCTTCTTCTTCCCCAAATCTTGGGGATTGCTGGCTGCTGGGGGTAGGGGGGTGACATAGGAGACACTTTGGGGTCTAGCTACCCTGAAGAGCGCTCCTGGATCCATGGCCAACCCCTGCCCTGATGTCCCTGCAGCTGCTTATAAATCAGCTATTTATAGCCCCACCTCCCCCAGCCCACGTCACCAGCCTCTGCCACCCTGGGGCCACCAGTGAGCTCAGTGCTAATGGGGAAGGGGAAGAGGTTGCTAAGCTCTGGGGTTTGTTTGGGGTTTGAATGTGCCCCTGCAGTTTCCTGTAGACATTCATTTCCTAGAAGCTGAGAACACTGAAGCAACAGCTCAACCCACTTTTTGGTTTGGGGTGAGAGAGGAGGTGGAACAGGGCTCTGGGAACCCCATACCCGCTCCTGAGCCCCTGATGGGCCTCTCTGAGGCATCACAGCCCCTCACTTCATCCCTCTTTGGCTTGGAGCTCCTCCACCACATCTCTCTCTGACCCCCACTCAAATGGGACACAACAGAGACCCCTGAGACCCCGCCCCCATACCCCAGTCCTAGGAGACTGAGACGCCTGGGCAGTCCTGGGGGTCCAGGCTAAAAAGGCACACGTGCCGTGGCCCCCCCACCCAACTCTGCCCCGGGGCCGTGGCCCCAAATAGCTCAGCTTCTATATTTAGGGGTTTGCTCAGCAGTGCCAGGGAACTATAAATACAGCCCAGCTCAGCTGCTAGCTCCCAACACCATGGGCTAGGCCGGGTGGGGGCCAGGGGTTAGGAAGATGCCAGCTAGGGCTGGCTAGGGTCTGTGCCAGGAGTCCCTGGTCAGGTGGATTCTGGAGGGCTGGCCTCAAGGGAACCCAGGTGTCCAGCCTGCAGGAGGAGACAATGGACCCATCGTTGGGCCTTTCTTTCCCCTGGGTCGAGGGTCAGGGTTGGCCCTCAGCCTTCAGCCTCCCACCCCCTTCCCTTGCTCCCTGGGGTTTCCTGGTGCAGGGACAGCTGTCTGGCCTCACAATAGCTGTGCCGCCCTCCTGGAGCCGGCAGCTGGGCTCATCTGTGTGGGGGCTGGCCCGCCCCTTCCTCTGCCATTGTCTCCCTAACAGGGGGCTTCCTGTTATGCCCCTCTCCGCCCAAAGACCCCATCTGACCCCCTGCCTGAGCCCAGGCTTGCAAGTGTGGCTGGGCATGGGCTGGTGACGCCAAAAGCCAGGGGGCAGGATATTGGGGTCCCCCCTGCCTCCCCACCCCAGACAGTACCAAAGAGAAGGGAATCATCCTAACAGCTCCTGATGTACTCACTAACTGTATAACCTCAGCTGCTGCTGCTGCCTCTGTTTAGCCACTAAGTCGTGTCCGACTCTTTGCAACCCCATGGACTGTAGCTGGCCAGGCTCTTTTGTCCATGGGATTCTCCGGGCAAGAATACTGGAGTGGGTTTCCATACCCTCCCCCAGGGGATCTTCCCAACCCAGGATTGGAACCCTTATCTCCTGCATTGATAGACAGGTTCTTTACCACTGAGCCACCTGGGAAGTCCCTACTGTCAGCTACATCCCTACAATTCACTCACTCCGTTATGATTCCCATCAGCCCTGCTGCGAGATTCCGACCATTTCATAGATGGGGAAACTGAGGCCCAGAATGGCCACATCACCCACCCGAGACCACACAGTCGAAAAGCGGAAGAGACTGGGTTTGCCCCGGACCTCCGATAGAAGATTGGGGTGCCCTGTGACTGTGCCCATCATTTTCCTCCTCTGTCTGTGGGATTTCCCAGGCAAGAATACTAGAGTAGGTTGTCATTTCCAACCCCAGGGGATCTTCCTGACCCAGGGATAGAACCCGCATCTCCTGCATTGGCAGGCAGGTTCTGTACCACTGAGCCCCACCTGGGAAGCCCAATGATGTGTTTCATGGCAGCTACAATACTAAAAATATAATATATTCAGCTATCATTCTGATTGGTTGACTAGTCCTGGATCAGTTACTTCCTAGCTGAGGAATCACAGCCAGTGGCCAGTGGCCCGATCACACCCCACCCCACCTCACCCACATGCTGGTTTTCCAGCTGATCAACAGGGACCCATGTTCCCTCCTTGCCCCACACAGTTGTGGACCAGAGGTCATGAGATTGTCCAGGGGCACTGGGGCTGGGACTTCAGGGCAGAGGGTGGGGGAGAAACACCGGGACACCTCAGCAGGGGCCCGATCAGGAAGGCTGCAGGGGACTTCCTTCAGTGGAGCCCTGCTGGGTGCAGGCTGTGCTCTGTATCTTGTTTAGTTGTTAAGTTGACCCCATGGACTGTAACCCACCAGGCTCCTCTATCTATAGGATTTCCCAGGCAAGAATATTGGAGTGGGTTGCCATTTCTTTCTCGAGGGGATCTTCCCCACCCAGGGATCAAACCTGTATCTCCTGCATTGGCAGGTGGATTCTTTACCCTAGAAGCTCTGCTTCTGAAGAAAGGCAAATGAACCAAAGCTCTGCCCTCCAGGCTGACAGTCTAGTGGGGGGTGGGGGTGGGGGTCTGACAGTAGACAAATTAAGAAGGTAGATTTTATGATGGGGGGATGGTGAACTGTGACAGACTCAGAAAGCAGGGAGTATCCAGAGAATTATATTTATGACATGGAGGCCTGGGTGGAGGTTAGATCAGGGAATGTTTGGGCAAGGAGGGAGAGGAGACAGAGGTTATCTGGTTCTCTGGGTAAGAGTGCTCCAGGCAGAGACAACTGCCTGTGTAAAGGCCCTGCAGTCACTCCCAGTGTTTTCGAAAAGAAAAACTGTAGCCAAGTGAGAGTGGGAGGAGGTGAGGGCAGGGAGGTGGCCCAGCAGAGCAGGCAGGGTCTTATGGGCTGAAAGAGGACGTGCAGATTTACTCCAAGGAAAGAGGGAGCCATGGAGTGCTCTTGAGCAGAGGAGAGATGAGACCTGACTCAGGCATCCTTGGGCCTCTCAGAGGGGAAAGGAGTGGGGGTTGGTGGGGCAGAAGCTGGAACACAGACCCAGGAGATAACATGGCTGGACCAGGGTGGGGTCCAATAAGAAGGAGAAGTAGAAAGAGTCTGGGTCTATCTCAAGGCAGAGCTGTAGGACTTGCTGATTATGCCAGATTATGGAGGGGGTGGCGGGGGAGGAGCCAGGGTCGGGGTGGGGAGTGTAATGTCCCCCTTCATGCCTTCCCCAAGCCTTCTCTCTCATATCACTCAATCTGCTCTGTGAAGCCAGTAGACAGGCATTATAGTCCCATTCTCCAGAAAGGAAAATTGAGTCCTGAGCTGGTTACACCTGCTCCAAGGGCCCAAGACACAGCCCTGGGTTGGGGGGAGGGCAGTGGCTCCCTAGGCTGGAACCCCCACCCCCACCCACCCCCAGCTTTTGTAAGCACCAGCTGTCAGACCTGTTGGGGAGGGGAGGATGTCCAGCCCTGGCGTTTCCAGTTTTAAGGGAAAAAAGCCAAAAATCCACTTTGGGCCTGGTCTGGCCCTCTCCCCTCCCAGTCTCCTCTCATATCCACTCCCCTTCCCCTGAGGAAACTGAGGTCCAGAAAGGCCCCAGTTTCCCTGATGGGGCCCCCTTCCCATACCCTGTCCAGATCAAAAGGACAGCAAGGGCAGGAATGGGTTAAGTTTACAACTTGGGGCGCTCCACCACCCCTGGGATAATGTTTGTCTGTCTTTGGCCGAGGGTGACCTTTTTTTTCCATGACTACAATCCTACCCTTTTAGACTATTATGTACTTAATGTTTTATTTAATTGTCTATGCTATTGCATTCTTGAATCCATTCCTTTAAAAGAATCTTTTATTTTGATGTCCTAATTAAAAAACCCTTCTCATTGCCTCAGATAGTCTGTAAGCTTAACAAATATATAATAACACAAGGAACATAAAGCTATGGATTCTAGCTGGAAAAACTTCAGGGCTACCAGGGTGTTAAAGACACATTAGCACCCAACTGAGACTTTCTGCTGGAGCTTGGGCTCCTTGCAGACACTTGGGGACCCTGCTGCCTGCCTGTGGATCTCTGTTTAGCTACTTGTAAATTGTGCCTCAACTTTCCTCTTCTGCAAAATGGGGATCATAGCAACATCTGCCTCAAAGGTATTTTGAGGAGTCAGTGAATTAAAATAGATAACTCTAGTTGAATCTTCTAGAGGGCTTCCATGATGGCTCAGACAGTAAAGAACCTTCCTGCAATGCAGGAGACCTGGGTTCAATCCCTGGGTCGGGAAGATCCCCTGGAGAAGGGAATGGGCACTCCAGCATTCTTGCCTGGAGAATTCCATGGACAGAGGAGCCTGGCGGGCTATAGCTACACAACTGAGCGACTAACACTTTCTTTCACTTTCTCTAGGTGAATCTGGCCTGGCTCAGATTAAGTGCTTTACAAATAATAGTGTGGTTTTTTTGTTTGTTTGTTTTAAATGATGAGATGGTTTCAGAGACAGGTCAGTCACATGATTAATTAGAAAAGGAAACAACTCTCCTATGATATGATTTCTCTATTGATTAACGCAGTGTCCATGAATCCCTGAAATATGTTTCCCACCAGGTGAAACGCTGGCCCAGAAAAGGCCAGCTCCTGGACCTCGGACCTCCACGGCCCTGGGGCCCCGCAGTTCCGCTTTCTTGGCGCCAGCCAGCCTGGCTTCCACGAAGGGCTCCTTTGTGCCCCACCCCCCGCACAGCTCTCATGTGGACTCTGGCCTCTCTGGGCCTCAGTTTCCTCATCTGGAAAACAAAAGAGGAAGTTTCTGTTAGCGCGGGAAACTGGCGTTGGAGATTCAGCAAGACAAGGCAGCCAACACAGGGTGGTCCCCGCAACGTGGGAGCCCCGCGTTATTTCTGAACGCGGCCCCTCCCCAGCCTACACGCCTCCGGCCAAACAAGGCAAGCAGGTCCTGGCAAGACTCCTCCCCCTCCCCTAGCCCCTGGGATCCGCCAGCCGTTTTACACAGGGGCCAGAAAGTGCAGACACTCAAAGGGCAGGTTGTACCTTAAAGTGTGTGTGTGCGCGCCCGCGGGTGCGGCGCCCCTGGGTCTGTGTTTTCGCTCCACTTTCCTGTTGGTTTCCAGCTGCCCCGCCAGTTCCGGGGAGGGCCCTGGGCCCGCGGCTGCTCCCCCGCCCCCCTTTATAAAGGCCAGGCGGGCCTTGGGAAAGCTTGCACAGCTGCCCAGCTCGGCGGCAGAAACAGCCCTGCCCCATCTTCTGCTTCCCCTGCGGCAGCTCGGACCATGGGAGGCCCCCACGGCGGCCCCTTTCTTCTCTTTCACGGTGAGCGCTCTGGGGCCCTGAGGGGTCGCGGCAAGCGGCCAGGGAGCCCCCGGCAGCACCATGTGGTGCCCCCGCGCCCTCTTTTCCCTGGAGAAATGCGAGGTGCAGCTGGCAGCTATGGGGCCAGCCTGGAAGGGAGTCACATGGCCGGGCGTGGGGGCGGGTGCTGAGGGGGCCTGGGGCCAGGGGCCAGGCACCCCTTCACGGTAGCAGGATCCCCCAGCATTTTCTAGAGCCTGTCCCTGTCTCCCAGAGAAATCTCTGAGCTCTCTGAACTGCTCCCAAAGTGGGAGACAGGTTTGGGGAAGGAGGAGGGGCAAAAAGGAGCGCTGAGACCCTCTCTATCTCTGTCTCTCTCTCACACACACACACACAGGTGGCGGCTCTTAACACAGGTTGTAGGGAGATCCTAGGGGGCTGGAGGACTGGGGGGCGGGACCTCTTCACTGCCAGGTGGGGGTACCCCCAACATGTCCCACACTGTCTCAGTGGCAAAATCAGCCCCAGAGACCCTCGTTCTCGCTCCCCCGGATCCAGCTGAGATTCAGCTGCAGGTGGGTGGAAAAGGTTTTACCGGCGCTGGTGGCAGGTTTGAACTTTTGCTGTGACTTCCCCAGGGCCTCCCTTCCCGCCCCACCCAGGGTGGCTCTAACGGTTATCTGGGCAGCTGGTTGCCTAAGCAACCAAGCAACAAAGAGAATGAAGAAATGGCCCTTGGGGTACCAACCCGGGCTTCCCAGGTCGCCCTGGGACGGGATTCCCCGTGCTGGCCCAGGTTGGCAGGCATAAGCTCAGTGGCTCCCGGGCGGGGAAGCTAGAAAGAGGAGTCTGTGTGGGGCACACCTGATGGAGGGGAAAGCGGTGTGTCACTGGAGCTGAATCTCACTGCCTCTGAGCCTCACTTTGCACATCTGTAAAATGGGGTAAGACCAATCTTCACCTTACTGGGCTGTGTTAAGTGAGTTCCAAAGCAAACTATTCCTAGTTTACAGAAAGAATTAAGTAAACAATATTTTTATTGGCTCAGCGGTAAAGATTCCACCTGCGATGCAGGAGATGTGGGTTGGATCCCTGGGTCTGGAAGATTCCCTGCAGGAGGGCATGGTAACCCACTCCAGTACTCTTGCCTGGAGAATCCCATGGACAGAGGAGCCCGGTGGGCTGCAGTCTATAAGGGTTCAGACACTACTGAAACGACTGAGCACACGCACGTTATTATTTCACTGGCTGGTCTGGGGGGAGACTGGAGGGTCTGAGGAGGAGCAAAGAGAGGCTGCCTGTCCTGCCCCCACCCCAGGAATGTAACCACTCAGGGCTCGCCAGGGGGAATGCAAACCAGATGGGACTGGGCGCAGATGACCAGCAGCGCCTCTCCCAGCTCCTGTTTGGGCGACCTCCAAGGACCCAGATGGAGAAATTGTGGCCTGGGAGCCTCTGTGGTGGGGGAGCAGAGCCCAACCCTGCCCTGGCGGAGGGCACGGGGCTCAGAAGAACTGTCCCACCCCCATGCAGGGTCTGGGAAACTTGACCCCATTCCACCTTTTCTGTTTAAGTGTTGTCACTTTTTGTTTTTTATTTATTTTTGGCTCTGCTGGGTCCTCACTGCTGCGAGGACTTTTGTCTAGCTGCTGTCAGCCGGGGCTACTCTCTCGTCGCGGTGCACGGGCTTCTCATTGCAGTGGCTGCTCTTCGAGGCACGCGGGCTCAGTAATTGTACCTCCCGGGCTCTAGGGCACAAGCTCAGAAGTTGTGGCGCACTTAGTTGCTCCTCATCATGTGGGATCTTCCCAGTTCGGGATCAAAACCATGTCTCCTGCACTGGCAGGTGTATTCTTTATCACTGAACCACCAGGAAAGCCCCAGTCCCACCTTTCCCAAGCTCCTCTGTTCACCAGATTCTTCCTGAGCCTTTTCTGGGCTCCAGGCCTCAATCTGTCCATCTGCAGAATGGACACAAACAGGGCAGTTGTGAGCAGGAAGTTGGGAAATGGGGGCAAATCAGCCCAGGCTGCATAATCCTGCTGCGGTGGGGAAGGGGAGGGGCGGTGCGGCAATAATTTTGGGTCTGTCCTGCAAAGAGGAACTGAGTCCCAGCAGAGGGGGGAGCTAGCCAAGCCCTGTGACCTGAGAGGAGGACGAGAGAAATCCTCAAACGAGGAAGGGGAAGGGCATCCCAACCTCAGTTTACCCTTGCTGAGAGGGCTTCTGGGAGGGACTCCATGCCCACCGCCAACCTAAGGGTATCAAGTTTGGACCTAGGGACTGAGTGGCCAGGGGACCCTCCAGTCTGCTGACCCCTCACAGCCCTTCAAGCCGGGCTCACAATGACAGACCCCAGAATTCCCCTGGAAGCTCGCTCCAGGGGCAACGAGCTGTGTGTGAGTCATGCTTTCCCTTGGCCCAGGAAGTGACTCATTCCTGCCCTTCCTCCTGCCCTATCCGTCCGCCCACTGCCCTCTTCTGGGTCTCCCTGGATTGTTGGGGTCTGTGTTGCCTCCTACAGCATTCTCAGGTGGGCAGGGACCGGTTGCCTCCCCCAAGCCCTCCATGCTTCCCCCTGCGGCTGAACTGTCCTCCCCCTCCCTCCCCCTTTGTTTCCATCCCCGCCTCCTAATTGTTTCCCTATCTCCCTCTCAGTCTCCACATCTCTGTGTTTCTTTGTCCAATCTCGGCCACGTCTGTTTCTCTCTTGCGGAGTTCCCTATTTCTCTGTCCATCTCTCTGTTGTTGCACAGTCACTAAGTCGTGTCCCACGCTTTGTGACCCCATGAACTATAGCACGCCAGGCTCCTCTGTCCTCCAAAGTCTCCCGGAGTTTGCTCAAATCTGTGTTCATTGAGTTGGTGATGCTATCTTACCATCTCATCCTCTGTCACCCTCTTCTCCTGTACTCAGTCTGTCCCAGCATCAGGGTCTTTTCCGATGAGTCGGCTCTTCCCCTCAAGTGGCCAAAGTTCCTGGAGCTTCAGCTTCAGTCCTTCCAACGAGTAGGCAAGGTTGACTTCCTTTAGGATTGACCATCTCTATCACTGCCTGAACTTCTGCCTTTGTGTTTCTCTCCATTTGTCTCTCCTCTTCTGTCTCCATCTCTCTCTTTCTCCCTCTCTCTCATCTCTATTTTTTCTCCATGTCTTCTTGTCTGTCTCTCTTTGGTGAATCGTAAGGAGATCCCCATCTCTAAAGGCCCTGATGACTTGAAGAGGCCCTGAGAATGGGGTGCCCCTGGGTGGTAAGTACAGCCAGAGAGGACCCCCTTCCAGCAACACCCCCAGTGTGAACCCACAGCATCTTCCTGTGCACTGGGGTGGGGGCAGGGGCAGCCCAGGGTTAAATGTCGCCACTGGGTCCCAAGAAAGCCATCAGGACTGACCGACACGGGTGTGGGGTGGGTGAACCTGTGTCCCTGAGGAAGGGTATGGGAGCTGGAGGATCTTAGATTCAGTGTTGGGGGTGGAATCTGAGAAAACTGCCTGATCCAGCCCTCTCCTTACATAAAGAAACGTTATCCAGGGAACTGTACTCAACATTCTGTGATAACCTCTATGGGAAAAGAATCTGAAAAAGAATGAATATATGTACACGTATAACTGAATCACTTTGCTGTTCACCTGCAATTAACCCAACACTATAAATCAACTGTACTCCAATATGACTTAAAGAAAAGAAACGTTGATGACAGTACACTTTGGTGCACCAGGCGATATCTGCAGGCTTAATTCTCACAGTATTCTAGGAAATGGGTCCTGTCATCATCCCCACTCCACAGAAAGGGAAGCTGAGGCTCTGAGAGATGAGGTCGCTTGACCACAGTCTGAGACCTGGGGCTGCCTGGCTCCAGTCTGATTACTGAGCTGCTGCCCACACCGGTCCCCGGGAGCTGGGACCCCCTGGTGCTTGGAACTCTTCCTCATCCCTCAGTTTCTTTCTCTTTGGCTGTGCTTCGTCTGTGTTGCTGGGCACAGGCTTTCCCTAGTGGTGGCTCACGGGAACTGCTCTCTAGCTGTGGTGTGTGGGCTTCTCATGGTGGCGGCTTCTCTTGTTGAGCACAGGCTCTAGAGTTCTCGGGCTTCCGTAGTTGTAGCACATGGGCTCAGTTGCTGCGTGGCATATGGGTTCTTCCCAGACCAGGGATTGAACCCATGTCTCCAGCATTGGCAGGTGGATTCTTTATCACTGAGCTACGAGGGAAGCCTGCCATCCCTCAGTTTCTGAAACCCACCTCCAGGTGACAGGTGGCAGATCCCCTGGCCATGGGTGTTCATTCGCAGGCAGATGCCACGTACCCACTTTCTCCTTGAGCAACAGACAGAGACAGAGCCCAAGCCTGGGAGGGGCTGAGAGCCCTCTCTTCCTCGTTTGCGTTACTCTGGGGACTGCATCTGCCCTTCCCTGCCGGTGGCCCCTCTGACGCCCCGCCCTCTCTGTTCCAGTGTTGTGCTTCTTGCTGACTCTGTCGGAAGTTGGATCCCAGAACAGCAAGGGTGAGTCTGCTGGGAGCAACGTGGTCCACAGCTGGAGCCTGGGGAAGGGGCCCTAGACTTCCGCCCGCACCGCTCAGCCCAAGCAGGAGACAAACCCGTTACAGGGGGAAGGCCAGGGTCACGCCTCCCCAACACCCCGTCTCCTGGAGTTGATCCTGTCCCCGTCCCCAGCCCCTGGCTCAGCCCTCACCTTCTGACCAAGGTCTCCATCCCTACAGCTTGCGCTCTGCGGTGCCCTCCAAACTCCTCATGTGTCAATGGCACTGCCTGCCGCTGCGCTCCAGGATTCATTTCTTTTTCTGGGGAGATCTTCACCGACCCCTTGGAGAGTTGTGACGGTATGGCAGCTTGGGGGTGATGGCGTGACATGCAGAGATTGTGGGGTACAGTCCAGTGTTTCTGGGGGACATGGGTGTTGCTTGGGGGCCTCAGCCTTTGTCCTCAGGTCCATCATCAAGGATAGAAAAAAAGAGAAAGGAAAAGATATGAAGATGGACAGACGAGACATGAATACACATGGCTTCCTAGAGAGAGCACAGCTGGGTCTCCAGGAGTCTGGAGTCTGTGCCTCAGTTTGTCCTTTGAGAACTGAGGAGGGGGACACAGGGCTTCTACCCACACCCCAGTTCAGCACTTCCCATTGTGTCTCAATCCGGGGTGACAGCCAGAGGGCCAAGAAGAACAGAGCTGATTGCACAAGCTTTAGGAATGGCTTGCTCCAGCCACAGCCCAGTCTCAGCAGTATGGCCTAAGAGAGTCTAATTCTTTCTAAAAGTATACTGATTAAACTTCAGGCCCAAAGCTGGGGAGTCAGGTAGGGGTTGGGAATCTCTGCACTGACCAAACTCGTGCCTTTGGGAGGTGACCCCTTGCCCTGTTGTGTTCCAGACATCAACGAGTGTGGCCCACCCTCACAAGTGGACTGTGGAAGTTCAGCAGACTGCCAGAACACGGAAGGGGGCTACTACTGCACGTGCAGCCCAGGCTATGAGCCTGTTTCTGGGGCAATGATCTTCCGGAATGAGAGTGAGAACACATGTCGAGGTAAGAATGAGGCTGTGCTTCCCGCCTCTCATTCTTGAGGTTTGGGGCCTCAAATGCTGAGTCCTTCCTGCAGCATCCTGGTTACAGGTGTGGCACCCAGGTCTGCGTTAGGAAAGGTGTACCTATGCCTGTGCCACTTGCACGGAGAGGTGGGGTGGCATGATGAACCAGGGGCCCAGGTCCTGGCTTTGCCCCCTGATCGCTCTGTGTGTGACACTAGCCAGGATGCTGATTCAGAAATCACTGTTTGGGACTTCCCTGGTGGTTCAGTGGTTAAGAATCCACCTTGCAATACACAGGACATGGGTTCAATCCTTGGCCAGGGAACTAAGATCCCATATGCTGCACAGCTCAGCCAAAAAAAAAAAAAAAGAGGAGTCATTAACATGTGAGATGTGATAATGTAATTGTGAGTTTATGCTTTAAACAAACAAACAAAAAGAGTGTCTTTTACAGATAACAACAAAAGTAGCTTTGCCTTTTACTAACTGTGTGATCTTGGACAAGTTACTTCACTGCCCTGTCCCTCAGTTTACCCATCTGTAAAAAGGGGGTGACAGTGGTGTTTACCTCATAGAGTTGCTGGGGTATAAATAATAATAATAAGAATAACAAGGCACAAAACAGTGAGGGCCGTTGGCATTTTAAATTATGGTCATCATGCTCTAACTCATCCTCTCCAGGATGGGCATCCCTGGGGGCTGTGCCCCAGGGTGGGTGCTCAGGAGCAGCTGTCCTGTCCACTCCCTCACCAGGGACCCAGGAGGAGCCTGGCCTCCATACATCACTAGGCTTTGCCCCCTTTCCAGTGGGAGAAGATAGGCAGGGGAAGGGGCAGAGGAGACCAGCAGTGGGCAGACAGGACTCCAGAGAGGGCTCCATGAAGATGGTTAGACCTGAATACAGAGGATGGGGAGGGGAGGAAAGGGAAGGTGGGAGGTGAGAAGGGGCTGAGCCCAGGATCCAGAGGACTCTGAGGAGGGTCCTTTGACCCACTCTGCTGCACAGAGAAGAGCCCGCAACCTTGGTCCCAGCCCCTTCCCTCCTGCCCTGCAGATAGAGGGAGGCACAGCCTCACAGGGAAGAGGGGTCCTGCATCTGTGGGGTCTCTGCTGGTTCACAGGGTCCTCTGTGGGTGGATGTTGTGCTTGAAACATGTGGCCTGGCCAGAGCCTTCACACGAATAGGGAAAAGTTCCCTGTCATCCCATTGAACCGTGTGTTTGGGGAATGGAGTGTGAGCTGGTTTTCACCTGCCTCCTTGGCTGGATACCCTTGTGCAGTGACCAGCCTGCACAACAGTACGTGGTGGTCGTGGATCCCACTCAGTATCTGGACTGGGTGTGCCGCCCACCCACTGTTGTGAGTTCCTCTAGAGACACGCATGAACAAGAGCGAGTTGGGAGAGGGACCTCCAAGGGCCTCAAGGAGGGTGCCAGGCAGAGAGCAGCCTACTGACTGGGACTAAAGCCTGCCGCCTGAAGACCTAGCTCTCTGGCGGGCTCAGCTGGACTGTCTGTGCAACCCCGTCTCAGCATTCCAGCCTTTGCTGCACCTGAGCACGTGTCATCCGTGTCCAGGCCGTGGGATCTGCTATGGGCAGACGACTGGGGCTGCTCCCTGGCTTCCTCATCCCACTTTCTCTGGCATCAGAGGGCCATCCTGTGCATCTACCTGGTCTCCCAGCCCTCTCTGAACCCCAAGGCTCAGAACCTCTGCAGAGGGGCTCTTCTCAATGTTCAGAACATCCACCCCACTGCCATGGGGGTGACATTCAAGGTACTCAGTGCGGTCACAGCACCATGTGTCCCGGAACCGTATCTGTCCTCTTCGCCATTGTTAATGACTGCTGGAAGGAGACCTGCCCCCACTGGGGCCTCTGACCCAGGGTGAGTCCACCCTGGGTTGTGGTGGACTCTGGGGACCTGTCTAGAAATGCTGAAGGAGGAGATTCAAGGAACAGTCCACTGTCCCCGGCTGGCCACGCCCCTGGCCCAGCAACCTGCCTGGAGAAGACGCCTTCTGTCACCCTGACCCCACATCTCAGCTTCTCAGCCTCCATCTATTTCCCCGCCCCACCCAAGGCTCCACCCTGACCCTCCCCAGTAATTGCGGTTCACAGACCTGAGGCAGTTCTGATGACCGAGGCCCGGGAGGATGTTGTGTCAGGGGTGTCCCAGGGTGACATCAACCCCCAACCCACTGCAAGAGTCAGTCGAACAAAGAGGCTTCCATCTGGACCAGATGATGAGACGTCGTCAAAGACCACTGCCCCTGGCCTGACCCTTTACTGAGGAGACCAATCCAGGCCCCACAGTGACCCAAACCATGTCGGGAGAGAAGGTGGAGGCTGAGCCCCACCCAGCAGGATGCACAGGCCTACGTCTCTAGTGGGAGGCCAAGTGCCAAGATGGCAGAAACACCTGCCACCCTTCACCCAAGGGCACCTGCTCCCTGCTCCAGCCATCCAGCCTTTGCTCATTGTGAACTTTGCTCAGATATGGATTCTTACCACTTCCTGCCAGTCTGGGGGAAGCCTTCATGGGAATCAGAAAAAGGTACCTTCTTAGCCCCAAGGCTGCCTGGCCAGACATCAGCCCCACTGTCGAACACGGCCTGGTGCCCACTGCCTGGGTGGCCCTGACCTTTTTCTGTCATCCTCATTTTCCATGCCACTGCCCCAAAACATTGTCATTGAGCAGCCTGACTCAGGGGTGGATCTTGGTCCATCTTCATGGAGCTGGAGCCTCAGAGTTAGCACGGACAGGAGAGTGCTGTCCTGCCGGAGTCAGCAGGATCTAAGGAGAACTCTGATGGCAGCACTCGCCCTGGGGGAGTCAGGACAAAGTCCATCACTAGAAGCCAAGATGGGCCCTGCTGAGGGAACACAGCTGCGCTCGGCTTCCAGGAAGACCCACCCAGTCCTTCGTCCAAATCCTCAGACTGGGACACAGGCAGCTGTGATGTTCCCATCCAAGCTGGGAGCTTCCCAGGGAGGCTGAGGGAGCCAGAGCTGGCAGACGGGTAGGACTTGGGCCACATCTGGACAACAGAACATGTGGGCCACCATGCTCACCATAGGATGCCTCCGTGTGAATGAGGAAAGGCCCCCACTCACCAGGGGAGAGAGAGTGGGCCCTTCTGGATCCTTCTATACCAGAAAAGGTGGCCAAACTCCATGCTCGAAGGCTGTCCACAGCAGCAGGTATCCATCATGCTCTCCTTCCCCTTGCAGACGTGGACGAATGTCAGCACAGACCCCGAGTCTGTAAAGGCCGCAGCGTCTGCATCAACACTGAGGGTAACTACACCTGCCAGTGCCCACCTGGCTTGGAGTTCAGCCCAGAGGACCTGAGGCATTGCACAGGTAGAGACCCCAGGAAGAAAGAGTGAGGCAGGCCTGGAGCTGGGGAAGGAGCCGAGGCTGTTCCCAGAGCCCAAGCAGCAGAGAGAAGAGACTCGGGTTCCTGTGATGACAAGGGTCTGCCAGGGCCCTGCCTGCAGATCGCCTCCCCGAATGGTCCTACCACAGACCAGGGAGACAGCAGAGACTTCGGGCCCCAAACTTGGCTCTGTGAACATCTCCCAGACCTCACCCCTTCCACATCTGCCACATTCGAGCAGAGGAAGCTCTCACTTCCGGTTCCTAGAAGGGGAACTTTGGTCCAGGGCCCCAGAGGCAAGAATCCTTGGTCTGGAAGTCCAGCCCCTGTGACTCAGTTTCACTCCTAGTTTTTCTGCCTATAAACTGAGGACCATGGCCCCTACCACGCCCATCTTACAGGTGTTTTAAGAGTCAAGTTGCAGGTCACCAGGTGCTGACATGTGCAGTCACAGTGGGGTCCTTGGTACTGGGCAGTGAGAAGCGGAAGTGGCGGTGGCGCTGACCTTCTGGCTTTGTCCTCAGATGTGAATGAATGCACCTCAGGGAAAAAGCCATGCCACAGCTCCACCCACTGCCTCAACTCCGTGGGCAGCTATGAATGCCGCTGCCGCCCCGGCTGGAAGCCTATTGCTGGATCCCCCAATGGCCCAAACAACACTGTCTGTGAAGGTTCGGAGCTCAGATGCTACACTCTTGGAGTGTGCGTGCATGCTCAATTCGTCTTGTCCGACTCTTTGCGATCCCATGGACTATAGTCCATGGCATTATCCCAGCAAGAATACTGGAGTGGGTTACCATTAGCTCTTCCAGGGGATCTTCCCGACCCAGGGATTAAACCCACATCTCCTGGGGCTCCTGAACTGGCAGACAGAGCCTTTACCACTGAGCCACCTAGGAAGCCCACACTCTTGGAGACCCACACTCAAAACATCCAATCACATATTCAGTGGCACCCGCACAAACCAAACAGAATGAATGCTGGAGGTGTCCTGCTATGCCAGGCACTAATTCTTGTTAATTAAATGTGATTAATGTGTTAATTAAATGTGAGATCTGGGGGGTCCTGGAGAAGGAGCTGGGGTACGAAGGGGAAGGCTCCCAGGGACTCTGGGCAGCAACTAATTGTTGTTCAGTTGCTAAGTCCTGTCGGACTCTTTGCCAGCTCATGGACTGCAGCACGCCAGGCTTCTCTGGCCTTCACTATCACCCGGAGTTTGCTCAAACATCATGTCCATTGAGTAGGTGATATCATCCTCTGTCGTCCGCTTCTCCTCTTGCCAGCATCAGGGTCTTTTCTAATCACGAGAAAAGATACTTCAGTATTTTCACAACTTGCCTATCTGTGGGGCTTATCTGCTGTGTGTCAGAACTCCGCACACTTCCCATAAATAACCTTAGTGTCCACCACTCGATGTGCGGACACCGGGTGGTGTCACCTCCTGGGGGACTAATATGGGTAAAAAGTGGGGCACAAGGAGGACAGGGGCCTCACAGGGCTGGGGCAGAGCCTGACCTCCTCCTTCTTGTCCCCAGATGTGGATGAGTGCAGCTCTGGGCAGCATCAGTGTCACAACTCCACCGTCTGTGTCAACACTGTGAGTTCATACACATGCCACTGCCGCCAAGGCTGGGAGCCTAAACCTGGACTCAAGGATAAGCAAAAGGACACCATCTGTAAAGGTACCTGTCCTGCCCTGACCCCAGGCCCCGCCCACAGCAAACAGACACTGCCACAGCTAATGAACTGCTGTCCTGTCCCCTGCAGAGATCTCCTTCCCCGCCTGGACCGCTCCCCCTGGAATCAAGAGCCGGGTAAGTGGCCCCAGTGGGGACCAGCGACAAAAAATCCCTCCAACCAGCTCACCCTGATCACTCATTTTCCCCGAAGCTCCCCCACCCAGGATGAAACTCTCTGACTTCCCCACCTTTCCCCTCTCTCCAGAGTCTCTCTGCCTTCTTTGAAAGAGTCCAGAAAATGAGCAGAGACTTCAAACCAGCCATGGCCAAGAAATCCATGCAGGTAAGGGCAGGACAGTGTGGGATGGCTGGAGGATGTTTCAGTGTGAATGGAGATGCCCAAGCAGAGGCCTCTGGTCAAACGCATACATCTGTATACAAAAGTCACGGATTGCTATTATTTAGTTGCTCAGTCCCTCTAGGCTCCTCTGTCCATGGAATTCTCTAGGCAAGAAGACTGGAGTTGGTTGCCATTTCCTTCTCCAGGGGATCTTCCTGACCCAAGCTGTGTCTTCTGCATTGGCAGGTGGATTCTTTACCACTGATCCACCAGGGAAGCCCACACACACACACACACACACACACACACACAAACACACACGTTTGAGAGGAATATAATGTCAATGAAATGGAGCAGTTGAGAATTCACCTTTGGAGCAAGGCCACAGAGTTCAAATACCCCTCATCCCACCCACTGCCAGTTCTTGCTGTGTGACCTCAGGCAAGTGACTCCCCCTCTCTGAACCTCAGTTCAGTTGGGAAAGGTTTAAATGAACTGATAGGAGTGAGTCTCAAAGAAAACTGCCTGGCATACAATATAAATACTATATGTCATATGTGCTTGGCCTGGTAGAAATATTGAGCCTCTAAAAAGATTATAATAATAAACTTTTTAAAAGAGAAATATGTGAGCCCTTTATGTCATTTGGATTTTTCCAATAGCTGCATTTTTAAAATATAAAGGTTAAGAATAAATTTAAAGAGTAGAAGTATAAATGCTGGAGAGGGTGTGGAGAAAAGGGAACCCTCTTGCACTGTTGGTGGGAATGTAAATTGATACAGCCACTATGGAAGATGGTATGGAGATTCCTTAAAAAACTAGGAATAAAACCACCATATGACCCAGCAATTCCACCCCTAGACATATACCTTGAGGAAACCAAAACTGAAAAAGACATGTATCCCATTGTTCACTGCAGCACTATTTACAATAGCTAGAACACGGAAGCAACCTAGATGTCCGTCGGCAGATGAATGGATAAGTTGTGGTACATATACACAATGGAATATTACTCAGCCCTAAGAAGGGGTGCATTTGAGTCAGTTCTCATGAGGTGGATGAAACTAAAGCCTATTATACAGAATAAAGTAAGTCAGAAAGAGAAAGATACATATCACATACTAACCTGCATGGAATCTAGAAAAACGGTAGGGCAGCAATGGAGAAGCAGACGTAGAGAAACTCAAACAGGGGCTCCGTATCAACCTAGAGGGGTGGGATGTGTAGGGAGATAGGAGGGAGGTTCAAAAGTGAGGGGATATATGTATACCTACAGCTGATTCAGTGTGAGGTTTGCTAGAAAACAACAAAATTCTATAAAGCAATTACCCTTCAATTAAAAAATTAATTTTTTTAAAAAAGAAGTAAGTGAAATTAAGGTGAAAATTGCATTTAACCCCATAGATTAAAACTATTATCATTTCAACGTGGAGCCATATTTCAAGTGACATCTGGGGCTCAGGGCAGCTGTTTCGGGCAGTGCAGACTTAGAAAGTGCCTGCATGCGTGCTCAGTCGCTCAGTCATGTCCGACTCTTTGCGACCCCGTGGACTGTAGCCTGCCAGGCTCCTCTGTCTGTGGGATTCTCCAGGCAAGAATACTGACGTGGGTAGCCATTGCCTTCTCTGGGGGATCTTCCTGACCCAGGGATTGAACCTGCGTCTCCTGCATTGGCAGGTGGGTTCTTTACCACTGAGCCACCAGAAAAGCCGCAGACTTTCTATGTCAGAACAGGGCCTGACATAATGCCAGTGCGTGATAAATGTTAAGCACTGTTGCTGTTATAATACGTGCACACAGGCACATGCTCAACCCCCTTACTCATCTTCTGGCTACTGCCCTGTCTTGATGATTCCCCTGGTTCTGTCCCCTAGGCAACCCAGGTGGTTCTCCAGTGTGTACCCCAGTTGTGGGGGTGGGGTGAGGGGATGTGAGATAGCAGGGTCCTTCGGGCCGCCCTTGTGGTGCAGTAACCCAGGAGCTGTCACTCGTTACCCACAGGACCTTGTCGGGTCAGTGGATGACCTGTTGAAAAACTCAGGAGACCTGGAGTCACTGGATCAGTCTTCCAAGCACGTCACAGTCACTCACCTGCTCTCAGGCCTTGAACAGATCCTGAGGACACTGGCCAAAGCCATGCCTAAAGGCTCCTTCACCTACCGTTCGCTTGACAACACAGGTGAGACCACGTCCTCCCCAGCCCAGCCCCCAGGACCCCCTCCCACACCCGGAGCCCCCGATCACTGCCTCCTCTCTTCTCAGAGCTGTCCCTGGTGGTCCAGGAGCAGGGGAAAGGGAACGTCACCGTGGGCCAGAGCCACGCACGGATGCTGCTGGACTGGGCCGTGGCAGCTGCAGCTGAGGAGTCGGGTAATGGCAGGCACCCAGAGCGGGCACTCCAGGGAAAGGGAGGGAGAAGCTAGGATATGGCTAGGATACAGCAAAGATTGAGGGAAAGAGGAAAGGGGGCGACAGAGGATGAGATGGTTGAATGGCATCACTGACTCAATGGGTGTGAGTCTGAGCAAGCTCCGGGGGATGGTGAAAGACGGGGAAGCCTGGCGTGCTGCAGTCCATGGGGTTGCAAAGAGTCGGACAGGACTGAGGGACTGAACAACAGCAACACAGCTTCAGAATGTGCAGCCACAGGAAACCGAGCCTTGGGGCGGGACTCTGGGCATCATGGCAGACTAGCGAGCTTGAATTAGACATCTTCAGAGGAAGGATGGGGCACGGAAGCAAGCAGAGCAGAAGGTAGCCAGCATGTCTGTCCCCCAGGCCCCACCGTGGTGGGCATCCTCTCCAGTCAGAACATGAAAAAATTGCTGGCCAATGCCTCTTTGAAACTGGACTTGGAGAAGCTGAAAGAGACCTACAAGAGTCCTGTCCGAGGTGCCAAGGTCACGCTTCTCTCAGCAGTCAGCTCTGTCTTTCTGAGCAACACGAACACTGAGAAACTCGACTCCAATGTCTCCTTTGCCTTCGCCCTCCATGTGAGTCCTGGGGTGGGGAGGGCAATCAGCCACACTGCTCACCCCATAGCCAAGGTCCCTGTGGTCTCTTAGCAGCCTTCGTTCCCCCACGCCATCCACTGTGCTGCTTCCTCACACGTGCCTCAGGGCCTTGACACGTGCCCTCTGCCTGGGGCACCTTTCCGCCACGATTCAGTCCTTTACCTGTCAACTTGTTCACGTCACCTACTTGTCTAGGCCTTCCTGGACCTGCTTGTTTAAATTACAATCTAATCACACCTCACCTTTCCCCTTTGCTCTTTTCTTTCGCATTCAGCACCTGCTAACACACTATCTAGTTTACTTATTAGGTGTATTATTTTCTATCTGTCTCCCCCACTAGAATGTCAGCCCAGAAGGACAGGGATTTCTGTCTCCCCAGTTCACTCCCGGGTCCCCTGGCCTGGCACACACAATCGGTGCTCAGTAGACAAGTGTCAAAGGAGAAGCAGCCCTCTTTGGGGTCCACCCAAGCCCAGTACCCACGAGAGGGTTCCAGGCTAACTTCTATGACCGCCTCTCCCTAGGAACAGCCGGAGCTCAAGCCTCGGCAGGAGCTGATCTGTGCCTTCTGGAAGAAAGACAGCAATGGGAACGGGTCCTGGGCCACCACAGGCTGCTGGAAGATGGGCAGGGGCAACGGAAGCATCACTTGCCAGTGCAGCCACCTAAGCAGCTTTGCTATCCTCATGGCCCACTACGACGTGGAGGTGAGCAGACGGGGCCATCCTCAGAAACCCACTGTGGCATGGCTGGCTCAGGCAGAACAGACAGCTGGTTTCAGTGGAATGGTCCAAGAGGTTCCACATGGTTGCACAGACCAGATGCAGCCCCTTGCTTGTGAGCCCTAGACCTCCACATGACTCAGCAACTGAACAGAGTGGCCTGGCACTGCGGGCCTTACTTCAGCCAGTGCCCCTCTGATGGCCCACCCCCAACAAGTTGTTCAGTCATTAAGTCGTGTCCAACTCTTTCAGGACCCCACAGACTGTAGACTGCCAGGCTCCTCTATCCATGAGATTCTCCTGGCAAGAATACTACCATTTCCTCTTCCAGGGGATCTTCCTGACCCAGAGATAAAATCAGCATCTCCTAGTGGATTGGCAGGTGGAATCTTTACCACTGAGCCACTGGGGAAGCTCCATCAAGTTGTTAAATATCGCTAACAGCTCCTGAGGGATCCATAGATACACTAGGCCATGTGAATACCTGGAATGGGTCAGGCAGAGTAGGGGAGGCTGGTGGTCCAGGCCCAAGGCCCAGGAAGGACACAAATGTGGGTTTTGATGAGCTCATAGTTGCAGCGAGGTGTTGGAGAGGCAAGAGATGAGATGAAGATGAGGGTCAGAGAGGTGGGCTCATCAGTGTAGGGAAAGAAGGTTGCAGCCATTGAGGATACACGGGGGACCTTCTAAGAACTGTCTGGGTGTGTGGTGGGACACTCATCCAGAAGAATTGGGGATACCTGCTGCACCCATGGGTGCAGGGGTGGTGGTGTTTAGGGTGAGAGAGACATAGTAAGTTTATTCAGATGTTGATGGTAGAGGAGGTGGAGGGAGATGAGCCACCTGATCAGAGTCCTGCAGGCCAGGTCCCAGGTGGGTGTGGGTGGTGGGGCCCACAAGGAGGGCAGGAAGGCCTCAGGGTACTGATGGAGTCCCACCCGCCCCATCCTGCATCTAGGACCTGAAGCTGGCCTTGATCACCAAGGTGGGACTGGCGCTGTCGCTGGCCTGCCTGCTGCTGTGCATCCTCACCTTCCTGCTGGTGCGGCCCATCCAGGGCTCGCGCACCACGGTGCACCTGCACCTCTGCATCTGCCTCTTCGTGGGCTCTGCCATCTTCCTGGCGGGCATCGAGAATGAAGGCGGCGAGGTGAGGCCCCGCCCCGTGGAGCGCCCCACTCTCACCTGGGCGCTAGACCTGCGAGGGCCTGGAGTGGAATAGCTGCGCCTACTCCCAGCTGGGTAGGGTGGTCGGCCTCCCCTCAGCGGAAGCATACGGCCCCGCCCATTCACTGCTTCTGAGTCCAGTCACGGACCCGCCCACCGCTGACGTCACCGCCCCGTCCCTCCGCCCTTGCCCCCGCAGGTGGGGACGCGCTGCCGCCTGGTGGCCGTGCTGCTGCACTACTGCTTCCTGGCCGCCTTCTGCTGGATGAGCCTCGAGGGCGTGGAGCTCTACTTCCTCGTGGTGCGCGTGTTCCAGGGCCAAGGCCTGAGAAAGCTCTGGCTCTGCCTGATCGGTTACGGCGTGCCTCTGATCATCGTGGGCATCTCAGCAGGCGCCTACAGCAAGGGCTATGGCCGCGAGAAATTGTGAGCGCGAGGTGGTGGGAGGGCCAGGGCTTGGGGGTTGCATGGAGCCCTTGCTCCCCTCTGGGCTTACTGGGTGCTGACCAGACCCTCCCTTCTTGCCCAGCTGCTGGTTGAATTTCGAGGGTGGCTTCCTCTGGAGTTTTGTGGGACCTGTGACCTTCATCGTTTTGGTAACTGTCTCACCTCGCCCCACCCCACACCCTTGAAAATCTGAAGCACTCGGCTCCACATTGAGCCCCTGTACCAGCTTTCTCCCTGCAAGTTCCAAGGATACCCCCTAATCTGAATTCTGTGCTCCCTGCCCAGGGCAATGCTATCATCTTTGTGATTACTGTCTGGAAACTCACTCAGAAGTTTTCTGAAATCAACCCTGACATAAAGAAATTAAAGAAAGCCAGGTGAGCAGACAGACAGGAGGGCTGACAGAAGAGGTGGGTGTGTGAGGTGGGGCCCCCAGCTGCAACTGGCTGCCTCTCTGCAGGGTGTTGACTATCACGGCCATCGCCCAGCTCTTCGTGTTGGGCTGCACCTGGGTCTTCGGCCTGCTCCTCTTCGACCCGGAGAGCTGGGTGCTGTCCTACATCTTCAGCATCCTCAACTGCCTGCAGGGCTTCTTCCTCTTCGTGCTGTACTGCCTCCTTAACAAGAAGGTGGGCTGCAGGCCAGGCTGCGGGCGGAGCTGGGCCCCTCCTCCTGTCCTGGGGCCTGTCCTCCCCTGACCTGGCCCCTGTGCCCCACAGGTGAGAGAGGAGTACCGCAAGTGGGCCTGCATGGTTGCTGGGAACAAGTACTCCGAGTTTGCCACAACCACCTCTGGGTCTGGCTCTAGCCACAATCAGACTCAGGTAAGGGCTGAGCCTGGGGTCAGGGGTGCAGGACAGAAGGCCCCCGGGTCTCTGGGCTCCGTTCTCACGCTGTGCTCCTTTCTCTCCAGGCCCTCAGGCCCTCAGAGTCTGGCATGTGAAGGCGCAGATCTGGCCAACCAGCATCTCCTGTGGCCTCAGCAGCTTTTGCACACACAGATGACCTCCTCTCCTCCCTCTATGCTATGCTCCCTCCTGCCTCGGGCCCCACACGCACCACGGAGAGGAGGGTGACAGCCACCGTCTGGTACCGAACCCCTGAACACCCAGCAAGGGTGGAGGGTCGGACCTACTTCCTGCTGCCTCTCAGCTCCACCCCAGTCAGCACCCAGGGTAGGGGCAGCCCCCTCAAGTACACCAGGCCGGGACAGAATGAGGACTCGTGCCCAGCCTGGCCCTTTCCCGTCATCTGTCTTTGCTACAGAACAAGAGGCCAAGGTGCTGAGACTTTGCTTTTAGGTTAAGCTAAGACTGAGGCTGGGTGGGAGAGGGGCAGGGCCCTTCTCAGCTCCTTGCCGAAGAAAGCTCGTGGTACTAAGGCCCATCTGCCCCAGGGCAGAGGGTTCAAAAGATGTGAAGGCTGTGGACATTGCCTGTTTTTTTAAAATCTGTATAAACCTTTCAGTGTTGACACTTCAAGAATTAAATCTCATGTTGACACAGAAGGTGGCATGTCTTGCTGGCCAGAGGCTCACTGACCAGGCCATGGGCCCCTGGTGTCCATGAAATGCAGTGAGCTGACAGAAACAGACACTGTGGGAGCCAGACTTCCATAATACAAACTTATTCTTGCACAAATCTACAGCTTTTAAACAGTAAAATGAAAGGCCCAGTGTCGCCTAGAAAGAGGACTTGAAGCAGCACGTGGGAAGTAGAGTGGCTCTGGTCGTCAGGGCATGCGGTTACCGGCTCTGCTCAACTGTAAGACACACACGGGGGACGGGGGAAGCCAGTGAGGAGGGGGCGTGGGGACAGAAGGCCCCACCACTGTCCCCCACCTCCCCCGGCACCCCAGCCCTGTCTGAGCCACTTACTGTATGTGGAGATGTCAATTTCTTCTGGAAGCTCTGCCACATTCACTTCAAACCGGTCCTGGACATCATTGAGGATTTTGGCATCGTTCTCGTCAGACACGAAAGTAACGGCCAGGCCTTTGGTACCGAAGCGACCCGCACGGGCCACCTGCAGGGAGACAGGAGCAAGGGTCAGGCTGAGAATAGACAGAGGTCCCCATCCAACACCAACCCTGAGAAAGGGGCAGGAGGGGAAGGGACACCCCCGTGGGCCACTCACACGGTGGAGGTAAGTGTCCGAGTCCTCAGGCATGTCATAATTGAAGACGATGTTGACGCGCTCAATGTCCATGCCTCGGCCGAACAGATTGGTGGCGACAAGGATCCGCCGCTGGAAGTCCTTGAACTGCTGATAGCGCGACAGGCTAGGTGCGAGAAGAACAAGGGGTGGCCATCAGATACGGGGACCCTGGGTGGCATCCCCTCCACGGGGCCTGCCAGGGGCTGAGGGCGGCCCACACTCACCGCTCTTCCTGGGCCATGCCCCTGTGGATGGCAATAGCTGGGAAGTTCTGTTCTACCAGGAGCTGGGCCAAGGCCATGCAACGCTGCACTGACTTCACAAAGATCACAACCTGCGAGGGAGGGAGGGGCAGACCTGGGTCAGGGCCAGAGTCCCTCCCCGAGGCGGGGAACCCCAGCACAGGCCACGGGAGTGCAGAAGCATCACCTGGTTAAACTCCAACACATCCAGGAGGTCGAAGAGCTTGCGGTTCTTCTCACTGTCCTTGAGTTTCACATAGTACTGCTGTAGCCCGTGCAGCGTGAGCTTGGTCTCGTCGTCCACAAACACCTCCATGGGCTGTGCAGGGAGGAGAGCAGGAAGAGCCAGGCGGGGCTTACTTCTGGGCCTTCTGCCTGCCCAGAACCTTCCAAAAGTGACTCCGTGGCTGCAATACTTCAAAGAGGCCTCTGTACCCCCAATACTTGTCTCCCAATAGCTGGATCTAAGGTCCGGCCCGGTTCAGGTGTAGACCAAGCTCTCAGCTCCCAGTTTGACAAGAGAGGAAGAGGCTCCGCCGGCCTTCCAGCATGCTTGTGCCATGAGGGCAGCGTGGATGTTGGCGAGCGGCAAGAGCCTGCACCCTCGGAGGCTGAAGCTACCGCACTGAGCTCTCCGCCATTACTCACATCTTGCATGAACTTCCTGCACACAGGTCGGATCTCCTTGCTCAAGGTGGCGCTGAACATCATGCACTGCTTCTCGTGGGGGGTCAGGCGGAAGATTTCCTGCACGTCCCGCCGCATATCTGGCAAGAAATGGGGCGTGAGCGCCTGCCAGACCATGACGCCCACCCAAGACTGGATCCAGTCCCTCCCAACCTGTGCCAGGGAGCAGCTGGCCCCATGACAAGGGCGGTGTGAGTGCAGACTGGCCGGAGGGGGGGAGCCCCAGGTGCCTGAGGGCCCGGACTTAGGGTAATAAGCACAGGCGCGGGAGGAGCGGCAATCCACTTACACGCTGCCAGAGCGGAGCAGCCGTGCCAGCGCACCTCCAGCCACGCTTCAGGGTGGGGAGCCTGAGGCAGAGATAGCCGCTGGAGTGAGAGCTGCAGCCGCTTCCCAGGCACAAGCCCCAGTTCCCACCAGCCCTGTCAGGGCTCCCTGAGCGCAGGCGGGGGCCTAGAGCTAAACCAGCAGGTGGCAAGGCCACAGTCCTCGGCTAACATGGACATGTGCCCAGACACGGCTTATCTTGGGCCATGTGGTCCCACTCCAAGATCTAGCTCTGAAGCCGCAGTTCACTCTGCCAAATGCCAGGATTTGCCCGCAAATCTGTTTCCAGGAGACCTGACTGCTGGCCACCCACACGACCCCACTCTGGGGAAACCTCTGGCCTGCCCTGTCAGGGCCTGGCTCTGAAGTCTGGGGGATGCTGCGAGAGGCCTCCACAGCCCGCAGACCCGGCGCAGACACTCACCCAGCTGCTCCAGCATCTTGTCGCACTCATCCAACACGAAGTGCTTCACATTCCTCAGGTTGAGGCTCCTATTGCGCACAAGTGCCAGGATCCGGCCCGGTGTCCCCACCACCACGTGGGGACAGTTTCTCTTCAACACCTCCTCATCTTTCTTGATGGACAGGCCCCCAAAGAACACAGACACCTATGTGGGCAGAAAGCTGCCGTCAACCATCTGGTGGCCAAAAGCTCACACCCAACTCCAGTGACTGCGGCCACTCAGTTCATGACCCTGCAAAGCCCCCACCGACACGCCAGACCTGGTGCCTGGGGACAGGAGAGGCCTCAGAGCCTGGCCCCAGCTCCACTGAAAAGCAGCCCCAGGACTGAGACTGGCACAGGCCTCTGGGGGCCATTCATAATTCATCAGGCTTTTAAGGAGCGTAAACCACCACAGACCTCAAAGGCAGCCACTGCAGCCAAGCCTGGTTAATGCCGGCTGGGCCAGCACCACGGCCAGCAAGGCTACAGAGGGTCACGTGACGCCCCACTCGGTCTGGGGACTCACCTTGACGCTGGGCATGTATTTGGAGAAGCGCTCATACTCCTTGCTGATCTGGAAGGCCAGCTCTCGAGTGTGGCACATCACTAGGACTGTCACCTGTGGGGCAGGTGGGGAACAGACCCTTAAGGCAATGTCCGAAGTCCTCCCCTGGCCAGAGCCCACCCTGGTGCTGGTCCCCTGGAAGGTCCAGTCCACGTGGCCCCAGCTTCTCCCAGTCTATCAGCTGCTGCTCACTCCCTGTATATTCTTATTTTTTCCCTAGCAGGTAATAAGGCTTACTGTTGTTTTTGTTTAGTCCCTCAGTCATGTCTGACTCTTTGACCCAATGGACTGTAGCCCATCAGGCTCCTCTGTCCATGGTTGCCATTTCCTCCTCTAAGGGATCTTCCTAACCCAGGGACTCAACCTGCATCTCCTGCACTGGAGCCACCAGGAAAGCCCTCCCTACGTCTCCTTATAGCTACTCAGGTGTGTCCCCCTAGGCCAGGGAGACCCCTAGCTGGTGACACCCTCCATGCTAACAGCTTCCCGAGCCTGCCCTCTGGCTGGCCTATGACCACCAGGGGAAGGCTACCACACCTTCCTGGCCCACAATGCCAAGGACTGAGACCACACCATGGCCTCCCATGAAACCTTCCCTCCGAGACCACCCATCCTAAGGTCAGTAACAAGGGCTCATGCACCCACACACCACCCAGGGAGGTGTGCCCCAGCATGTCAAGAACAGAACACCTGCAAGGACCGCAATTATCCCCTCCAAGTAGTGAACTACAACATTCAAGGCATGAGAAGACAATTGTGTTCTGTCGGCAATAAAAGCAGTAACAAAACCGTGTTCGGTGTAAGACCACCTTCCTAAAAAAAAAAAAAAAAAAAAAGACCACCTTCCTGTATGTGAACGATCCAGAAAAGCACATTGGAAATAACAGCCATCTTGCCGGGTGGTCAGAATGGGCACTTTTCAGTTTTTCCTCTTGGCTTATCATTTTGGGGGTGATACTGGTAACAACTAAGTGTGTGTGTGCTAAGTTGCTCACTTGCGTCTGACTCTTTGTGACGCCATGGACTGTAGCCTGTGAGGTTCCTCTGTTCATGAGATTTTCCAAGCAAGAATACTAGAGTGGGTTGCCATCTCCTACTCCAGTAGAACTAATTACCGTAGTTAATTTTAAAAGTCCACAAAGAGGATGCAGGAACAAGGATTTTTAACAAGACGACCCATGATTCCTGCTGCATCAGGAAGCTGGGGCCTAGCAGGGAGGGTGTCCACCCACCTGTCCGTTGACGGGCTCGATCTGCTGCAGAGTGGCCAACACAAAAACTGCTGTCTTGCCCATCCCTGACTTGGCCTGGCACAAGATGTCCATGCCCAGGATGGCTTGTGGAATACACTCGTGCTGGACTGAGGGAAGAGAGCACATGAGCTATCAGAAACTGGACGGACGTTCCCTCTGTGCAGGCCCCTCACCTGAGGGGACCACGCTGAAGCAGTGAGGAGAGCCGAGGAAGGGAGGACCCAGGGATGCGTACCCTCTGATGGATGCTCAAAGCCACAGTCCACTATGGCCCTCAGGAGCTCCGGCTTCAACAGAAAGTCCCGGAAGCCAGAGCTGTGGATGGAAACATAGGAACCCTTAACGTCTTTCTTGGGGGGAGGTGGAGCGCTCTCTGGAGGTGCCTGGGGCTCTTCATCTTCCTCATAATCCAGAAGCTCGTTTTCCACATCCTGTTCCGCCATGCTGCTGAGAACAGAGGAGGGGGAACAGGGCTCAGAGAAGCAATAATGGTGACTGACGCAGGCGGGAAAATTCCCAGAGTGAGGGGGAAGAGGGAGCCGGCTGCACAGAAGCTGTGAGCTGCTGACACAAGTCCAAGGTGGGTGAGGTCCTGGGGTCAGGTCTGGCCGCCCAGCCACTGAAGCCAAGATTGGACATCATTCTCTGATTTCTCTTTAACTCACCTCCACCACTGACTCCAACAGCAGGTCCCACTACTCTACCTGTGTAGCACTTCCCAGCTTCCACCTGTTGTTCCCACATCTCCACCACCCTCCACCAAGCTGCCTCACCTCTACTGGGACCCTTCAGGCCACAACCACAGGTGCACCAAGTGAAACCCCAATTCCTTTCCAATTGCAACCTCCCTCTCTGGCCCCTGCTCACCCCATTCCATGCCACCCCCAGCCTCATTTGGCTGCTGATACTCACTGAGCCTCTACCCCAGCCCCACAGGCATGGCTCTGCTGCATTACTTCTGGTCTCTGAACAAATAAATGCCTCCTTCTCAGCTTCAAAGTCTCAGCTCTACTGAATAGCCTCAGACCACCTAGTCTCAAGGACTCCCCTCCCCCTTCACTCCCCAAGGACCCCACCCTGAGCCTGGAGATGCAACTGCCAGGATGCTGGAGAGATGGGAGCTTGTGAGCTCGCCAGTGTCTACCCAGCCCCAGCTGCTCCTGCTATTTGTGGTTTGCACAAGGGAATAATTAAGTGCTCTCATGAAAAGACCTCCCATTGGGCCTGGAGCCAGTAAGAATACAGCCAAGATGGTAAAAAGAATTAATACAAAGTGCGATCACTTCCTGGCTTCATTTAATTCCGACACACAGAGCACCTAGTGGGTGCAGGCTACAAGGGACCCAAACATGAGAATACTGTCTTTTGTCCTCCCTGTTGCACCCCAGCCTCCAGTCAAGGGGGTGGTTGTTGCTGTCATTTAGTTGCTAAGTCGTTTCCCTTTGTAACCACATGAACTGTAGCCGGCCAGGTTCCTCTGTCCATGGGATTTCCCAGGCAAGAATACTAGGGTGGGTTGCCAAGCCCTCTACTAGGGGATCTTCCCGACACAGGGACTGAACCCACGTCTCCCGCATTGGGAGGCGGGTTCTTTACCATTCAGCCATCAGGGAAGCCCAGTGTAGGGGGTGGAAGTGCTAAAAACAGTCCCTCTTCCTGAGATGGATTTTGATGGTCCCAGGCCCAGTTTGTGGCCCTTTTGCCACTCATCCTCTGTGAGTATGCAGCCCCAGGGCCTTAACCACCTCTGTGCAGCCTCTCTATGGACAACCTCTCCCCTCAACCCGCATCTGAGAAAAGGCAACTCCATTCTCTGAACTGTTCTGTCTTTTCTCTTTTCCTGTCCCTCCAGCCAATAAAGTCAAGCAGGTCAATCAGGCCACTTCTCACCCCTGCTACGTCACTGGTTCCCAGGCTGTCATCACCTTTCTTTTTAGATTAGAGCAGCTTTATGGAGACATTCACATGTCATACAAGGCACTGTTTAAAAGGTACATTTTATTGGTTTCTTGTGCAGTCACAAATACTTTCAACTGCTGCCACAATCATCTTTAGCACACATTTCCTCATGTCAATAAGACTGAATCCTTAGGCTACCATTCTGTGTCCCCCAACTCCCTTTGGCAATCACTAATCTACTTTCTTTTTATGAATTTGCCTATTTGGAACATTTCATATAATGGAATCATACAACATGTGACAGTCTGACGTCTTTTACTCATGTTATTTTTCAAGGTTCTTCTACATTGTGGCCGTGTATCAGTACACCATTCCTTTTTGTGGCTGATGAATATTCCTTTTTACTGGAATACTACAGTTTGTTTTAGCCATTGTCAACTGATAGGCACTTGGGCACTGTCACCTCTTGCCTGGATTATGTCAAAAGCCACCTTGTTGGGCTCCTTGCTTTCCATCTCCCACTCCCCCTTCAATGCCGCTCAGCTGCTGAAGGGAGCCTAAAAAAGCTAAGTCAGAGAAAGCCACTCCTCTGCTCAACACCGGTCCACAGGATCCCACTGTGTTCAGAGTAAACCAGAGTCCTCACCACAGCCTATCAAGCCTGGCACAACCTGACTCCCTCTACATGCAGTGTGTCACCCCCGTCACCCTCACACACAGGCCTTGCTGCTGAGCCTCAAACATGCCTCAGCACCTTTCAACTTGTTTTCCCCACTTTTTTCAGACCTCTGTTGTTTCAAAAAGGCATTTCCCATTGTTTAGTCACCTTGTTGTTTCCAACTCTTATTGACACCATGGACTGTAGCCCACCAGGCTCCTCTGTCCATGGGATTTTTCAGGCAAAAATACTGGAGTGAATTGCCATTTTCTCCTCCAGGGTATGTTCCTGACCCATGGATCAAACCCCCATCTCTGTGTCTCCTGCACTGCAGGCAGATTCTTTACCCACTGAACATCAGGGAAGCTGTTCTGTTGTTCCAAAAAGGCATATTCTAAAGTTGGGTCCAACTAAAAAAACACCCCCTCCAGTCATGCCAGCCCAGCACCCAGAACAGGACCTAGTACATAACAGGTAAGCACTCAAGAGCAAATGGCTGAATGAATGGAATCAGAATCGGGGCCTCAAGGCAGAGTTTAGGGGCTAAGCAAGTATCCTTATCGGATTCTTGAAAGAGGCAATCCAAGTACTGAGGATTCCTACTGGTGAAAACAAGAAGGCTCACTTCAAGCATCAAAGAGGAAAAAAGGTGCCAGCAAAGGGCAGTCCAGAAACCACTAGTCCAAACCCTTTCAGGGGTTGGAAAGAACTGGCTGCTTGAAGCAAGAGGCAGAAAACCAAGATGGTTAGGCCCAGAGCATTCATACTTAATTCACTGAACAATAAGAAATCGCTGATTAGGTTTTTAGTTGTGACTCAATCAGGATTTGCTCAAGACCGAGTTACTCCAGAGAAGATGGACTAAGTTAAGGGACCAGCAGCAGGGAAAACCAGACACCAAATGAAAGGGGGTTAACCACGGTGGGAGCGTTGTTAAAGAGAGAAAAGAGGATGGATCACCCTACAGAGGAGGACCAACCCTTGGGGGAGCCTTGGACATAAAAACAGGCAGCGTTGTCTACTCTGGGCTTCAAATCCGGAAAGAGATGTGCATTCCAAAAATTAGGAGAAGAGTTCGAAGAAACTCTTTTTGTTTTAATGGGGAGACAAATTTAATGACAGACTAGGCTTGACACACAAAAATTTCTAGGGACTGGCTAGGGAGAACCTAAAAATCAAAACAAATTAGATCAGGAAAGGATTTGGCGCTGTTTGCTCCACCCAGAGAAGGTGGCAGAGGCCCCAGGAGCTGATCAACTTGAAAGCTTACAGACGACTAAGTAACAACTCAGACCCTTTCGCGTACCCTTTTCACCCTGAAGTGCCCCCCAAAGAGAATTTTCATTTAAGACTTTGTTCCTTACTGGAACATCATTTTTTTGCCCTAAATCTCTGGAACTACGAATCCACCCCCTGAAACGCAAAGCAAGAACGGAGGAAGAGTCTTTCGATCTTGAAGATCGTCACGTCTACAAGCTCCGGCTTCGCGCTCCGCGGCCCCAGACCCCCGGGTCGCCTCCTGACCCTTCCCCAAATCGCCTCGGGCTTCCAAGAACAGGCAGACTCTGCCCCAAGGTGGGGTTCAGCCTGCAGGCGGCCATGACAGCCCCTCCCGGAAGCGGACTCGTACCCGCGTTCCAACGGCCGGTCTACCCCTCGCGCATGCGCCCTAACGCCCAACGGCCGCCAACGCGCGCTCGGGACACCCCAACCGCCCCGCCTCCCCTTGTCTCGCGCCCGGACTCCTTCCCTCAACCCCTGGCGTCTCTTATCTCCCGCTCGCCCGCAGATCCGACGTCTCCGCACCGCGGCCCCGCGCCTGGGCCAGCTGCTCACCTGATTCCTCGTTCGCTTCCCCGTGCTGCGAAGAGAGCCACCCGACTCCGGTTACCGTTCTCGAGCCCCGACACGCGCTGTTGTGCTCCCTGTCTCCTGCGTCCGACTGAGGCTCAGCTCACTGGACCGCTCGCTTTTCATTCAAGAGAGGCGGAAGCGATTATTGGATTTTGCGGAAGGTGTCTGGAGGCTATTGGTGGAGAGGGGAAAGGGGCGTGCCTCATACGTCCGATTCATTGGTCAATCTAAAAGTAGGCGCCGGAGTGGGCTGACCGAAGCGGGCGTCTGCGAGCGTACCGTCACGTGGTCGAGGTTGTAACCGGCTCGTGTGCCACCATATTTAGTACGGGCAATCGAAGCCGTGATGTGGGTCTAGGGTGAGTGTCTCGCCCTTATGAAATATGGCCTCTACGCCGAAGAAAGTTTTTGAAGTGGTCCTGCAACGTAGAGGTTCTGAAAAGGCTAGGGAGCTTGGAATGATGCCAGCGTGGAGGGACATTTTGCACCTTCAGTAGAGAAGGGGCCCCTCAGGGCATGGGAGTGAGAGAAATGGTCCTAAGCCACAATTCCTGTTTGCTGAAAGTCGAGTCAGACACTGCGAGTGGCCATGTAGGTTCAGGCCGAAAAAACCAAAACCACGATGTTTTCGTTATAAAACTTTTGTTGTTGTTGTTACTTTTAGTTTTTCTTTGTATGAAAATTTCCTAGCCTTTTTATCCCGCTAGTGCTTTACCGAGTTGAGCGTTCCCATGAGTTCTGATGATTGATACCCGAGTGACAATTGCCTGGTGCAGTTATAGAACATTTCCATCACCACAGAAAGTTCTGTTGTGTCCCTCTCAAGTCAGCCACACCCCTTTCCTCCCTCCTGCCCCAACCAGGCAACCACTATGTTTATTTCTATCACTATAATCTTGTCTGTTCTTGAATTTAATATAAACAGAATCATGCAGTAGATTGTCTTTTGTGTCTGGCTTCTGCTCAACAAAATGTTTTGAGATTTTCCACATTGCTGTACATAGCAATATGTACAGCATATTGCTTTTTTACTCCTGAGTAGTATTCCACTGTGTGGCTATTCCACAATATAGCCAATGTAGTTTCTCCATTCACCTATAGATAGACATTTTTTCTCCAATATTTGGCCATTATTAATAAACCATATACAAGTATTTTTGTGAAAACGAATTTACTTCTCTAGGGCAAATACCTGGGAGTGAAATGGTGAGTGGAAGGTCATGTGAGTGTTCAGCTTTAGTAGATCCTGGCAGTTTTCTAAGTGGTTGTTCCACTTTACATTGTCACTAGCACCCTGTGAAAGTTCCAGTGATTCTTAATTCTTGCCATACCTGGTACTGTCAGTCTTTTCTCAGCTATGGGAGATTTGGGGGGTGGGAAGGAGGAAGGAAAGTAAGTAGGGCAAACTCCATAAGCCTGCTCCAGCTTTCCAGTCTCCCTAAGCCCTTGACACAATTAAATCTTTCTCCACAGTTTTCCAAAGAGGTTCAGGCATTTCGGTTTTCATTTAGTATAAGGCTACCGCAGGGTCCATGTCTGAGACAAATTCAGAGCTAAAGTCATCACAGGTATAACTTCAGTCAAAAAGCCCAATGAAGAGAAACCAGTCAATCCAGAGGGAGGCTTTACATGACATAAGGTAGATATTGTGTGTAATAATTACATCAGAACACTTATAGAGCACTTCCTCTATACCCGGAAGTGGGGAAGCGGGGACAGAATGAGGGTGACGCATGCAAACTTAAAGGGGGGCACCAAACACCAAACCAAACAAAGCAAAAGACTCATGAGACTTCCCTGGTGGTTCAGTGGTTAAGAATCTGCCTTGCAATGTACGGGACGTGGGTTCCATCCCTGTTCCGGGAAGATCCCACATTCAGTGCAGCAACTAAGCCCGAGAGCCACAGCTACTGAGGCCAAGTGCTGCAACTACTGAACCCCGTGCACCTGGAGCCTGTGCTCCACAAGAGAAGCCACTGCAATGAGAAACACGCACAACGGTGAGTAGCCCCTGCTCTCCGCAACTAGAGAGAGCCCACTCATAGCAACGAAGACCCAGCAGAGCCAAAAATAAAAAAATAATTTTTTTAATCTTAAAAAACTGAGTCATCAAGATAAATAATATTTGAATGCAGTATTTTAAAGAAATTAATGTTTAAAATCTCTCTAAAATATCTGATGAGCAAAATATCAAAATTTTAAGTAAAGACAGGGTCAGTAACAGTGCTGCTGCTGCTGCTGCTAAGTCACTTCAGTCGTGTCCGACTCTGTGCGACCCCATAGATGGCAGTCCACCAGGCTCCCACGTCCTTGGGATTCTCCAGGCAAGAACACTGGAGTGGGTTGCCATAACAGTGCCACGTCAAGCCATATTGGCACCTGCAAAAGGAAACGTTCAGAACTACTGATCCTGTCTTTTTAAAAAAATAATAATGATTTTATTTACTTGTTTATTATTGACTGTGCTGGGTCTACTTTGCTGTGTGGGCAACGTAGTCGTGGCAAGCGGGGACTGCTCTCTAGTAGTGATGAGAGGGCTTCTCATTTCGTTGGATTCTCTTGCTGCAGAGCACAGGCGCTGGGGCTTGCGGGCTTCAGTAGTTGCAGCATGTAGGCTCAGTAGTTGTGGCTCTGGGGCTCCAGAGCACAGGCTCAACAGTCATGGCACTCAGGCTTAGTTGCTCTGAGGTATGCGGGATCTTTGCAGATTAGGGATTGAACCTGTGTCTCCTGCAATGAAAGGTGGATACTTTACCACTGAGCCAGCAGGGAAGCCCTGATCCTGTCTTTATTTGGATTTTTGTTTTTGCATTACTTTTGATTTTTTAAAAATTGCACATGCTGCTGCTGCTGCTAAGTCGCTTCAGTCGTGTCCCACTCTGTGCGACCCCAGAGACAGCAGCCCACCAGGCTCCCCTGTCCCTGGGATTCTCCAGGCAAAAACACTGGAGTGGGTTGCCATTTCCTTCTCCAATGCATGAAAGTGAAAAGTGAAAGGGAAGTCACTCAGTCGTGTCCGACTCTAGCGACCCCATGGACTGCAGCCTACCAGGCTCCTCCGTCCATGGGATTTTCCAGGCAAGAGTACTGGAGTGGGGTGCCATTGCCTTCTCCGAAAATTGCATATAAAAAACACATAAAACATGTTTATATTTAATTTGGGGGCACCCCCTTAAATGCTGTGTTGGAGGCAAGAGCCTCCCCTACTTTTCACCCCATTGTCCTGGTGCTCAGCCTTGTTCTGAGAAATCTAAATATAGCAACAGATTAACTCTCACCTGGAATAGATGAGCTGTGTGTATTAGCACATCCATCGTTCATATCTATTGTCAGGTGGTTGACCTGAGCTCCAGAGAGAGTTAATCTCGGTCCCAAAGTCACACTGCTGGCAGGAATTCAAGACAAAGCCAGCTCTCTTTATTAGCCAAAACCTCTATCTCACAAAGAGTTGGGCACACCTTAGCAATGGAACAACAGAACGTCTATAGGTTGAGATAGAGGCCAAAGCCGGGTAAGTTGGAAAGCTGGAGAAAACCAGTTCCTGGGGAAAGAAGAGGAGCTCCAGGAAAGCAGGTGAAAGGTGACCTTGGAGGAATTAGATTATCTGAGATGATGCCGGAGAAGGAGGAGACTGGAGCCAGTTGAGTCCAGTAAAGAAGTCTTGGAAAACAAGGGGGAAGAAAAGAAAAAAAACGGCATTCACCATCTATGCAGCCAGGGGGAGCTTCTACTATTCAAAACAAGCAACAAGAAAGCCACAAGAAACAAACAAAAATCCCACAAACTTTAAATCCAGAAAAGATTAGAGCCAGCTAAAGTATATCCACCACCCAAGATGAAAAAATGTTCACATTTGTCATATTGGCCTGATTCAGTTCAGAATTATTTTAAGATAGGAAAGATTTTTAAACACCCACCCAAATAGCTAAAAAGGAAAAGACTTACAGTACCGAGGTTGGAGGAGGGGCTGTGGAGGAACCAGAAATGAGAAGACCACTTTGGAAAATGATTTGGCAGTTTGTAATAAGGTTAACTAGGGAACCTCAAGCCCAACACTCTTGACATCTGAGCCAGATCCTTCTTTGCAGTGGGAGCCATCCCGTGCCTTGTAGGATGTTTAGGAGCATTCTTGGCCTCTCGATGCCAGTAACACCCATGCCTCAATGTCTCCAAACCAGAAATGCCTCCAGACATTGCTAATGTCCACCCCCACCCCCCGAAGACAGAAAAAATCATTTCCAATCAGACCCATTGCATTGAACAGGCACCTATGTCATGACTAAGCTGTCCTCATACCAATCAATGAAACATTAAAAAAATTTTTTTGACATATACACACTTATTATTTTTTCAATTTTTGGCTGCACAGGATCTTCATTGCTGCACGCAGACTTTCTCTAGTTGCGGCAAGTGGGGACTACTCTCTAGTTGCTGTGTGCAGGCTTCTCATTGCGGTGGTTTCTCTTGTTTCCGAGCACAGGCTCTAGATGTTCAGGCTTCAGTAGCTGCAGCACAGGAGCGACTGATTAGTAGATCATTAGTTGTGTCTTGCGGGTCTTAGAGCGTGCAGGTTTCAGTAACTGTGGCTCTTGGGCTCTAGAGCATGGGCTCAGTAGTTAAGGCGCACAGACACAGTTGCTGCTTGACATGTGGAATCTTCCCAGACCAGAGGTTGAACCCGTGTCCCCTGCATTGGCAAGTGAATTCTTATCCATTGCACCACCAGAGAAGTCCAAGGAAACTTTTTTTTTGTCCACAAAAAGATATGAACGGGACTTCCCCGGTGGTTCAGCGCAATCCCTGGTAGCTCAGATGGTAAAGCGTCTGCCTACAATGCCAGAGACCCGGGTTTGATCCCTGAGTCAGGAAGATCCCCTGGAGAAGGAAATGGCACCCCACTCCAATATTCTGGCCTGGAAAATCCCACGGACTGAGGAGCCTGGTAGGTTATAGTCCATGGGGTCCCAAAGAGTTGGACATGACTGAACGACTTCACTTTTACTCTTTCACTTTCCCTAGTGGTTCAGTGGGTAAGACTCCATGCTTCCAATGCAGGGGTGTGGGCTTGATCCCTGGTCCAGGAACTAAGTTCCCACACGCTCCACGGTGTGGTCAAAAAGTTATCTTTATACATAACAGATCCAGACTGGAAACAACCAAATGTCCATCAACAAATGAATGAAGAAAGAAACTGTGGTCCATTCACACCATGGAATACCCCTAGAAATAAAAAGGAATGAATGATTGCTATCCACAACATGACGGATAAATATTAAAAACATCATGTTCTTTGCAAACATACACTGTACAGTGTACAATCTAGTGTATGTTGGATTGTACACTTTAAAAGGGTGAATTTTACATTAATAGAAAACAAAATACATATTAAGGGAAAGAATCCAGACATTTGGGGACTCCCCTGGTGATCCAGTGGTTAAGATTTCACCTTCCAATGCAGGGAGTGTGGGTTCAATCCCTGCTTTGGGAGCTAAGATCCCACATGCTTGTGGCCAAAAAGCCAAAACATAAAACAGAAACAATATTGTAACAAATTCAATAAAGACTTTAAAAATAGTCCGTATTTAAAAAAAAAAAAAAACTTAAAGAGAAAAGAAGTCTAGCCATTTAAAAAAATCATAAAATGATTCCATGAAGTATGAAGCTCAAGAACAGGTAAAGTTAATTTACATAGAATCTACATGAGGAGCTTGCCAGGGAAAGAGCACAAGTAAAACTTATGCAACAGGGGAGTGGGGGCCACAGGGGTAGGTGCATATATACACGTTCATGTTGCTACACGCCAAAAGATCTGTGTACTTTACCATATGTAAGTTGCACCTCAATCAAAATAATCAATAATTTAAAGTAAAAGACATAACATTATTGTTAAAGTGAAAGTCATTTCTATTTACACCCCCAACTCCATTCCCCTCCCCCACTACAGAAACAGCCTCAGTAAAAATAAGTGAACAATGACTGCAGCCCTATTCCTTGCTTTTGGAGTAGGAAATGACAACCCACTCCAGTATTCTTGCCTGAAAAACCCCATGAACAGAGAAGCCTGGTGGACTACAGTCCATGGAGATGCCAAGAGTTGGACACGACTCAGCAGCTGAGCATGCACACACATGCTAAGCTTTATGAGAATTAATTCATTTAAACTTCCCAGCAACCCTATGAGGGAGATGGCACTATGATCATCCCTTTTTACAGATGAAGAAACTGAGGCACGGAGCAGTGAAGAAACTTTCCCAGGGACTTCCCTGGTGGCTGAGTGGCTAGGACTCCATGCTCCCAATGCCGGGTGCCTGGGCTCGATCCCTGGTCAGGGAACTAAGATCCCGTATGCCACAACTAAGACCTGGTACAGCCAAATAAATTCATTCAATAAATAAAAATAATTTAAAAAAAAAAAGAAAGAAACTTGCCCAGGGTCTCACCGTCCCTGTGCAGTGGTGCCAGAATTTGGACCCAGATGGCTTCCCAGGTGGCACCAGTGCTAAAGAATACGCCTGCCAGTGCAGGAGACATGAGATGTGAGTTCGTCCTTGGGTAGGGAAGATCCCCTGGAGAAGTGAATAGCAACCCACTCCAGTATTCTGGCCTGGAGAATCCCATGGACAGAGGAGCCTGGCGGGCTACAGTCCACAGGGTCACAAAAACTCGGATGCAACTGAAGCAGCTTAGCACGCATGCAGCCTGGCAAACCTCAGCCAGGATGCCAGGCATACTGCCCACTACTCTGAACTGCTCCACAAACTTGATACATAATATCCCTTTCTGGATTTTTTTGTAATTTATATAAATAATAGCAAACTATCATTTTTTAACCTTGCTTCTTTATCCCCTCCTTCCACATGATGTTTTTGAGTTTAGCCTTGTTGATACATGTAGTTCTTCTGGTGGCAAATGAATCTACTCCCATTTCTTTTCTCAGGCCCCATACACTCCCCCGCTGGTGAAGACCTGCTTTGCAAAGAGCCTTATCTTTTGAGAAATAATCCTTATTCAGTTCTTCCCCTGCTAAGAATCTACCAGTGGTTCCCACAGTCCTCAGGGTCAGGTCTGAATTCCACTCCCACTCTGGGCAACATCTGGAGTGTTTTCTCTACTCCAGGTTCATCAGCAAAAAAAAAAAAAAAAGAACCAACTCCAGCCATGTTTTCATGATACCTGGTTTGTTCATCTTTTCATCCAGCAGCTGTTTTTTGAGTACCTTCTGTGTGCTAATCCCTGTTCTAGGAGCAAGAGTAGTCATGTACAGATGTGAAAGTTGGACCATAAAGAAGGCTGAGCACCAAAGAATTGATGCTTTTGAATCGTGGTGCTGGAGAAGACTCTTGAAAGTCCCTTGGACAGCAAGGAGATCAAACCAGTCAATCCTAAAGGAAATCAACCCTGATATTCATTGGAAGGACTGATGCTGAAGCTGAAGCTCCAATACTTTGGCCACCTGATGGGAAGAGCCGTCTCACTGGAAAAGATCCTGATGCTGGGAAAGATGGAAGGCAGGAGGAGAAGGGGACAACAGAGAATGAAATGATTGGATGGCATCAGTAACTCAATGGACATGAGTTTAAACAAACTCCAGGAGATGATGAAGGACAAGGAAGCCTGAGGTGCTGCAGTGCATGGGGTCACAAAGAGTCAGTCACCACTTAGGGACTGAACAACAACAAGGAGCCAGAGACCCAGCAGTGAACAGGACAAAAATCCCTATTCTATTTTGTCGTTGTTTAGTCTCTAGGTCGTGTCCGACTCTTTGTGACTCCGTGGACTGCAGCTGCCAGGCTCCCCTGTTCATGGGATTCTCAAGTCAAGAATACTGGAGTGGGTTGCCATTTCCTCTTCCAGAGGATCTTCCCGACCCAGGGATCGAACCCATGTCTCCTGCTTGGCAGGTGGATTCTTTATCACTGAGCCACTAGGGAAGCCCCTCCTGCCCTCTGGGAACTGACATCTTTCTGGTAAAGTCTGACAAGAAAGAATATAGTCGTCAAATTTATTAAAATTTTTCAAGGATAAAAAAAGTATGTGAGGGTTGGAGTTTGGTAGTGATGGGGTGGGCCTTGTTCTGGGTGGAGATGCAGTCAGGGAAGACTTCCTTAAGAAGGTGACATTTAGACAAAAATGGGCATGAAGTGAGAAAGAGAGAATGCCAAGATGAGAAGGAAAAGCATTGCAGGCAGTGAGAACGGCTAGTGCAAAGGCCCTGAGGTAAGAATCAGCATGGGTGAGGAGGCTATGCAGCCAGAGTGGAATGAGTGACGGGATGTGGGTGGGAGACGAGGGCAGAGGAAGAAGGGTATACCAGGTTCTACCTCACCCACCTCTGGGCCTTTTTGCTTCTGCTGTTCCTTCCACCACACACCCTTTTCTTCTCTATCTATTTGGCAATTTCCTAATTTGTCCCTTAGTGCCAGCCCTTCTGCCTCCTCTTGGGCAGCTGTCCTCCCAAGGCATTCACTGGCTGGGTTACCTTTCTCCCGACAGCTCACACTCAGTGCATTTACTCCTTCCACAAAGACTGAGTGAGCTTAGGCCAGTTACTGGGAAATTTCAGAGACAAGTGATATTTAAAAGAAAGAAAACAGGCTTCCCTGGCGGTTCAGCAGTTAAGACTTCATCTTCCAACGCAGCAGGTTGTGGGTATGATCCGGCAGCTAACATCCCATATGCCTGGTGGCCAAAAAACAAAACATAAAACGGAAGCAGTATTGTAACAAATTCAACAAAGACTTTAAAAATGGTCCACATTAAAAAAAAAAAATCTTAAAAAAAAAAAAAAAAGCAGAGCCATGGGCCAGAGATGACAGGATATGGAGGTGCTCTGGGAAGATTTCTCAGAGGAGATGACATACGAACAGAGACCTAAATGATCAGAAGAGGCCAGCCTTGGGGAGATGTGAGGGAAGGGCATTACAGACTGGGGGACAGCCAGTGCAAAGGCCCTGTGGTTGGAAGTAAGGTGAGAATATCTGAGGAACGGAGAGAAGGCCAGTTTTGTTAGATGGGGGTGAGGGAATTGGAGGGGGCTGTGGCTGGACGGGTGGGCAGAGGCTGGACTGGACTACCTTGCAGGCCAGACGAGGAGTGGTGTTTTTCCTAAGAGCTCCAGAGTGCCAGAAACAGGTTTTCCAGCAGGCAGTGGTGGGTTATGTTGGGGGTGATTTCGGGCTTCTAAGGCCCTGGAGAGGACTGGAAAGAGGCCAGAGGAGGCACAGGGAGGTGTTGGTGCAGTTATCATATTTGGCTGAGTTTATACAATAAGTCCTTGGTGTTTCAAGCCCAGAGTGAAATTTTGTTTCCAGTGCTACCGAAGTCCCCAGTGGGTGCCGATAAATATTCACTGAGTAAATGAATGCCAGGAGGTTGGAGTGAGACTTTGGCAGGGTTCCCCAGCTCTATCCAGGGAAGCAGCCTGGAAACCTGTCAGGCAGCAGAGGGCCCTTCCCTGGATAAGGTGGTAGACTGGCTCTCAGCCTTGCTTGGCCCCATCATCCCCATCTGTAAAATGGGTGGGCTGGAGAATTAGAGGAAGACGCAGCAAGGACCATAAATCTTGACTTTATAATTGGTGCTAAGTCGCTTCAGTCATGTCTGATTCTTCATGACCTTGTGGACTGTAGTCCCCTCTCCCAACTCCTCTGTCCCTGGGATTCTCCAGGCAAGGATACCGGAATGGGTGGCCATGCCCTCCTCCAGGGGATCTTTCCGACCCAGGCATGGAGCCTGCGTCTCTTGAGTCTCCTGCATTGACAGTCGGGTTCTTTCCCACTAGCACCACCTGGGAAGCTCATTGAGGGTGAGGGGCCTGAGTTTCCTCATATTTAAATTAAAAGCAAAAGAGCTGGCTCAAAGGTTTCTTTAATTCAATGGATAAATATTTGAGGAACTGCCAGGAAACAGGTGTGGCTGCAAAGAGTGAGCAAGGTGAAGAGGTGGGAGAAGAGGAGAGAAGGAAGGTGAAGGGCCTTGTGGGTTTCTGGTAGGACTTTGGCTTTTCCTCTGGGGAAGTTGGGAGTCAAAGAGGGATCTAGGCAGAGGTGGGACATTACCTGACTTAGACATTCCTAGGCATCCCTGGGTTGTTGTGGGGAAAAGAGACTATGGGGTCAAGGGAGGAACCCAGGGACCTGACAGGAGGCGATTGCACTGGTCCAGGTGAACGATGATGAAGATGGACTTGGTGGAGACAGTGGAGGGGAGGGAGAAGTGGGCAGATTGTAGATTGGTATAATTTCTCTTCTTCCTCTTCCTCTTTCTCTGTTCACCACCACCACCACCACTACCCAGCCCCAAAGAGTCGCCCAAAGGGAAAGAGAAAACACCCCGCCCCGATCTCTGGGACCGTGTATACCATGCAAAGCTGCGGGTAACCAAGGTAGCCTCCCGCGCTCTGGAGGGTCCCAGGAGGGCGCCAAGGCGGAGGAGCGCTCTCTGCCCCGCGCCCAAGGGACCGCAGCTTGGTTGTCACTGGGTTTGAAAAGTAGTGCCCGGTCTGCCACGAGCCAGGCTGTATGCTCCAGGGACTCCGGAGACCCTGGAGAAGCTCCTCAGATGTCTCCACCTTCTGCCTCCGACCCAGCACGAGTCTGCACCGTGGAGCGCCACCTGCACGCAGCAGCCCCGAAGAAGAGGCGTGTCCCCATCTTACAGAGGCGAAAACTGAGGATTAGACGCTACAGGGCCCACAGCGAGTCCGTGACGGATTTAGGGGTCAAATAACGGCAAAAACACTAAAAATCACAGCAGCTAACCTTTGTCCAGCGCTTACTGCGTTCACTGCACTTGGCATGCATTGTCTCATTTCATTTGTCAACACCTCCAAGGGTGGGTAGGTCAATCCTTCTTCTTCTTTTTCTTTTCTTTTTTTTTTTTTTTTTACAGATAAGGGGCTGTTAGGTTTGGGGGACTCCCCCCAGGCATAGGGTGCTGGAATTTGAACACAAGTCTGCTCAGAGCTTGTCTCAAGCCTGTGGGGGAAGCTCCGGTGCCCTTGAATGACAGACTGTTCCAAGAAAGCCTGAACTTGCAAACACAGGGAGAAAATGAGTTGTTTATGTTTTTTTGAGAGGAGGTCCCGGGAGGTCCAAAGGCCTCCCCAGTCTCCGCTTTAACGTGGCTCCCTCTTTTCCTTTGGATTCCCGCGCGCTCAATCGGGTGACCCGTGGGAAAAGGGAGAAATCCGAAAGAAGGAAAGGCGAGCGAAACAGACCCGGCAGCTTCCGCTCCGGAGGGGGGCGCACGGCGGCCAGGACCCCGCAGCCCCGGGGGCCGTCGGGAGCCCCGCCCCTCGGCCCCGCCCCCTCCCCGGGCGCCGACCTCGGTGGTCACGTGACCGGGCCCGGCGGCCGCTGGGGCCGGAGGGCGCGGCGCGCGGACTCGGCGGCCAGGCCAGGCGCGGCCCGAGCCGAGCAGGCCGGAGCCGGCCCTGCGCCTTGTGGGGGGCGTCGCGCCGCGCCCGCCCCCCGCCCCGCCCCGTGCGGGGCGCACGCGCGCTCCTCTCAGCGCCCCTCCCTCCGCGCGGGGACCCCTGGCGGGCTGCGTGTGGACATGGCCAGCGACGCTGTGCAGGTAGGCGCACCTGCGTTTGCAGCCGCCCAGCGGCCAGCCGGCGCTGGGGACCCCCTCCCGCGCACCGCCGGAGCTCCCGGGATCGGGGCGGCCAGGGCGGGTCCCCACCTCCCCCGAGCGCTAGGCGCCCCCTCCCTGGGCCGGCACTGTGGAGCCAGCGCAGTCTCCTCGGCAGGTGGAGGTACGCGCGGGGGAGGGTGTGGGAGCGAGGAAGGTCCTACAGCATTCCCAGCTCCGCCCTTCTCTGAGAATTAGAGAGGGCTCAGCGAAGGCTCGACTTCGGGTGTCTGTGGCTAGCTGGGCATCCCGGTGCCAGTCGACCCTGCCGCTCGCTCCCTCTCCTCAGCGTTCGGTTCTCCGGCAGGTGCCGCTCCACCTGAGCAGGTGCCTGGCGCGATGCCCCAGGAAGGGCGCAGGCCACTCGCCCCGTTTCCCCCACCCTCCCCCACGCACAACAAAGCTCCGGCGGCACCCCCACCTCCGGACTGAGCTTTACGATGGTCGCGACGCTGCAGATTGGCACCTGTTGGCGGAAGTGCCAGAGTCACCTCTTTAGGTCTGGGGACCAGGGACCCACACAGCCAGCCACTCGGCTGCCAGGTGGAACCTTATCCCAGGATTCCAGATGGGGAGTGTCCATGTCAATGAACTGGGGATTCTCTTTTACCTGGAATCCTGCCTGGACCGGGTCACCCAACAACCCACACATCAACACACACAGAGGCATAGGTGACTGACACCGAAGTGCCACCGACCCAGGTTCTCCCTGTGCCATCTTGTGGACATCACAGCCTGGAACTCACCTTCCCTGCCTGTGGTGAGCAGGGCCGGAGTGACTGCTGAAACCTCTTTGGGTCAGTGACCCAAATCTGAGACATGTCCTGTACCTCCGGTGCCCCCACAGTGCCTCATCAGCTCTCCGTCGTCCTGTGGTTGCTGTGTAACTGGGTTCTCATCTCCTTCTGCACCTGCCCCCACATCCCCTTTGTGTCTCCCCCGTGACCCCCTGTCCCCCGCCCCAGTCCTGCTGATGGCCTGCCAGCCTTGCCGAGGAGCTGGGCGTATCTGGTGTTGCCGATCACATAAGGTCAGACCTTGGGGGCTGGGGAGGGCCTGGGTCCCTGCCTCTACCCCATCAGCCCTGGGAGGACAGTGTAGGACTCCCCTGGCACATGCATGCGTTTGGCATGTAGCAGACATGGCCCGGACGGAGACTGTGATTCCTGGAACGAGGCTGGACCTGCGCCCTGGTCCCCTTTCCCGTCTTCTGCCTGCTCTCTTCTCCCTACCCCACCCCCACCCCCACCCTGTCCTGGTCATTCCTCTCTCGTGGCTGCTTGGATCTGCTACCCCTGTCCCTCTGTCTGTCCCAGTGTGTGTGCCTGTCTGTTCTGTGTCCGGCAAACGGATGTCCTGTCCGGATTCCAGAAACGCCCAACGCATTGAAATCTCCGGACATGGGGTCTAGATCCCTGGTCACTCTAGGAAGAGGGAATTTCTGGGAAGTGGACCCTCTGGACCTGGGGCGGGGGAGGCGTTTTCTGCTTCTTGGAGGGTGTTGGGGATTCCCCAAGGCCAGGCCAGGCTCCTGATTCATGGGTTCATCTTGTTGGCCCTCAGGTGACCTCTGCCCTGGATAAGAGTGAGTCACCCAAGGAAGGAGAACCAGGGAGGCCCAGCCTCCCTCTCTCCCTCTGCATATTCTCAGCCCTCAGCTGCTGGAGGAGGTGGGGCTGAGGGATCCTGCTCCTCCCCCCCACCCGGACTCCCCTCATTCGAGCTGGCCCTGCTCCTGGCTGCACCAATGCTCTGCCTGCTGGGGACAGGGTGGGGCTGGGTGGCTGGTGGGACCTGGTTTATAGCAGGTGGTAGGAGGTGACCCTGGGTGTAAATTCCAGAGCTGTCACTTCCTCACGGTGTGTCCTAGGCCCAGCGCCATTCCTTCTTTGAGCCTTGGTTTTTGCCATCAAAATTGAAAAAAAAAAAAATGTAGCTCAGAGGGTTTTCACGGTGAGGAAGGATGTAGACCAGGTCAGCCCCTTGCAGGTGGGGCTGCTGTGAAATCCTTACCAGTGGTCATGGTCAGCAGTTCAGGGTGTGAGTCTGTGTCCTTTAATCCAGGGTTTCTAAAGCTCAGCACTATTGACATTTGGGGCTGAATCGTTCTTGGAGGTGGAGACTCTCGTGTTTACAGTGGAATGTCAAGCAGTTTCCATGAACTCAACCCCATAGAGCCTAGTAGCAGCCCCAGTTATGACAACCAACCCAGAATGGCTCTGGATATTGCCAACTGCCCCTAGAAGTGAGGTGGGAGTGTTGGCAGTCCCCTCTGCCGTCGAGAACTGCTGCTGCCATCCCTCTGAGCCTCAGTCTCCTCACCTGTAAAGTGGGAGGGGAAATATGGCAGCTGCTCAGGATAAAATTGAGGGGTCAGTAGGATCATGGGAGTGATACTTTAGGCCTGAAGTAAATCTTCCCTGGGGGCAGCTGCCCTTGAAGTTGATCGAGAGCAAACCCTGACTTTCCTCATCTCTAAAATCGGGTCTCACCGTGGCGGCAAATAATATACGTGGGGCTCTTCCTGCCTGGCTGACAACTAGCTCCGATTCTGGGCACTCTTGTAGGAAATCTCAGTTCTGTCTCCTGTTGGCTGTGGGACTTTGGGCAAGTTGGGTCACGGCCCCAGGTCTCGGTTTCCTCATCTGGGAAACGGAGTGATAACAGCACCTCCTGGAATGGCATTAGTTGACCTGGCATGCAGCTTGTAGTAACCACCATGGTTCTTAATAATCATATTTGAGCTTGAGTGGAGACACTCGCACCCCAGCCCTGCAGAGCTGTCTCCTCATGATGTAGGCCTCAGGGAGGTACCGCAGGGCCGGCCGGGCCCCCAGGCCTCCAAGCTGTGGTCAGCAGCAGCAGGTAACCGAGCTGAGAAGAAGCCGGAAGTTGGGACAGGAAGGGGGCTGGGCCGCCCATGTAAGCACTTGTGGGTGTTGGTGTTTATAAGTATGTACAGGGGGTGGGGGGTGGGCACACACTGGCCAGCCTGTGATACCTGCACATGCCTGTAGGTGTATAAGAGTGTGTTGTAGGGAAGCTGTATATGTGGGGAAGGGTGCTCTTCATGTCCACACTAGCGGGCCCATGTGTGTGTGCCTGCTGTGTACACCTTGGGCATCCTCAGGACAGGGAGCAGAGGGGCCACCCCTGGGATGACCCCAGAGAAGCAGGCTCAGCCCTCGAGTCGGGGTTGAGAGGAAGGTCCTCTTGATGCCCCAGAGCCCCAGAGCTGGCCTTCGCAGGGGTTGCTGGGAGCCAGCAGGAAAGAGGAAGTAGCAGGCGAGAGGCCCTGGCAGGGCTGAGGTTCAGGAAGAGGGCGGGGCCCTCAGCCGGGACCCAGGATGGCGGAGGCTGATCCCCCTTTGGACCGGGAGCTGGAGGTGGGGGCTGGGGTCCTTGTGGGGGAGGGGCAGCAGAAGAGGACCCCAAGTGGCACAGGACAGAGGGGCCCTGCCCTTGGGACCTCTCGGTTTTGGACTGAGGGGAGGAGGTGGGGTGCTGGCTTTGGAGTTTTCTGTTTGAAAGATGAAACTGTTTGGGGCCCTTTGGGCTTCCAGATTGGGGAAATAGAGGAGGAAGGGAACAGTGCTCTTTTCTTTAGGGTCCCAGTTGTAGACAACAAAAGGAGGGGAGATGGCGCTTGGCTCCAGGATCTCCAAGTTTGGGGGTATAGCAGGGAATAGACAAAACCTGTCTCCAGGCCCTCCTAGTTTGGGGTTACAGCAGGGAATAGACGAGGCCTGTCCCTGGATCCTCCTAGTTTGGGGTTACAGTAGGGAATAGATGAGGCCTGTCTCTGGGTCTTCTTAGTTTGGAGGTACAGCAGGGAATAGACAAAGCTTGTCTCCACACCCTCCTACTTTTGGGGTACAGCAGGGAATAGATGAGGCCTGTCGCTGGGTCCTCCTAGTTTGAGGGTGCAACAGGAAATAGACAAGGCCTGTCCCTGGGTCCTCCTGGTTCAAGGGTACAGCCATGAGGAGAAGGAACCTGCTCTTGGAACCCCAACCTTGTGGTTTGGGGGGCATCACAGGCCTGCCCTTGATACTTCCTCATTTGGGGAGCAGCAGAAGGAAAGCTGCCCTCAGGCCCTCCTAATGTGGGGCATAAGGGAGCGGAGATGGGGCGTGCCTTTGGGACCTCCTAGTTTAGGGGGGCAGCAGAGGGGAGAGGGGGTCTCCCCTCAGGACCTGGTCATTTGTGGGCAACAAAGGGAGACAAAGCCTGTTCTTGGGCCCCCCTAATTTGGGAGGACAGTGGAAGGAGAGATAGGGCCTGACCTTGGGGACCCCGAGCGGTGGGGACCCAGTGATGGGGCAGTGCAATCTGCCCTGCAGGATCCCACTGCATGAGGACAGGGGGCGAGACTGAACTGTACCTATGGTCTTCTTGTCTGAGGGGACGGCAAGGAGAAGGCCCTGCCCTTGAGACCTCACAGTTTGGAGGTGTCAGGAAGCAGGCACGGGGCCTTGTCTCACCTCCCAGTTTTAGGGGACTGTCGGAGGCCATGGACCAGGCCCTGTGTCAGGAGTGCCCCCCAGGAGGAGGCCGGGCCAGGCTGGCTGAACGTGGTCTGCACCCCCAGAGCCACCCTGGCCCCACTGACCCTGCTTCGTCCCCCGCAGAGTGAGCCACGCAGCTGGTCCCTGCTGGAGCAGCTGGGCCTGGCGGGTGCCGACCTGGCAGCCCCTGGGGTACAGCAGCAGCTGGAGCTGGAGCGGGAGCGTCTGCGGCGGGAGATCCGCAAGGAGCTGAAGCTGAAAGAGGGTGCAGAGAACCTGCGGCGAGCCACCACCGACCTGGGCCGTAACCTGGGCCCTGTGGAGTTGGTGCTGCGTGGCTCCTCACGCAGGCTTGACCTGCTGCACCAGCAGCTGCAGGAGCTGCATGCCCACGTGGTGCTGCCCGACCCTGCGGTGGGTGTGCACGGTAAGCCAGGCTTCCCTGGGGTAGGGGGTGGGGGATGCGGGATTGGGGGCCTCCACTGCCCAGGGCTCACCCACTGTGTCCCAGAGTGAGGCCAGCCAGCCCATTGCCACTGACCCTCAGGAAGACACACTCGGTCACGGCAGCTTCCAACCTGAAAATGCAGGCGGCTGCTATTACTGCTGCAAGTGCTCAGTCGTGTCCAACTCTGTGTGACCCCATGGACTGTAGCCCGCCAGGCTCCTCTGTCCAGTGGAATTCCCCAGGCAAGAATACTGGAGTGGATTGCCATTTCCTTCTCCAGGGGATCTTCACGACCCAGGGATTGAACCTGCATCTCTTGCGTCTGCTGCATTGGCAGGCGGATTCTTTACAGTGGTGCCACCTGGGAGGCCCAAATACAGGCAGACCAAAGGCCAAAACCAACACCCAGAGAAGGGTACACATACTCACACCCACACCCGGACAACACCAAAGGGCTTACATGGTATCACACAAATATCCAGACTCACAGTCACACCCACACCTGGACAACACCTAAAGGCTCCAGCTGATTAAAAAAAATGTTTAATTGTGATTAAAAAACACATAACAGCACCTGAAAGTATAACAGCGTTGTTAGCTGGCTATTGTTATTGCTTCTGTTTAGACCCCATGTTTGTGACCCCATGGACTGCAGCCTGCTAGGCCCCTCTGTCCATGGGATTTTTCAGCAAGAATAGTGGAATAGGTTGCCATTTCTTTCTCCAGTGTATCTTCCCAACCCAGGGATTGAACCTGCATCTCCTGCTTAAGAGGCATATTCTTTACCACTGAGCCATCAGGGAAGTCCCTTAATCACCTATATTCCAATATAAAATAAAATGTTTTGGAAAAAAACATGTTACAGAAAATTTATCATTTTTGAGCATACAGCTCAGTGGTATTGAGTATTTTCACATTTTTGTGCAAGGAATCTGCAGAACTTTTTCATCTTACAACTAAAAACAAAGATGTAACATACATCACATCAGTAGCCAGAGACCCTCACACACAGTTGCGCCAGCACCCAGACAACTCCAAGGGCCTACCCTGTGGCTCAGCGGTAAAGAATCTGCCTGCAGTGCAGGAGATGTGGGTTCGATCCCTGAGTCGAGAAGATCCCCTGGAGAAGGGAATGGCAACCCACTCCAGTATTCTTGGCCTGGGAAATCTCATGGACAGAGGAGCCTTGGCCGTCTACACTCCATGGGTTGCTAAAGAGTCAGACATGACTGAGTGACTAAATAGCAGCATTATTCTGTGAATACCCAGAGACTTCCATGCTGCCAACCAGGACCCAGTTAAATGCACACTCCATCACACCAACACATACACAAAACCTAAGGACTTGCACATGCTCACACCAACCCCCAGATATTCAGACACACAGAGCTGCTGTCACAGGTGTTTACCAACCCATAAACAGCCTGAGAGTTACACACACCACTGGACAAGACCTGAGACTCAGCACCACTTAGCCCAACACCCACACACCTCTTTGTTGTGTCAATAGCTGGAGGCTAACAGACGGAGAAGGCAATGGCACCCCACTTCAGTACTCTTGCCTGGAAAATCCCATGGACGGAGGAGCCTGGTGGGCTGCAGTCCATGGGGTCGCGAAGAGTTGGACACGACTTCACTTTTCACTTTTCACTTTCTACTTTCATGCATTGGAGAAGGAAATGGCAACCCACTCCAGTGTTCTTGCCTGGAGAATCCCAGGGACGGGGAAGCCTGGTGGGCTGCCATCTGTGGGGTCGCACAGAGTCGGACACGACTGAAGCGACTTAGCAGCAGCAGCAGCAGCAACACTATCAGATCAACACTTGCAGATGATGAAAAAGAGTTCAGCCAATGCTCAAAAACCTCGTCCCGTCACAGCTGTACCTAGAGTCCCTCTGATGGTCATACCACTCTCTGGAGATTCACACAGAGCTGTGCCAACCTCCAGAGACACACATGTCCAGCTGTTCCAACACTCGGACGCTGTCACACCAGTGCCAGGAGATCTGATTGCACAGTTGTGCTGGCAGTCGCAAACATGTGCACAGAGTCATCCCCATCACCCAGAATCTCACAAAGTCATTCTAACACCTCACATCTCGCAGTTAAACTAGCACCTGGGGAGACACACACTCAGTTATGCCAACACCCTGAAGGTCACAGACTTAACCACAGCCACACCCGCTGACGCCTACACAACCGTGTACATCGTTGGGGTGTATATACCTTCTCTACAAAGGTATATACGGTCACACCAAGGACTCACATACACCTGTGTTCATTCACACTGGTCCCGCCCCAGCCCTGAAAGGGTTTCCCTATGAGGGCTGGTGGGGAGTGGGCCCTGTGGCCCCTGGCCCCCAGCTCTTCCTCCTCCCAGGCCCAGGGGTGGATCCTCTCAGCTGGCACAAAAGCACCTGGGCAGTTGGAGAGGAGGGCTGTGGTGACTGTGCCCCATCTACCCCTCCAGATGCCCCCCAGTCCCCTGGCACAGGCGACTCTGCCTGCTCAGCCACCAACCTGAGCCGCGTGGCCGGTCTGGAGAAGCAGCTGGCCATCGAGCTGAAGGTGAAGCAGGGGGCAGAGAACATGATCCAGACATACAACAACGGCAGCACCAAGGTGGGAGCAGCGTGCGTGCACACCCCGCTGTGTGCGTGTACACCTGTGGGCGCATCACAGGCTGGAGCCTGCGGTGGGGCCAGGGTGGTACCTCCATCTGCCTCCCAGGAGGCTGGGGTGCTTTGGGTTGGGGACAGAGGGCTGTTGAGTGACTCTGCAGCAGGATTGGAGTGTGGGCAGCTTGGGTGGGGGCAGAGAGGAAACTGGATGACGGTGGGTGATGTCAGGTCGACACACGGCAGAGACTCCCCCCCATACTCAGTTACCCCCAGAGACGGGGCAACATGCAGCCTCTCACTGCTGGTGGCATCTCTGCCATGTACACACAGATCAACGCCTAGATGCACACGTGACTGTTTAGTGGCTCAGTCGTGTCCGACTCTTTGCACCCCTGTGGACTGTAGCCCACCAGGCTCCTCTGTCCATAGGGTTTTTTAGGCAAGAATACTGGAGTGGGTTGTCATTTCCTCCTCCAGGGGATCTTCCCAACCCAGGGATTGAACTCATGTCTCTTGCATTGATAGGCAGGTTCTTTACCACTGAGCCACCAGAGAAGCCCAGATGTATATAGTATCATCATAATATCTAGAGACACACCCATGGTCATAACAGCATCTAGAGACACACAGTGGCATATCACCACTGTGACACACACATATACCGTCATAACATCTAGATTCACAGCAGTAACAACTCTCAGAAGCACGTGGACAAAAACCACAACAGTCACTTCTAGACACACAGAGACACATACCATCATAGAACACCCAGGACACACAGCTCAGGCCAACAGGACACCTAGACGCACAGACACACACATCATCAGTTTTTCACATCCAGAGATCAGAGTTGTCACACAGACGTACCCCCCGTTGTACCAACATCAAGTACACAGTAACAGGTTGGCAGCAACACCCAGAGACAGTTACACCCACGGGCAGAGTTAGACCTACAGCTAGAGACCCAGAGAGCATCCATGCCTGTGAGTGCACACACAAACGTGAATATTGCACAGGAGGACACAGACTGTGCAGCATTTTTCTTAACCTTTTATTGAGGTGTAACAGATGGAGGTCAAGTGCAGAAAACCTAAGTGTACAGCCAGTGAATCTTTATCTAGGTACCCACCGCCCTTACTGAACCTTTCCTGTCACCCAGAAGTGCCCTCCTGCCCCCTTCAGTCAATACCCAGTCTTCTTTCATCACGGATTGGCAGTGCCTGGCTTTTTAAAAATTTATTTTATTTATTTTTATTTTTGGCTGCTCTGGGACTTCATTGCTGTGCTCAGGCTTTCTGTAGTTGTGGAGCGTAGGGGGCCATTCTCTAGTTGCAGGGCATGGGCTTCTCTTGTCATGGAGCACAGGCTCTAGGGTGCGCATGCTCAGTAGTTGTGGCACATGGGCTTAGTTGCCCTGCTGCACGTGGAATCTTCCCGGACCAGGGATCGAACCTGTGTCCCTTGCATTGGCAGGTGGATTCTTAACCACTGGACCACTAGGGAAGTCTGTCAGTGCCTGGTTTTGAACATAGCACCAAGTCAATGGAAAAATCCACTACCAGTTCCTGGCACTTGTACCCACATAGGGTCCTTGGCTATGTCCAGTCAACCCTGTAGCTTGAATTGCACACACCACCATCAGGATCCTGCTCCCTGCAACTGTCTACAACTGTCTCACACCCAGTCACCCCTGGACTCACCCATGTGGCTACAGGCAAGGCTATGCCCACCATGGGGAACACACACACATACGCCATTCTAACAGCTGACACAAATAGAGTGCCTGCTGGTGCCAGGTACAGTTGTGAGCCCTACATACAGATTACCTCCTTTAATCCTCAGGCCAGTGGTGGTTGGTGCTGTTAGTACACTCCCCTTCCCGCAGATGAGCAGACAGACCCAGAGCGGTTGAGCAGCTTGTCCAAAGTCACACAGCTGTTAGGTGGCAGCTGTCAAGATTCACATGCCAAGGCTCCATCTCCCTTCAACACCCAGGAACACAGTCTTTCACACCCACACATGAATGCTCTGTCACCCAGAGCCTGCCTGGGGTAGACACCAGGACGGGTGGTCAGGCCCCCACCTGCCCAGTTTTCCCCTCATGGCCTGTCTCTGCCATCAGGACCGGAAGCTGCTGCTGACAGCCCAGCAGATGCTGCAAGACAGTAAGACCAAGATAGATATCATCCGCATGCAACTGCGCCGGGCACTGCAGGCCTGCCAGCTGGAGAGCCAGGCGGCCCCAGACGAGGCTCAAGGTGAGTCCATCACCCTGAGACAGCCTGCCCTGCATTCCACCTTGCAGAGTTCAGCTCCCAGCCCCACAAGGGGTCCCTTTCTAAGGCAGGGAGGTGGGTGCTGTGACTCACCATGCTAGAATGCGTTCCTGACCCTCTCTGGGCCCCAGTTTCCCATTCTGTCCCACTCGAGATTTGCACGTGATCAGTTATTGGCAAACTACAGCTCTTGGACCAAATCTGCTACTGCCTCTTTTTGTTTGTTTTGGAAATACTGAAGACCCAGCCATGCCTGTTGGTTTACTGTCGCCTACGACTGCTTGTGCACTGTGACAGTGGGGCCAAGTAGTGGCAACAGAGCTTGTGGTCCACAAAGACAAAAATATTTACCCTTTGGCTTTTTAAAAAAAATAATTAATTCAGTTTTGGCTGTGCTGGGTCTTCGTTGTTGTGTGAAGGCCTCTCATTGCAGTGGCTCCTTTTATTGTCGAGCATGGGCTCTTGGGCTTCGGTAGCTGCAGCTCACGGGCTCTGGATCGCAGGCTCAGTAGTTGTGCAGCAGGCGTGTAGTTTGCCCTGCGGCATATGGATTCTCCCTGGACCAGGGTTGAATCCACGTCCCCTGTATTGGCAGGCAGCCTCTTAACCACTAGACCACCAGGGAGGTCCTACCCTTTGGCTCTTGATGGAGAAAATGTGTGGACCCCTGGGCTCGGCAGTTGCCTTGCTGTGTTGGCCCCTGTAATATGAAACTGTGGGTGTCCACAGCGTGTGTGTGTGTTTCCTATGTATCTCAGTGTCTGAATGCCTGAGGCCGTCTCAACCCAATTGTCATCCTGAATTTGAGACGGGCTGTACTGTACGCATCAGCTCTCCAGGTTTCACCTGCAGGGGTGACTGCACTAGTGACGTTCGTCAGTGTTAAGGTGGTATTTGCCCTGGGGACCAGAGTTTGTACACATGCCCCATAACTATGAGAGTTCCTGTATCACCATGAGAGTGTGTCAGCTGTTGGTGGGTGTTAGTGTGTTCAGGCTGCTCCACCACAGTACCACGGACTGGGGATGAGGGGGCATGTAAACAACAGACATTTATCTCTCACTGTGCTGGGGGCTGAAAGTCCAAGATCAAGGCGCTGGCGGATACAGCGTCTGGTGAGAGCCCTCTTCCAGATTCATAGATGGCTGCCTCCTTACTGTGTCCTCGCATTGTAACTTTTGGTGACAGCCTAATCTTGCCCCTGTAAGTGTAAAAGTCTTGACAACCACCTGGGCACATGTGACAAAAGTCTTGGTGGGTGCCGTACAGCTGTGGGCGCGTGTGACTGTAGGAATGCTTGAGTGTGAGTCTAGGTCATCATGTGGGACCGCAAGACTGTCCTTGAAATCTGCAGCCGTGGATAAGCACGACTGTGACCTTGTGCCTGTGGGTGACAGGTTTCCTGCAACTAGGTGACAGTGTGTCCTTGCGCCTACTCCCTGTTCCATTGGGCGACTGTGGCTGTGTCCTCTGTTGGGCTGTGGCTGCATCCCTGGGACTTCATTCTGAGTGTGAAGCCAGCCTGTTTCCCTGTGACATTGGGTCTGTGTGTCTATGATTATTGCTCATGCTGCCCTGACTGTATGACATCATGACAGCATTTCTTTTAAAGATTTGTTTTCAGTGTGGACCATTTTTTTTGTTCTTCAAAAAAAAAATATTTTTAATTGGAGGATAATTGCTTTACAATATTGTGTTGGTTTCTGCCATACATCAGCATGAATCAGCCATAAGTATATACATATGTCTTCTCCCTCTTGAACCTTCCCTCCTACCCCATCCCACCCCTCTAGGTTGTCATAGAGCACTGGTTTGAGCTGCCTGCGCCATACAGCAAATTCCCACTGGCTGTCTGTGCTACACGTGCTGGTGTATATATGTCAGTGCTACTCTCTCTATCCGTCCCACCCTCTCCTTCCCCCACTGTGTCCACAAGTCCTCACTGAATTTGCTACCACACTGCCTCCATTCCATGCCTTGATTCCCCGGCTGTGAGGCATGTGGGAACTTCACCCCCCAACCAGGGATCAAATCTGTACTGCCTGCACCAGAAGGCGAAGTCCTAACCACTGGACTGCCAGGCAAGTCCTGTGCTGGCATTTCTTTGCCTGTCCCTGTGCCTTATCTATGTGGCAGTGTGCCTGTATTGCCGTGATCCTCCCTGGGCTGGAGTTAGAGCCCTGGGAGTTTTGTCATTGTGTGACTCTGTCCTGACTCAGTGGACATGAGTTTGGGTGAACTCCAGGAGTTGGCGATGGACAGGGAGGCCTGGCACACTGCGGTTCATGAGGTCGCAAAGAGTCGGACACGACTGAGTGACTGAACTGACTGATTCTGTCCCATTAGGGTGTTTATGTTTTGTGACTTTCCCTCTGTCCCTGTGACACTGTCCTTTTGCTGGGAGTTGACAAGGTATATAGGGCTTCCCGGAGAAGGCAGGGGCACCCCACTCCAGTACTCTTGGCTGAAAAATCCCATGGATGGAGGAGCCTGGTAGGCTGCAGTCCATGGGGTCACTAAGAGTTGGGCACGACTGAGTGACTTCACTTTTCACTTTCATGCATTGGAGAAGGAAATGGCAACCCACTCAAGTGTTCTTGCCTGGAGAATCCCAGGGACGGGGGAGTCTGGCTGCTGTCTATGGGGTCTCACAGAGTTGGACACAACTGAAGCGACTTAGCAGCAGCAGCAGCAGCAGCATAGGGCTTCCCAGGTGGCGCTAGTGGTAAAGAACCCACCTGCCAATTCGGGAGACATAAGAACTGCAGGTTCGATTCCTGGGTTGGGAAGATCCCCTGGAGAAGGGAATGGCACCCCACTCTAGTATTCTTGCCTGGAGAATCCCATGGACAGAGGAACCTGGTGGGCTACAGTCCATGGGGTTGCAAAGAGTCAGACACGACTGAAATGGTAGCACGTAGCACAGCACAGACAAGGTATATATCTGTGTCTGTAATATCGGTCTTACCCATGTGTGGCAGTGTGATGGCATCTTTGTTAGAGTGTGTGGGTATGTGTGTGCTTAGGCCTACACTAGTGACAAAGTGACAATGCCATTGTCACCCTCTGAGTGACAGTCTGATGACATCTATCTGACACCATTCTTGTTCCTCCAACTACGTTATATTTCACGGTGTGGGTGGTCACCATTCATTTACTCAGACCCCTACTAGAGGAAATGAGGTATCTTCCAATCTTTTGCTCTTAAAAAAAAAGGCTATGAATAACCACATATAATACATGTATCAAGGGAAATTTCCTGGCAGTCCAGTGGTTAGGATGCTGCACTTCCACTGCAGGGGAGAGAGGGTGCAATGTCAATTCCTAGTCAGGGAGCTAAGATCCCACATGCTGCATGGTATGGCCAAACAAAAACAACATATATCAAGTGCAAAGTTGTTTCTATGGGATAAAGTACCTGAACTGGGATTGCTAAATCAAAAGGTAGATACATTTATAATTCTGACAGAAATCGCCAAACTGCCTCCATTGGAAAGCAACTTGTGTTCCCATCAGCAACGTATCTGTTCTTAAGTGTGTGTTTTATTTTTATTTATTTGGCTGCATCGAGTCTTAGCTGTGGCACCCAGGATCTTCATTGCATCATGCGCGATCTTTCCTTGCGGTGCACAGACTCTCCAGTTGTGGTGCGCAGGCTTGGTAGTTGCAGGGACATGGGCTTAGTTGCTCCGGAGCATGTGGGATCTTAGTTCCCTCACCAGGGATCGAACCTTCATCCACTGCAGTGGAAGGCAGATTCTTAACTGCTGGGCCACCAGGGAAGTTCCCTAAGTATGTGTTAATTGTGTGTCTGTATGTAAGTCTGCCCCTGGGTGGCAGCTTAACTACATCCCTGGGACTGGCTCTGTGGGTGATGGTGTCTGGATAAAAGAGTGACAGTATCCGGGTCCATGTGTGGCTGTCTGCCCGTGGGTGACAGTGTGACTGTCCCCATGACCCCCTACCTTGGGAGGGAGTGATGCTTGTTGACGGCTATCTGTCCCTGGCCAGTGCCTGTTTCCTACAGATGGGTGCATGTCTCTAGAACCAGGATGGTTGGAGCCGGGGCTCAAGCTGGCCTCACTGCCTCGTGTCTCACGCCCACAGGGAGTCCGGACTTGGGGGCAGTGGAGCTGCGCATCGAGGAGCTGCGTCACCACTTCCGAGTGGAGCACGCGGTGGCCGAGGGCGCCAAGAATGTGCTGCGCCTGCTCAGCGCCGCCAAGGCTCCGGACCGCAAAGCCGTCAGCGAGGTGAGGGGCGGGGCATCGACCCGGAGAGGTGGGGCTTCAGCATGGGATGGGGACTCGTGTGTCAAGTCGGACCCAGATGATTTGAGGGCTCGGGCTTCTGGGGAGGAGCTCCAGGTGGGACTTAGCCAGCCTGGGGGAGGGGCGTGCCGGATCCCGCCCCGAGCCCGGCCAGGCTTCTCCCACCTCAGGCCCAGGAAAAGCTGACCGAGTCCAACCAGAAGCTGGGGCTGCTTCGGGAGGCGCTGGAGCGGCGGCTTGGGGAGCTCCCCGCTGACCACCCGAAGGGGCGGCTGCTGCGCGAAGAGCTCGCCGCGGCTTCGTCCGCAGCCTTTAGCGCCCGCCTGGCCGGGCCGTTCCCCGCCACGCACTACAGCACCCTGAGCAAGCCTGCACCACTCACAGGTGGGTCCCGACACCTCCCCTGTCCTCCCCTGCTTCCGCCCCAAATCAGGACCCCACCCTCCTGGCTCTAGACTCCTGCCCCTCTGAGCCCCCAAGCCCCAAACCTGCAACTGGGATCTTCATTCTCCCCAGTCCTGGACTCCCATCCCACTGTCCTCTCCCTTTTCCATTCACCCCAACCCTGTAGCCCTGCGCCCCATTTCCCCACGCCAGACAGACCCATGGACCCTAGACTTCCCACCCCACCTTGCCCTCCCAGAGACTCGTGCCCTCATCTCCCCATCCTTGATCCCTGGGTGGGGAAGATTCCCTGGAGATGGAAATGGCAACCCACTCTAGTATTCTTGCCTGGGAAATTCCATGGACAGAGGAGCCTGGTAGTCTGTAGTCCATGAGGTCGCAAAAGAGTCAGACACAACTGAGAGACTAAACAACAGCAGCAACAACAGTCCCATCCTCACTTTCCCCACCCCTCCCTGAAGGGCCCTGTCTTCTCTCTCCAGCCAGAGTCCCCGATTTCAGTCTCATAGTCCCTCACTCTCAGAATCCTCAGTCCTGAACCTCTGACCCCCCACCCCCAGATTAGCCAGCCCCTCCCTTCTTAGATCCGTCAGCCACTACCTCCCCAGACCAGTCCTACCATAGACCGCAGCCCCAGTGTCAGACCTCAGACTAGCCTACCGAATCCTACCCTGGACGCCCCCAGTCCTACCTGGCTCACCCCCGCCTGGACCTCCAGCCTGCACTCTGAACTGCTCTTCTGTCACTGAACCTCAGCATCTAGAGCCCTTCCCCAGACTGCCCCACCCTTCCACCTTGTCCCCTGTTTCTCTCTTCTGGGCACAGCCATCTCTGCAGCAGACCCCCTGCCTCACCCCAATTGTCCCTCACCAACTCCCATTTGCACACTGGCCACTTCTGCACATGCCCACTTCACCTGCAGCCCTTGTCCTGCCCCAGATGTAACCCACCCCATGAGCCTGACCCTCTCTCAGGGACCCTGGAGGTGCGTGTGGTGGGCTGCAGAGACCTTCCAGAGACCATCCCTTGGAACCCTTCACCTTCGGTGGGGGGACCTGGGACCCCTGACAGCCGCACCCCCTTCCTGAGCCGCCCAGCCCGAGGTCTTTACAGCCGAACCGGAAGTCTCAGTGGCAGGAGCAGCCTCAAAGCGGAAGCTGAGAACACCAGTGAGTGGCACTAATGTCCGGGAGGAATGAGGTGGGGTAGGCTGGGGGTGGTCCCTGATTTCCCACATTGGTAACATTCTGAAAAAGTCGTTCATCACACTCATTAGGATGGATACTGTAAAATAGAACAAGATAAACTAACAGGTGTTAGGGAGGATGTGGAGAAGCTGGAAGGCTTCTACACTGTTGGTGGGAATGTAAAATTGTGTGGCCACCATGGAAAGCAGCATGGCAGGTCCTCAAATAATGAAACATAGAACTACCATAGATCCAGTGTCCTGCTTCTGGATGAATACTCAAAAGTTGGAAGCCGGATCTCAAAAAAATTTTGGTATACACCCATGTTCATAGCAGCATTATTCACAGTGGTCAAAAGGCAGAAGCAGCCCAGTGTCTGGTGATGGATGAACGGATTAAAAAATTGTGGTCCATCCACACAGTGGATTCCAGAGAAGTCTATTCTATAGAAATGGATTCTATTCTGTACAAATACATCTATAACGAGGGTAAATTTTATGTTACGAGTTTTACCACAATGTGAAAAGAAGCGAATACACACATTTAAAAGTATGAGTAGAAGAAGAATAACACTAAAGTAACTGCCTATGTTACCACCACCAAGGTCAAGAAATAGAATTCTCTGGATTTTTCAGCCTTAAAAAAGGACATTCTGAAACATGCTACAACATGGATGAACTTGAGTACGTGAGTGAAATAAACCAGTTGTAAAATGACAGGTGGGCTTCCCTGGTGGCTCAGTGGTAGAGAATCCACCTGCCAGTGCAGGAGACACGAGTTTGATCCCGGAGTCGGGAAGATTCCCCTGAGAAGAAAATGACAACCCACTCCAGTATCCTTGGCTGGGAAATCCCATGGACAGAGAAGCCTGGTGGGCTACAGTCCATGGGGTCACAAAAGAGTCAGATATGACTTAGCAGCTGAACATGAGGGATACTTCTTGTCTTTTTGTTGTTTAGTCACTAAGTTGTGTCCGACTCTTTGGTGACCCCGTGAACTGTAACCCTCCAGACTCTTCGGTCCGTGGGGTTTCCCAGGCAAGAAAACTGGAGCGAGTTGCCATTTCCTTCTCCGAGGGATCTTCCCCACCCAGGGATTGAATCCCTGTGTTCAACCGATGTGCCTGCGCCTCCTGCATTGGCCGGCAAATCCTTTACCACTGAGCCACCTGGGAAGCCAACAAGTAGTATAGGATTCTACTTATACGAAGTATCTACGTTGGTTACATTCATAGAGATGGAAAGAATAGTGGTTGCTAGTGGTTGGGGGGGCGGATGGAAATGGAGAGTTATTGTTTACCTGGGGGGACAGAGTTTCAGTTGGGAAAGATGAAGAGTTCTGGAGATGACGGTGGTGATGATTACACAACAGTATCAACGTACTTGGTACCACTGAGCTGTATACTTGAAAATTATAATGATGGTAAATTTTATGTGAGTTTTACCACAATGTGAAAAGAAACGAATGCACACGTATAAAAGCATGGATACAAGAAGAATATGACAATAGAGTAACCGCCTATGTTACCACCACCCAGGTCAAGAAATAGAATTCTCTGGAAGCCCTCTCATGCCCCCTCCTCAATTCCAGCCCCTTCCTCTGTCCTAGAGGTAGCTACTCTCCTCACTCTTACCGCTGTCATTTCCTCGCTTTTCTTTGTAGTTTTAGCGCCCATGTACCATCTCAAAGCAGTGCAGTTTAATTTGCCTGTGTTTGAACTGCACATATGTGGAATCATACAGAATGTATTCCATGGTAACGGCTTCTTTTCTTCAACATTGTGTGGGAGATTTATTCATACCGTTGCATGAAATTATACTTCATTCATTTTTAGCCTGGTTTAATTGTCTTAGACTGAGCCATATCAAATTGCTGTCTTTTTTTTTTTTTTTAGATAAAAAATAGTTGACTATAAGAGATTTCATGGTTTAGCTAATAACCCTATATTACCATGTATATGTTAATTCATAGGCAGATGTTTCTAGTTTTGAGCTGTTACATAAGCATTATATTTATGCATCTCCCAATGTATACTTGCTGGCATTTTTTTTAGATTGAATACTTAGGAATATATTGCTAGAATTTATATATATATAGAATAAAAGTGAATTTGGATCCCTGCCTCACACCACACACCAAAATCAACTGGAGATGGATTGAAGGGCTTAATGTGAAAGGCAGGACTGTAGAGCTTGGTCAGATAGCATAGCAGAATATTATAGGGGAAGAGAGGATTTCTTTATTAATAAGATATAAGAGATTACCCTCCTCCCCAGAATCTCCTGACACCCTCCCTCCACCCCTGTTCCAGATGAGGTGAGCACTGTGCTCAAGCTGGATAACACAGTGGTGGGACAGACATCCTGGAAGCCGTGTGGCCCCAACGCCTGGGACCAGAGCTTTACCCTGGAACTGGAGAGGGTGAGTTAGGTGGGCGAGTGAGAGGGCTGGGAGGAGGAGGGGCCTGGGGCCTCAGGCACCCCAAGTGACAGCCCTCTTCTTCCCTGAGGCACGGGAATTGGAGTTGGCTGTGTTCTGGCGGGACCAGCGGGGCCTGTGTGCCCTCAAATTCCTGAAGTTGGAGGATTTCTTGGACAACGAGAGGCATGAGGTGCAGCTGGACATGGAACCTCAGGGCTGCCTGGTGGCTGAGGTACATACAGCCTGACCCCCACCCTGAGAAAGTGCTTTTTTTTTTTTTTTGGATGTGCCCGGTCTTTGTTGCTGCTCAGGCTAGTCTTGCGTTGCGGCACGTGTGGATTTCTAATTGCGTTGGCTTTTCTTGTGGAACACGGGTTCTAGGGTGCATGGGCTTCAGTAATTGCAGGATATGGGCTGAATAGTTATAGCTCCTGGGCTCCAGAGCTCAGGCTTAGCAGTTGTGGCACATGGGCTTAGTTGCTCTGCAGCACGTGGGATCTTCCCGGACCAGGGATCAAACACCTGTCTCCTGCCTTGGCAGGCGGATTCTTCACCGCCAAGCCACCAGGAAAGCCCAGAAAAATGCTTTTTGTGTCTCTTTCTCCTGGTTTTCTAGAAGGGGAAGATGTGTTTTCCCCTTAGTCTCTGAACCTTGATAGGAAAGTACATTTAATTAGTCCCATGATGTATGACTAAAGCTGGGATTGGTTTCATTCTAAAACAAGATATTAAAAAAAGAAGAAGAAATAGCAAAATGTTGTCAAGCCAGAAAAGAAAAGCAAAACCAAGCAACATATTATGGGGATTGCTATGAGAGCCACAGTTGAGCAGAGAGATTCCTTCCCCAGTGCTGTCGGGTGAGGGTCCTCATCAGGGGAGCCCACCCACGACCCTCGGCACTATGGACATTTGGGCTGGGCAAGTCTTGGTTGCAGGACTGTCCTATGTACTGTAGGGTGCTGAGTCACATCCCTGGCCCCCACCCACGGGATGCCAGTAGCAACCCCGCACCAGTTATGACAACTAAAAATGCCTCCAGACATGGCCAGCGGCCCCTGATTGAGAGCCCATAGTCTAAATGACATTCCTAGCTGACCCCTTGTCGCATGGCCAAGCCCTGTCCAAAGTGCTCTGCTGGCACTGACTTATAAATCCTCACAAGAACCCATTCCAGAGGGACCGTTACTAGTTACATTTGACAGAGGAGGAAACTCAGACACAGAGAAAGTCACTGGCCCCCTCGTTTAGCCAGAATTATTCTCAGAAATTCTTTAAATTTGCCCCTAAAATACTAATGTACCCTGTTTTATGTATTGGGCTGAACAGGAAGTTCGTTTGGGTTTTGTCATCAGATCTTATAGAAACTCATAAAAACTTTTTGGCCAATCCAATACACATACACACACACACGTATATAAATTGCTTCCCTGGTAGCTCTGATGGTAAAGAATCCGCCTGCAATGCAGGAGACCTGGGTTCAATCCCTGGGTTGGAAAGATCCCCTGGGGGAAAAAATGGCAACCCATTCCAGTATTCTTGCCTGGAGAGTTCTATGGGCAGAGGAGCCTTGTGGGTTACAGTCCATGGGGTCACAAAGAGTCAGACACAACTGAGTGACTAACACTTTCATTTCACATGTGTGTGTGTGTATACATATATGTATGTATGTATGTATAGATATATCTCCCCATGTCCTTAACCCTAGGGGAAAATTCTTTTTTTTCATTTTGCTACTTGCTTAGATTTTTTTTTTTTAATTTATTATTTATTTTGGCTGTGCTGGGTCTTCATTGCAGCTCTCGGGCTTCTCTAGTTGTGACGCCTGGGCTCTAGAGTGCTTGGGTTCAGTTGTAATTTGTAGACTTGATTGCTGTATGTGGGATCTTTGTTTCCTGACCAGGGCTCAGACCTGGGCCCCCTGCATTGAGAGTGTGGAGTCTTATCCACTGGACCACCAGGAAAGTCCCCACCACTTGCTTAGATTTTTAAATACCAGTTTTCTTTGCAAAAAGATCAGACCATGTGAAAAAGAAACAGAATTCCCAGTGTATGCATGCTAAGTCACTTCAATCATATCCTACTCTTTGCAATGCTATGGACTCTAGCCCACCAGACTCCTCTGTCCATTGGATTCTCCAGGCAAGAATATTGAGTATATTGCCATGCCCTCCTCCAGAGAATCTTCCTGACCCAGGGATCAAACCTGCATCTCTTATGTCTCTGGCATTGGCAGACGGGTTCTTTACCACTAGCTCAACCTGGGAAACCCTAGTATAAAAAATTCCCAGTGCACAGTATTAAAAAAAAAACAGCTGTATAATTAACTCTGTTTTCAGGAATGGGATAAATATCAAGAGAGTCATTGGGTTCAAGTGAGTTTAAAGATTAACCTGAAAGAAGCTTTTCCTTGGCTGTGAAAGTTGTTCACTTGTGTCTCTCTGCGACCCCATGGACTATGCAGTCCATGGAATTCTCCAGGCCAGAATACTGGAGTGGGTAGCCTATCCCTTCTCCAGTGACTCTTCCCCACCCAAGGTCTCCTGCATTACAGGTGGATTCTTTAGCAGCTGAGCTACCAGGGAAGCCTATACAGACCAAAAATCTATATTACTCTTAAGTTTTCACTAGAAAATGCTTTCAGAATTTCACAACATTAGTCACTTTTCACTAATTTCTAACTAATTTACTAATTCCTAAAAATATCTAGAAAAATTCTTGAAATAGTCAAGGGCTATCTTACTATCTGGGTAAAAATTCTTACATGATCTCGTAATCCAGGACCACAGAAGGAAAGGAGCAGAGAAGAGCTGACTTCACACGGCAGGGCCATGAAATTATTCTTCTGTTAGGAAGACTGTCCAAAACCCAAGTGGACAGTAGTGGTGGGTGGCCAGGGGTGAGAGTGCTGAGGCAGTCCTGCTTGTCTTCAAGATTTACTTACTATTTTCTTTTTAAGAAAGATTGTTTCTTTTTAAAAAAATGTTACTTATTTTTATTTTTGTCTTGGCTGAGTCTTTGTTGCTGCTGGGGCTCTTCTCTAGTTGTGGTGGGCGGGCTTCTCATTGCTGTGGCTTCTCTAGTGATGGAGCACGGGCTCTGGAGCACAGGCTCAGAAGTTGTGGCTCACGGGCTTAGCTGCTCGGCGGCATGTGGGATCTGCCTGGATCAGCTGTGTCTCCTGCATTGGCAGGCGGACTCTTTACCACCAGAGAAGTCCCCAGGGTTTACTTATAACATTCTATTTTGTTCTCCCCAAAGCACCATCCTGTAGAACCTTCTGCAGTTCTGTTGTCGATGAACCTACAATAGTTGAGTTCTATCATAGATGGAATTGTTCTGTGTCTGCGTCCTCCTATATAGTAGCCGCTAGCCACTTGAAGTCTGGCTAGTGTGACTGGGGGACTGATGTTTTCAGTCAGCTTACATTTTACTTCATTTCAGTAGCCACACGTGGCTAGAGGTGACCAGATCGGGGACACCCATAAAGTCACACAGTTCTATGACTTCAGCACCTTCCAGAAGATGTGATGCAGTTGGGAGAATTCCACGAAACCAGTGGTTTCCCCACATGAGTGGATACCAGCATCATCACCTGGAAGGCTTGCTGGAACACACACTGCTGGGCTCCACCCCCAGGGTTTCTGATTTAGTGGGTCCGGGGTGGGTGGAGGTGCTGAGAATCTCCCTTTCCAGCAGGTTCCCAGGTGATGCTGGTGATGTGGTCTGTGAGCACAGGTGGGGAGGCAGGACACCAGAGGAAGGGTAGTTCCCATTTGTTGGAGTCGTCCGTAGGTCTTGTTGGATCAGAGCTGCTCCCCACCCCTAGAAGAGGGCCTGCTTGCCTGCCTGCTTCTTGCTTTTCCAGGGTGGCTTTCAAGAGGTGGTCCTGTCAAAGGATGGATTGGCTTTGTGACCCCTTAATACGCTGCATGGTACTCTGTGGTTGGATGCGATGCCACAGTGACTGGAACCCTGGAAATGTACGGGTGTGCACACTATGACCCTGAGGCTTCCCCCAGCAAGATGCTAGAGGAGGGCCAGGGTCCTCACGCCAGCCCCTCCCCTCAGGTCACCTTCCGCAACCCTGTCATTGAGAGGATCCCCCGGCTCCGACGACAGAAGAAGATCTTCTCCAAGCAGCAAGGTGAGGAGGTGAACCGGGGCAGGGCAGAGACCAGGGGTGCCGCGCGTGTCATGGAGGCTAATGTCCACCCCCTCCCTCGCCCCTCCCCAGGGAAGGCATTTCAGCGCGCTAGGCAGATGAACATCGACGTCGCCACCTGGGTACGGCTGCTCCGCAGGCTCATCCCCAACGCCACAGCCACTGGTACCTTCAGCCCGGGGGCTTCACCAGGACCTGAGGCTCGGTCCACAGGGTAAGCGGGGGGCAGGGCCCTGGGAGGCCCGCTGCCCCTGGCTGCTTTCCCGGGTGCCAGGTCTTAGATGCGCCCTCCTTCCTTGTGCCGCAGTGACATATCTGTGGAGAAGCTGAACCTTGGGACTGAGACAGACAGCTCACCCCAGAAGAGCCCTCTGGGTCCTCCTTCCAGCCCATCCAGTCTGGTGAGCACCCCACCTTGGCCCAGCTCAAGTTCCAAGCTCTCACCAGGAACTTCCTTGGTCACACAGCTCATCTCTGCCAGAGCTGGGGTCTCATTTTCTATCCCAGACAAACACATGAGCTCGGGAGCCAGGCCACTTGGGCCCCACTCCTGCTCTGTTGCCTATCTGTGTGACCCACGCCAAGCCGCTTCACCTCTTGGCGGTTAGCACACCACCCTGTAAAATGATCAAGTTTAAAACTCATGTCGATGACAGGAGTCAAGTTAGTGGTTTCCTCCAGGCAGTTTATTGACAGGAGGGTGGACTCAGGAGAGCCTGCCAGCATGATGAAAATGTTCTGAAGCTTGATCTAGGTCAGAGGGCAAGTACACTTTTTCTGGAAAGGACCATATCGTCAGTATCTTCAGCTTTGTGGGTCAGACGGGTCACAGTGATGTCTCGTCGATACCACTCTCATAGAAAGCAGCAAAATGTGATATAGACAGGAAGGGGTGTGGCTATGCACTGGGAAAGCCTTACTGAGTGTCACATCCCTTTCAGGAATCATAAACTATTTTTCTTCTTTTGATTTTTCTCCTCAACCCTTTAAAAACATAAAAATGATTCTTAGCTTACAGACTGTACAAAATACGGAGTTTACCAACCCCTGGTATAGCTTACAGGCATCTGGGTAGACACATATGTAAGAGCTGGTCCCATTACCCACCCCACTGAATGCATTTTATACCTTATTTTCTAAAAAATGGCAGCAATAATATTATATGCTTCTTGGCATTAAATGAGATCATTAAATAGATGAATTTGGCAAAAAAAGAAAAAAATCCAGAAGTTGAATAACACTGAATGCTGGAGAGGATGCGGGAGAACAGGCAGGCAGTCAGTGGGAGGCATGTGAATCACTACATCTTCTTGGGAGGGCAAGCTGGTTGAGATAAAAATGGGTGTTATCTTGACCTAGATGTTCCACTCCTGGACATCTGTGATGGCCGTGCACACACATGCACACAAAAATGCTTGAATGAGTATAAAATACATCTAGAAAGGTACTCACGATATCATTAACAGCAGCTGGCTCTGGGGAGAGCAGCTGGGGCAGGAAAAACTGTATTTCCTATTGTTTACCTGTTTGCACTGGTTGAGCTTTTAAAACTATCTCTATAGTGGGAATGATGAACTAGTAGGTAAATTTTCTCCAACTTAAATTTTTAATTTTGATTCTTCATTATATATTCATATGATGTAAAGAATTAGGTTGTTCCATAAGGCTGTTACCAATAAAGGCAATAGGTTAGAAGTATTAGAGCTTCAGCAACAGTCCTCCCAATGACTGTTCAGGGTTGGTTTCCTTTAGGATTGACTGGTTTGATCTCCTTGCTGTCCAAGGGACTCTCAAGAGTCTTTTCTAGCACCACAATTCAAAGGCATCAGTTATTCAGCGCTCAGCCTTCCTTATGGTCCAGCTCTCACATCTGTACATGACTCTTGGAAAACACATAGCTTTGACTTCACGGAGATGAGAGGTCAGACTGGAGATGGGTCATATCCATTGTGGTTATGGGTTATTGTACTCTGACCTCCTCTCTCTGTCACAGAGTTCTCCGATCCAGGCAACTACTACCACTCCCGAGCTGCCTTCGGAGACCCAGGAGACACCAGGCCCCACGCTGTGCAGGTGACACCCCTCCCTTGGCCACCACCCACCATCCCTGCCCACTGTCCCTTCCCCACCAGTCCTGTCTTTCTGCAGCCCTCTGAGGAAGTCACCCCTGACCCTCGAGGATTTCAAGTTCCTGGCAGTGCTGGGCCGGGGTCACTTTGGGAAGGTGAGGTATGGGGTGGGGTAAGGAGTTGGGGGGCTGGGGGTCCACACCCCAGGTCCTTAGACTGGCCACTAAGGCCACCCCTGCGACCACTGTGGTTTCAGGTGCTGCTCTCTGAATTCCGGCCCAGTGGGGAGCTGTTCGCCATCAAGGCTTTGAAGAAAGGGGACATTGTGGCCCGAGACGAGGTGGAGAGGTGGGGAGCCTGCTCATGCCCTCTGAGAACGTCAGTCTTCTCTTCTGGGAAGTGGGAGACAGAGCACTCCCTTCCTGGGAGTTCTGTGAGAATGATTCATAACAATCATTCCTACTTACTAAGCTAGTTGTCATTGAGTTGCTAAGTTGTATCTGACTCTTTTGCAACCCCGTGTAGCCCACCAGGCTCCTCTGTCCATGGGATTTCCCAGGCAAGAATACTGGAGTGGGTTGCCACTTCCTTCTCCAGGGGATCTTCCCGACCCAGGGATCGAACCCGGGTCTCCTGCATTGCAAGTAGTCTCTTGCATTGCAGGCATATTCTTTTACCGACTGAGCCACCAGTATTTAATGACTCTTAGCAAGCACCCATCATGTCCTTTACATTCAGTAACTCCTTCCTCACAACAGCTCTAAGAGATCAACACTGTTATGGTCCCAGTTCTGATGGCACAGAGAAATTGAGCCAGTTGCCCAAGGTCACAGAGCCAGTAAGCAGTAGGTCTGGGATTTGAACTTAGGGACTTGGGTTCTGAAGCCTGTGCTATTAATGGTGCCATGTACTGACTCTGCTTTGGGGTCAGGACCCTGAGCTCAAATCCTGCCTCTGCTACAGATGTGCATAGAAACCTTAGAGTGTTCACTTTACCCTCTGAACCTCAGCCTCCCCATCTATAAAAGGGGAGTAATCCTTTCTTGCAGGGTTGCTGGGTGGATTGAATGGGAGGATGCCTCTAGATCATTCTGCAGAGTGCCTTGCGCCCTGTAAATGCCCAGTAGAGGCACTGAGATAGTCCCAGTCTTCTTGACATCCCTTTATTAACCAGGAATCCGACTTAGACAGGCTTAAGCAAATAGAGGAATTTATTGCTCTGGATCAGAAAAGTCCAGGGGTGGACTACCTTCAGGCATGGCTGTATCCAGGTGCTCAGTTGACGTCTCTCACTTCTGCTTTTATCTGTGTGGGCTTTGCTTGTACTCCCCTCATAGGGTCAGAGATACCTCCTGCTTTAGCACTTTAGGGCTCATCTGCCAGCTTTGGCTCTTCTCCCTTATTCATTCCAGCAGAAATCTTGAGTTTGAACCCATTGGCTTGGCTTGCCCATTCATGAACCAATTCCTGGCCTGGGAGATGGGGTGCTCTGAAGGGAAGTAACAGTTCCCCTGGTGGTTTCCCAAAAGGAAGTTAGGGGACTGTTACTAGGACAATGGATGGATTCTGGGTGCCTCTTGAGCAGGTTCAGACGCATTAAGCAACTTGCCCAAGTGTGCACAGCCATTCAAGGCCCTTGAGCAAACATCTGATGATTGAAGACTAGGGAATGACGGGAGTCAGGGGTAGTGAGCTGCTGTGTTCTCTGACCCCCATCCCCCTCCCCCCTGCCCTGCCCAGCCTGATGTGTGAGAAGCGGATCTTGGCAGCTGTGACCAATGCGGGACACCCCTTTCTGGTGAACCTGTTTGGCTGTTTCCAGACACCAGAGCATGTGTGCTTCGTGATGGAGTACTCAGCTGGCGGGGACCTGATGCTGCACATCCACAGTGATGTGTTCTCGGAGCCCCGTGCTGTGTGAGCCTGGCACCCTGCCTCCCCACACCTCCTGGAGTTACGGGGGACTGCGGGGGGCTTTTGACGATGTGGGAGCCTTCTGTGACCCTCCTACCTTGCCTGGAGACCTGGCTCCCTCATACCAGCCTCTCTCTGCAGCTTTTATTCGGCCTGTGTGGTGCTGGGGCTGCAGTTTCTCCACGAACACAAGATTGTCTACAGGTGTGTGTGCGTGTGCAGGTTCACGCCTGTGGGCTCGTGCATACATGCACATACCCGCTTTGCCCACTGGGGGGCCCTCAGGCTTCAGGCAGAACCCACTTCCCCACTCATCCCTCTTTACATTCTTCCACCCCCTCTCACAGGGACCTGAAGTTGGACAATTTGCTTCTGGACACCGAGGGCTATGTCAAGATTGCAGACTTTGGCCTCTGCAAGGAGGGTGAGGGGCGGGGTTCGGATCTGCGGGGCTGACTTCTGGGGTTCAGACAGAGTGGGGAGGTAATGGAGCCCCCCAGCCCCACCTGGCTTACCTTACTGGGTTCCTAGGGCTGGCTGTCTAGACCACCCCATGCTGGGCTGGGCTAGAGCTGTGACCTCCCCCATAACCTCACGTGGCCTTGCCACCCCCCCAGGGATGGGCTATGGAGACCGGACCAGCACTTTCTGTGGGACCCCAGAGTTCCTGGCACCTGAGGTGCTGACGGACACGTCGTACACTCGTGCGGTGGACTGGTGGGGACTGGGCGTGTTGCTCTATGAAATGCTGGTTGGTGAGGTGAGATCCCATGCGCTCCACCCTGCCTGTCCCTGGTAACCTGCGTGTGTGCTGGTGAGGTGGGAGGGTTGTTTAATCACTAAGTCATGCCCAACTCTGTGACACTGTGGACTGTACCCTGCCAAGCTCCTCTGCCCATGGGATTTTCCAGGCAAGAACACCGGAGTGGGTTGCCATTTCCTTCTCCAGGGAATCTTCTGACCTAGAGATCAAAAACTTGCATCTCCTGCATTGTCAGGCGGGTTCTTTGCTGCTGATCCAGCAGGGGGGCCAGTAGGAGGAGGGTGTCAGATTCACCCTCCACTATGGGCTAGCTGATTGAGGACAAGTAGCTCTGCCTCCTTGGCCTCAGTTTCTGCATCCGTAAATTGGGGTCCTTCCCCTCTCAAGTGAGCCATGTCAAAGTACAGCTGGACCCCTGGGTGAATGGAACCAGGTGTGGTATGGTCAGAGGGGCCTAATTCATCCAAGCTCTCCTTGTCCCAGTCCCCATTCCCAGGGGATGATGAGGAGGAGGTATTTGACAGCATCGTCAACGATGAGGTTCGCTACCCCCGCTTCCTGTCAGCTGAAGCCATTGGCATCATGCGCAGGGTAAGGACCCCCGCCCAACTTGGGGTGAGCCAGGGGAAGTGACCCTGGGGCTGGGAAGGGAAACACTGACATGGAACTCCCTCCACCCAGCTCCTGCGGAGGAATCCAGAGCGGAGGTTGGGATCCAGCGAGAGGGATGCTGAGGATGTGAAAAAACAGCCTTTCTTCAGGGTGAAGTCTCCCACCCCCAGGACCCATTCCCCCATGCCCAAGACCTAGTGGCTTCACTTCCAGCCTTGTTACCTCCCCTCAACACCCACCTGCCTTTGCTTCCTCCCATTTACCTCCACTGACCTTCCTACACCCACCCAAGTTAACTGCAGGCTGGCCTGTTGGGAGCACTGCTGTGTAGGAGCCCAGCTGCCGGCCCTCCCCATTCACTCATGCTGTAACCCTTCCTGAGCTCCCAGCATGCCCCCCCGCCCCCACCTCTGTCGTGTGACTCTATGTTGATTCTCAAAGACCCAGACTTAGGTCGCAAGGAGCAGACCCTCCTGTGGTCTGCCCCGAGCCTCCCCTGGTGACCTTTCCCCCTCCTCACCCCGCAGACCCTGGGCTGGGATGCCCTGCTGGCCCGGCGCCTGCCGCCGCCTTTCGTACCCACGCTGGCCGGCCGCACTGATGTCAGCAACTTTGACGAGGAATTCACAGGGGAGGCCCCCACGCTGAGCCCACCCCGCGACGCACGGCCCCTCACAGCCACCGAACAGGCGGCCTTCCGGGACTTCGACTTTGTGGCTGGGAGCTGCTAGCCCCCTCCCCCACCCCTGCCCGCACCGAGCTGTTAGTAGTTTTTAAAAAGGCCTTTGGGGTTTGCCCCATCCATGCATCCTGTTTTTTTTTTGTGCACAGTGATGATGGGGGCGGGGAGGAGTGCTTGGAGGTGGGAAGAGTTGGGAAGGGAAGCAATGGGTGGCTGGCGGTGTAGGGAGTGATGGGGAGATGCACTGGTGGGGGGTCATATGAAGAGGGGTCAAGGGATGGTGGAGATTCAGGCCTGTAACTGGTGGAGAGCCTAGGTGGGCTGCGATGGGAGAAGCTTCAGAGTTGTGTAGAGTCCCGTGATGGGGCGTGGCTTGTGGCTAGGGACTTGGGGTTGTGTTGGGGGACCTCAGGGCTACGATGAGCGAATGGTTGTGGGAGTCATTCCTGATGGCGACAGGGGCGACTAGCGTCCCCAGACCCTCTTGCTCTGCTCCCAGCGGAGCTCCCCCCAGGACTGCGACCATGGCGTTTCGCGCATGCTCCCGCGACTCCCGCTCTGCATCTCTATGCCCCCGCGTGGCAAGTTCAAGAACTGCACACCCCGGAGACGTACACAGCGCCTCTGCCGCCTCCGCGCGGCCACCAGGGTGCCGCAGCCCAGACAGGACCCACCGCCCTGGGCTTGTCGGCAAAAAGATTTCATTCCCCGAAGTCTTTGCCCTGCGGACCTGAGGCCGGTCCCGGATGGTCTGGCTTAGACGCCGGGTGTGCCTAAAAAGAACTGAGGCCACTGTGCCGAGAACTGCGCAGCGAGCTGGCCTCCCAAGTGTTCTTGTTTAGGCCTAGCCCTCCATGGCTGCCCTTGGCGCCTGCCCTTGAAGGCAGCAGGCGAAGCAGTTGGCGAAGCACTGCTTGGCGCAGCAAGATGTACACCCAGGGGTCCAGAATCTGGTTCCACGAGGCGAGGCGCACGGCCAAAAACAGCGGCCGCTGCAGGGAGCTGGAGCCCCAGCCTGCGACAGCCAGCACCACCACCACCTGCGGGAAAAGGTGGTGTGAGCGGTGGGGCGGTGTAAGAAAAGGGGTCTGGGGAAGGGTAGGGTTGGGATGGGTGGGAGTGTGCCTGGGAAGTAAGGGGGCTGTGAGGAGGGACGCAATGTAAAAGTAAGTGGGAGTCTAATTGGGAAGGAGCTGTGGAGAGCGGGGGTGGGGGCAAGCAGGGCCTTACAGAGCATGGCAGAAGCAAAGGCCTTCATTGGGTGTGCGCTCAGGCGAGAAAGAAGTCCCAGATACCCCAAAGGACAGAGGATGGAAGAAAAGGCTTCCCTGGTGCCTCAGTGGTAAAGAATCTGCTTGCCAATGCAGGAGACACGGGTTCAATCCCTGGTCTGGAAAGATTTCCCACATGCCAGCTGGGAGGCTAAGCCAGAGCACCACAACCCCTGAGCCTGTGCTCTGGAGCCTGGAAGCTGCAACTGTTGAGCCCACATGCCTCTTCTACTGAAGCCCATGCATCCTAGAGCCCGCACCAGGCAATAAGACACTGGGCAAAAGAGAAGCCCGCGCACCACGAGAGAAAAAGCCCGAGAAGCAGCTAACAGCCAGCACGGCCAAAAATAAAATAGGGGGAAAAAAGGAAAGAGGTGGTGATGCTAGAAGGGAGCTAGGGAATGAAGGCACTTAGGAGGGTGGGGTTGGAAGGGGAGGTTTGCCTGGATCTGGTAACCTATACAGACCCCAGGAAGGAGAAAGACAAGGGGCCTGGAAAGAGTGGGACGTCAGAGGGAGAGAGCAAAGGGTGGACTCTGGCAGGTGGGGGCAAAAGGGCAGAGCCCTGGCTGGGTCAGGGAGAAAGGACATAGAATGGAAAAGGGTGGGAGGGGTCACGGAGGGCGTGGGAAGGAGCAGGGTTGGAGTGGACCTGTGCGCCCCTCACCAGCAAGGGACTCCAGCAGATACACGACACCACCATGATGCCTACGAGCTGGCCGACCATTTCCACGTCGTGGGCACGGGCTTTGCGTGAGGAGCCACGGCTCGGAGAGCCGCCCGGGGCGGCGGAGGCCGAAGCGACGGACGAGGCGGACGAAGCGGAGGCCGAGCGGGGTCCACGCCCTCCCCAGTGACGGCGGCTGTCGGGGCCTCCTCCGGCTGGGAAGTGTCGTCGAGAGCGGCGGCGCCGCCAACGGGCGCGCAGCAGGGCCAGGCCGCTGAGCGTGTTGCACAGGAGCGCGGCAAGCAACGAAGCCAAGCCAAGGCCGGCGAAGAGGCCGGCGAGCAGCGCCTGGCGCCAGCCTCCCGCCGGGCCCAGTCCGATGAAGCACCACGTGCCGGGGTACTGCAGCTCATAGCGGCCTACGCGCGCCAGCGGCAGCAGCGCCACGGCCAAGGCCACGGCGGCCAGCGCTGCCAGAGCCAGCCGCGCACGGGCCACCGAAACGCGGGCTGCGTGCAACAGCGGCCGCGTGACGCCCACGCAGCGCTCCACGGCCATGCCGCAGCCCAGCAGCAGCGGGCACAGGCCGAAGAAGACCATGCAGCCGCCCAGGAAGTGGCAGGCGCCGCCGGCAGGTGCGCGCCCCGCCGCGTACAGGCGCAGCACCAGCGCACCCGGGATCACGTGGCCCGCCAGGTCGGTGGCCAGCAGGCTGGCGACGAACAGCAGGAAGGTGGCTGCTGAGCGGCGGCGCCGCAGACGGCCCGCGGCCTGCGCCAGAAGCCCCAGCGCCAGCACGTTGGACACGGCGCCCAGCGTCATGGAGAAGATGGGCAGCGCGGGCGATGCGCCCGCCAGGCCCAACGGTGGTCCGGCGGACGTGTTGGGGGCCCCGGGTGCCAAGCACGTGGTCGCCTCGCCCGCCAGGCTCAGGTTGAGGGGCCCGCAAGGGCTCATGTCAGGTGCTGGGGGTGGGGCTGGGAAGAGGAGAGGAGAAGAAGGTGAAGTCCTGCCGTTGGCCTGGACCAGCTGGTTTTCCCCTCCCAGATCATCCCGACCCATTTGACTTTATAAGAGTTCTCTTAGGGACCCTGTACCCATGGCAACTCTAAATGACTCTGGCTGCCCCACGCCTGATCCAGTTCTCCTCCGCTGCCCCGAATCGGCCGATCTCTCGCTCCCGGCCCCAGTCGGCCCCCACTGCACCCCTTCTCTGATCATCAGGGCTCACCTGGCTTCAATCCACCTGTCTCCAACCCCACTTCTGAGCCTTACCCACACACCTGACACCCACCTTCCATTCTGACACCACCACAAATTCCTGGGACCCCAGCCCTCTCTGGTAACCATTAACCCATTTCTGAACCCAGGGCCCCACCTGACCTCACTGCCCCATCTCTGACCATCACCCTTTACTCTGGCCCCACCCTACATGCTCACAGCCCACCTCTCCCACCATGGGCACATCACTTCCCCCCACACTTCCCCCCGGGCCAATTCCCTGTCCCTTCAGCCCCCATCTTTGTCCCCATCGCTCCATCTCTGTCCTCAAGGCCCCATCTCTGTGCCCACAGACCTGCCCCTTCGGCACCTCTGGCCTGTCCTCAGAGCCCCAGCCCTGCGCCCCACACTCCCACCTCTGAGCTCCCCTGCTGTCTCCCACCCAGGCCCTACCTCTGACCACTGCTGCCACCCCTTGGCTGCCCAGTTTCCTCCTGCTGGCTCCCCACCCCCTGCCCCAGAGGCCTCAAGGCTGACCCATCACCATCCCTTCCTTGATACCCCCTGGTGAGGGCTGAGAGGGCAGAACTGCTAGGTCTTCTGGAAAGAGAGGCCGGACAGAGGATAAGATCAACTGGGACAGACAGATGGGCTGAGAGTCAAAGAACACAGGAAGCACAGGCTGGGGGTACCCCATCCTTCCATGCCTGCCTCCCCCACTAACGGTCCTCAGGCCCAAGCTTTCTTACCCAGTGCTGCCTCGGACGCAGGGTCCCCATCGCCTGCCGTTTGGCCCCTGCTGCCCTGCTGCTCTGCTGCCCAGCTGCACCCCAGCCTGCTGCGCCCGAGCTCTCCGGCAGGCCGCTCCCTCCCCCCTCCCTCCCTCCTGGGGCGGCTCCTCCGCTCCCTGCCTCCTCCCGCTGCCCACTCCAGCCTCCAGGGGCCGTTCCACTCGGTGTATGCCTTCAGGGGACCTGGGTTGGCAGGGACCACCACCCCCCCGCACTCCTGGCAATGGTCAGGGACCACTCCCAGACCTTAGCTCCCCTCCTGAGGAAGTGGGGGCCTCCAGGAAGTTGGCCTGTCCTCCCTGCCCCGTGACCCTCTTCCCCTGGTGGGACGGGAGCAGCCCCCTTCCCCGCCCCCCAGGCGTGGGCCTCTTGCCTGCCTCATTAATAAAGCGGATAAAATCTAAACACTGGAAAATGTGAGTGTCGCCCAGGGCAGGCGGGAGCGGCTTAGGGGGGCTGCCGCTACCCCCAGCAGGGCTGTGAGGTGGGAGAGCGAGCCCTGAGTGGGGCCAGTGGCAGCCCCTTGCCCTGCCAGAGCCTTCCTGGATGCTGGGTGGGTGGTGGTGGGCAGAGCCTTGGGTGGACCAGTTTGGATCAGGTCCAGCCAGCCTAGGAGATCCGCCCATTATTTACACAGGGGCTTAAAGCCCAGGCGTGCAGCCAGTCATCCCCCAGGAAGGGAGAGGGAGGAGGAGGCCGAAGCGGGGCAGGGGGACCAGGAGGTGTGGTGACTGGTAGGCGGTCTCCTAGATCCTGCTCTAGGACGTGGTCCCAAGTCACACACAGCCACACCTGTGGGCACACAGCTGCATCCTCACCTCCTGCCCCAAGAATTAGAATCACATCCTGCAGGGGCATGTGTGTGCATGCATGCGCGCGCGCACACACAATGGTCTCACACTCAAACATACACAATTGTATCCCTTAACATTCCAAGATCCCGCCACCATCATGGCCTGTTTCCAGCCCAGCAGCAGCCACATTCCTCAGACCCTTGGCGTCAGCCTCTGTCACCCTGAGACAGTGTCACCCCCAACACCAGATACACCCATAGTTACAGACTCCCAACAGCCTGAAATACAGGCCCCTGAGAAAGGGACCATTACACCCCTTGTTCCTGAGTCACTAAGTTGTGTCTGACTCTTTTGCAACCCTATGGACTGTAGCCCTCCAGGCTCCTCTGCCCATGGGATTTCCCAGGCAAGAATACTAGAGTGGGTTGCCATTTCTTTCTCCATGGCATCTTCTGGACCCAGGGATCGAACCCCCGACTCCTATATTGGAGGTGGTTTCTTTACTGAGCCACCTGGGAAGTCCAAGTCTGACCCAGCACCTTGAGCAGTGCTCACAACCGCTAACACTGACAGAGCCCCCCAGCCACACCCCAAATCATCCAGAGATGCCCCCTAACAGTCCAAGACAGGCCCCACAGGTTACACACTGTATATGCCTGAGACATAAGGATGGTAACCGCCTAGATACTCCGAGATCTAGCCGGTCACACCCCTAGTAACAGCAACACCCAGAGAAGCCTGCTTACGGCACTGGACACCCCAAGATGCAGTCACACAGCCACACTCCACACACAAGCCCTGCCAGTTACAAACACCCTGGAACGTAAAGACAGCTGTCACACCCTATTCCCTCAACACAGTACAAACCACCACCACCGAGAGACAGTCCTACCCCTCTCAACACCCAGACTCAGAGCCTCACCCCTTCACAACCTGAGCAATTAACACAGACATGCAAAGTGCGCACAGGTGCCCGGGGAATCCTGGAGTAACCTCTGTCCCCGTGCCCCCCTCCCAGGACCCATTGCCTGCATGTTGGAAGTGGGGAGCAGGCAGGCTCACACCTTGCCTCTCAGCTCGCCTCCAGACATTCCTGTGGGGACCTCTGGCTGGGTTCCCTTTGCTTCAATCCTTGCTCTTCCCTCCAGGTCTGGCGAGGGTCCCACCCACCCCTGCCCTGGTCCCCCCTCAATCCTCAAGGATGAAGTGGGTTGTCAAAACAAGCACTCCAGGTTTATTACATCCAGCACAGAAGTATGGTGTGCCCTGGACGCTGGCAGACCCCACACATCCAGTCAGCCTAGGCGGAGCAGGGGGCGTGGGGTGAGTGAGGGTGCATCGTGACTGCTACCCCCCAACGCTGAGCCTTGGGGTGGGCTCCTCCCCATCAGCACTGACTGGGGCAGGCTGAGACCCCATCTGAAGCCCACCTCATCTTTCTTTCTCCATACCTTCTGGCCCAGACAGCAAAGAATCTGCCTGCAATGCAGAAGACTGGGGTTCGATCCCTGGGTCGGCAACCCACTCTAGTATTCCTGCCCGGGGAATTCCATGGACAGAGGAGTCTGGCGGGCTATACAGTCCACGGGGTCACAATGAGTCGGACAGGACTGAGCGAGTAACACTTTCACTTTCTGGCCTGGGGGCTCTCCGGGCCACTGGATCGGAACAGACAAGGGCCCACTGCCTCTTGCCCACTGTTTACATCAGGCCAGAGGGTGGCGGGAAGCTTTGTCCAAAAGGGAGCAAGATTTGCACCCTGAGTAGGAGAAGAAGCTCCGGCCTTGCCTGGAAGCCTGGTGGCTTGCAGCCAAGAGCCTCATCAGGCGGAACGGGTGGGAGGGGGTGGGTGGCTGGGGCCAGCTCTTAATTCAATTTGGAGCCCGAAGAAGATGGATTTCAGCTGCTACATTCTTTCCCAGCCCCGACCCACCCTCCTCTCCCACCCCGAAGCCACCACACAGATCCAACAGCAGATAGATTCTTTATGATCCAGACAGCAAATTCAGGTACAAAAGCCCACCACCATCATCCCTCCCTCCTGCCCCTTCAGTCTGGGGCTGAGCTGAGGGAGACATGAGGTGGGCTGGGGAGGGAGGGAGTTTGGGGGGGTTTCACAGCAGACTAGTGTTTCAAATGCGGAGGTAACAGACTCCACAGTGAGGGGGCTCCTCTGGAGAGATGGGGGTGGGGGGTGGGGAGTGGAAGAGGAGGGTATTATTGCATTTGCTGAGGGGGGACACACCCCCTCCTGCATTCCCTGCATCAGGAAACTAGGGAGGTCATGACCCCCAAACAGAACCCGAGGCCCCAGGGAGATAGGAGGGACCAGTTTGGCAGCTGAGGCGGAAAGTATTGGGGGCGGGGAGGTGGGGGTGGCCACCCAATCTGGCTGGTCCCTCTCCGCCGCTGTGCCTGACCCTGGCTGAGGTAGGTGGGGAGAAGGGCGGGGGCAGAGGGCTGGGCGCCCCAGCCAGGCTGGGAACTGACGAGGGGGTGGTACCGATTGGAGGAGAGGCAGAGGCTCCGCCCCACCTCCGCTCCGCATCATCTCCGGGCTACTGAGCTGGGCCCGAGCCAGACGCTGGGGTCCGGGCTATGGTGTCTCCGCCCCAGAGGCTCCCACCGGGCCTGGCCCACTGGCCCAAGTCATCTTGAGGTCCAGCGGAAGGCCTAGTAGCGGCCAACCTTGGCGTCCCCGATGGCCCCCCAGACGTCAAAGACAAACTCATCCGGGAAGGCGAAGTCACCCAGCCGTTCATCCAGGGCCTCAGCCAGCTCGTCCGGGTTCCTTTTGTCCTTTCCAAGCTCCACCATGGTGGCCGCTGCAGGGGGAAGGACGGGGGAGCAGAATGGAGGCACAGATGACAGAGGGGCTCAGGGCAGACTCGGCCCCACAGGACCTACAAGCCCCTTTCTCCCACACTCCCACCCATCCCCAGACCCTGATGACCCCCTCCTCACTTACCCAACTCTGTGTCCCTGATGCCCATGTAACTCTCCAACAGGTCATCCACCTTCTCAATGGCCTTCTCCTCAAAGGCTGAAGGCTGGGGGTGGGAAGAGGGACGATGACATTATGATAATGTGAATATACCTGTAATTATACTGAGCGCTGGGCGCAGTTTTTTTCTTTTAACACCACTTTTGGTATAGAAACCCATGGTTCTTCCTCATGACAAACCCAAAAGTGGCAGTATAATTAGCCCCATTTCACAGATTAGGAAACTGAGGTCCACTTGCTCAAGGAAGGTCCCAGAGCTGGGAGGTGGCAGAGGTGGACGGACATCCAGTGCCCAGAGGCCCTCAGCTAAGAGTGATGCTGCCACCTATTTCACAGGAAAGTGGTGGTTGCGGGGGGGAGTGGGGAGGGACTCAGGCTCAGCTCAAACACTCACCAGATCCTCTACTGTGGCTGGACCCCGGGATCGGAGCCGGAGGGTCCCTCGGCCGGTGCCCAGCTGGGGACCGGAGCCAGGGCGGCCACCCCCTGAACGCACGCTGATCATGTCTGTGGGAGATAGGGGGAAGGGGTGAGGACTGGAGGAGCCCAGTTCCAGCATGTTCTGGGCAGAAACCCAGACATCCCGGCCTCAGACCGCCCTCCACCTTCTCCAAGCTTCTGTAGGCTTTGGGGGCGCTGGGGACTGAGGTGACCCCAGGAGGCAGGTCTCCTGACTCTGGCTTGGCTGGGGTGTAGGAGGCACAGCCAGGAGCTAGGAATGGAAAAGGGCTGGGAGGCTGGAGGGGACCACTCCTGTCCCCGGGGCCGGAGGGACGGGAAGGGAATGGGTCCTGCGTCTCTAGCTACTTTCCCCAAGGCCAAGGGGGTTTAGCTGCTGAGCAGCAGACCAACCCCATCTGCCTGGGGAAGTGTTTTAGAGTCCCCCACCCCCACGCCAGGGACCTTGAGCCCATTCCTGAGAGTTAATGAAGCTGGACAGAAAAGTAGAGGGGCAGGCATAGGGCAGCCAAGCCTGGCTTCTTGGGGCTAAGGGGTTGGCCAGGTTGGGGGCGCTTGGCTAGGCTAATGGCTCCTGGAAGCTGGGTGTGGGGGCAACTTCCTCCTTGCCTCCATCCTCCTCCTGAGCTGGGCAGAAAGCCAACACCCTCTCCCTGTCTCCCCGCAGAAAGGGTGGGGCTGCCCCACCCCCTTTCTCACGGTTACCACCAGCTGAGCTTTGGGCACCACCTGCTGGTGGCCTTTGGTACTGCATGCGGGAGCAGGCGTGGGGTGGGGGGTGGCGGCTGGCAAGGGGGTAGGCAGCAGCCCCTCACCAAAGGCTTTTCGAGGCTCTGTGAGCTTCAATGTGAAGGTGCGGCCTCGGGGTAGCTCCTTGAGCAGCCGGGCCACCTCGTAGTGCCGGCAGCCCAGCAGGCTCTGTCCGTTGATGGCCTCGATCATGTCACCCACACTGATGAGCTGGATGTGGTCGATCACGCTGCCCTCCTTAATGCGCTGTGGGGAAAGGAGCTGTCAGCCCCTGTGGTGCCACCCTTGGGTCCTACCATCATAGGCTAGGCCTTACCCTCCAGACTCTGGGTGCCCCACCCCCAGGTACCTTGATGAAGGCATAGCCAGCCCCATTGTCTGTGATGGTGAGCCCCAAGGCCTCCTCCGACTTGAACACCTCCACTTCCTTGCGCTGCCCCTTGACGTGGGCAAAGATGAAGTCCTCCAGCCCGATCTGCCCCCCCAGGAGCTTGTCCATGTCCACTTTGTGGGTGTTGAGGGTGCAGAACATCACCTGCAGGAGTGGGAAACGTTAAACCCTCACCTTTCTCCCATGCCCTTTGCCAACTGCTACCTGAGGGGGAAGGAAGGGGTGCTGAGAAGGGCTTGGAGGTATCCCCCCAGTGCCTGACCACCCCAGAGCTCAGTCAAGGTCCCCACTAGGATGTCAGCTCTGCTAGGGCTGGGTTTCTGTCCTAGAAAAAACTCCCTACTGGTTCCAGGGCATAGAGCCTGGCATGCAGTGGGTGATCAGAAAATGCTTTTGGAATGAATGAAGGGGCACAGATACCCATCCTGCCTACTGAGACCCCTGCATCTACTTCCTACAAGATCTCACTGTCATCTTCCTTGCTTCCTCCATTCCTTTGGCCCCTGAAATCCTTCGGGTCGGACTTCCCAAAGAATCACAGCAGGGTGAATCTTGCATCTGACCTCCAGCTCCCACAATCCGCTGGGCTACAAACCCCTCAATGTAAGGTGGGAATGTAGCATCCACCCCTGGCTCTCCATTCCCACAATCCACTGGGGCTGAGGCCTCCCAGTGCTGACGGGAACTCAGCACCCAGTTCTGGTCTCCAGTTACCCACAATACATTGGGCTGCAGGTCTCCTAATGCATGCCTGACTGGAACTCAGTATCCAGCTGTGGCCACCAGCCCCCATAATCCACTGGGGCACAGGCCTCCCGATGCCTGATGAAACTCAGCATCCAGCCCTGCCTCCAGTTCCCCATAATTCACTGGGGTAAAGCCTCAGTGTTTGCAGCTTCAGCACCTAAGCCACAGCTCACAAACAGGATGCACATTCCGGCCTCTCTCTAGCTCACCATCAGGGAACCCCAGTGCCCAGCTCCCCAGTAGGTACCTCAGCAGCTGGCAGCCGGAAGGCTTCAGCAATCTTGCCATACAACTCCTTGACGTTGGTGAATCCCTCAATGCGGCCAGTGGGACTGCCATGGGCCAGCTGGGTGTGGAAAACGAGGCGGGGCCGCAGGGCGGGGGGAGGGGGGGGCAAGCCCATTTGGGGGCCCCCCGCCCCACCTCCGCCCAGGGGCCCCGGCTCCCCCACGCCCAGCCCACCACGGCCTGGCTCAGCCTCCTCATTTTCCACCAGAGGTGGCGCCTTTTTCCGCCGCCCCAGTCCTAGTGGCATGAGCAGTGAGAGGAGGGGGCGCGCCCAGGAAATCTGCAGGACAGGAAAAGGTGTTCAGGGCCTGCGTTGAAGCCTCACGCCGCCTTGCCCCTACAGGCCCAATGAAATTATTCAGAGAACAGGCTGGCCTCAGTTCAAAATTGGGTGCCAGCTCAGAGCCAGGCAATCACCCAGCCAGATGACTGGCCAAAGGGAACCTGGGAAAAATGCCTCATATAAGTGATTCAAACTACCACGAGGGCATGACACTCTAAGTCCCTCATGTGTGCCTATTCACACTCTTTTCCCTCCTAATAAACACTTTGTTTCACTTAAAAAAAAAAACACACAAAAAACCTGGTCCTAGCACTTACACAACTGCACAGAAATAATATCAGCTAATATCTACCATAACTGCTAACTGCTCTGTGATCTTACTTTATCCCTACATCAATCATGGGGACCATATTATTGTCCTGATGTGATTACATGATGTACCATAATATGTGATTATGCCCATTTAATAGATGAGAAAATGGAGGCTCACGGCCTACGTTTCTCTATTTTTCTATTGGTTGCAATCATTAGTGCTGTGCACAAAAAAATTTCTGACTCTTCCCTTTCCAAGCATGTAAGCAGATGGCATTCCTGGCCTCTTTAGGACTGGGTAAGCATACGACCAGTTCTGGACAATGAGTTGTGAGAGGAAGTGACACGTGACATTTCTGGGCTGAAGCATTTAATTACTGGAGCAAGAACCTCCACAGATCTAATTTTCCCGGTAGGGTGACCAGCCACATTTGATGTGGTGGCAGCCCCACCAGGCCAGGCTCTGAGTGACTACAATGAATGAAACCCCCCTGCTAAGCTGCACTGGACATGTAGCAGGAACAAAAAATAAACCATTGTAGAGTATGACTGCTAAGATTCTGGGGGATGCTTGTTACTGCAGCAAAACTTATCCTGACTGATACACGTTTTTCTTTCCTCTCCCTCCACTCTATTTTTCTATCTCTCTTCCTCCCTCCCTCCCTTCAAACAAATATGTTTTGGGCACTAACTATATTCCATGCACCACTGTAGATATTGCCTTCAATAAGATAAGCAAGGTCCCACATTTCCTGACCCAGAGTAAATAAGGAGCCTGTGATGAAGGGTTAATGGATGAAGAAAACAATCTTATATGGGTAAATTCTAAGAGTTTACAAATACACACACATATGTATGTGTGTGTGTGTGTGTGTATACACCATGGGTGTATGTGTTTAAGTGGATACATGCATGTGTGTGTGTGTGTGTGTGTATGTTTTTAAAAGCTTTAGTTAGGGAATTCCCTGGCAGTCCAGTGGTTAAGACCCAGCATGGGTTCAATCCCTGGTTGGGTAACTAAGATCCCACAAGCATGTGGTGCAGTCAAAAAAAAAATGCTTTATTTAATAATTCAAAGCTGTAATTAATAATTTCATAAAAGTTTGCTAAACAGTATACCTGTGAAGGTAAGAGAAAATCTCTGTGAATGACTCAAGCACATTACTGAACCGCTGAGCAAAATGTATGCTGCAAATATTAAAATAACTTCAATTCTTTAAAAAAAAAAAAGACAAGCAGTAAGGTCCCTGACTAGGGCCATCAAGAGCAGTTACACAGGTTGTTCACTGTGCCAAAGCACCAGACCCGGGGTTGCATTTTTCGAATTCACTCCTAGTTGCTGCAGAGGTGAGCTAGCTGGGGCTCCGTCCATGCTGTCCAGAAGCATACAGTTCAGAGAAGCTGTACAGTGAGCAAGCAAATGTGTAAATATTCAATATAATTTCTAAGAGTGCTATAAAGACAATAAAACAAGTTTTACAGACAAGGTCACAGAGGACCTGCCTCTCTGGGCAGGCGAAGCTGAGACTTGAAAGACAGCAGGAAATATCCATAGGAGGATATGAGGCAAGAACATCAGGCAGTGAGAACAGCTAGCGCAAAGGCCCTGAGGTGGGGATTTGCTTGACATGTTTGAGGATCAGCAAGGAGGCCTGTGTGGTTGGATCCCCAAGTAAGAGGGACAGTGGGAAAAGGTGAGGGCAGAGATGTAAAAAGAAAAGACATTACTTTGCTGACAAAGGTCCGTCTAGTCAAAGCTATGGTTTTTCCAGTAGTCATGTACGGATGTGAGAGTTGGATCATAAAGAAAGCTGAGCACCAAAAAACTGATGCTTTTGAACTGTGGTGTTGGTGAAGACTCTTGAGAGTCTGTTGGACTGCAAGGAGATCAAACCGGTCAATCCTAAAGGGAATCAGTCCTGAATATTCACTGGAAGGACTGATGCTTAAGCTGAAACTCCAATACTTTGGCCACCTGATGCAAAGAAATGACTCACTGGAAAAGACCCTGATGCTGGGAAAGACTGAAGGCAGGGGAAGAAGGGGACGACAGAGGATGAGATGGTTAGATGGCATCACCGACTCGATGGACATGCGTTTCAGTAAGCTCTGGGAGCTGGTGATGGACAGGGAAGCCTGGCATGCTGCAGTCCATGGGGTTGCAAAGAGTCAGATACAACTGAGCGACTGAACTGAACTGAACTGAGAGAGGTAACAGGCAGACTGTGCAGGACCCTGTTGGCCAGAGGCTGAACTTGGGCTTTTTATCTGAGTGAAATGGCAGTCATGGGAGATTCTGAGCAGATTCACAATTAAGCGAGCAACCAGTGTGGCTAGAGTGGCGTGAGCAATGGAAGAACACGAAGAGGGCAGGTAAAAGAGGTGATGAAGAGGGACTTCCCTGGTGGTCCAGTGGCTAAGACTTCACGCTCCCAATGCAGGGGGCCCAGGTTCGATCCCCAGTCAGGCAAATAGATCCCACAGGCTGCAACTAAGAGTTTGCATGCCCAACTAAGACCTGGTGCAGCCAAATGAATAAATATTAAAAAAGAAAAAAAAAAAAAAAGAAGAAGCAATGGAGGTCAACTGTATAGGCCTTTATAGACAAGCAAAGAGTTCATGTTTAAGTCCAAAGTCACAGAAACTGGCCCCAACCCTCAGGTCTGACTCCCAAGCCCAAGTTCATCACAGTGATGCTGTCCCCTAGGTGATTCAGTCTCCCTGGGCCTCAGATGCCTCACCTGTAAATGGGGACATTCCATCCACCTGGCCAGGTTGTGGTAAGGATCAGATTATGCCAAATTATATTTTTCTATGTAAGGGGGACTTCTTGCTCCCTCCTTTCAGATCACCTCTTCCCTAGGGCTTTCCTGGATTCAGTAGAGCCCCTGAGCTGTACCCATTTTCATTCATCCATCTGTTCTCCAACACCTCCTCTAACATCACCTGGTCCAGTCCTATCAACACTCACCTAGAGCTTCTCAGGTGGCTCAGTGGTAAAGAAGTCCCCTGCCAATGCAGGATACATGGGTTTGATCCCTGGGCTCAGAAGATCCCACATGCCATGGAGCAACTCAGCCCATGCGTCACAACTACCGAAGCCCAAATGTCCTAGAGCCCATGCTCCACAACAGAAAACATTGCGATGAGAAGCCTGTACACTACAACTAGAGAAGGCCCCAGTGCAGCAATGAAGACCCAGAGCAACCATAAATAAATAAATCTTAAAAGCAAAAACAACTCACCTAGACCACTGCAGCTGCCTTCTCTGAGTCTCCCAGCTTCTGCCCTTGCCCTCAATGGTCTCTCAAGACAGCAACCAGAGTGATCCTGTAAAACATAAGTCAGGTCACATTTGTCCTCGCTCCAACCCCTCCCAGGGCTTCTACCTCACTTGGAATAAAAGTCAATGTCCTCCCCTCGGCCTATGGGCCCCAAATGACCAGCCCACATCAGCCATATGCCCTCACTCCCTGCCTCTGTCCCCCCTTGCTCATTCCCTGCAGACACAAGGGCCTCCTCCCTGGTCTTTCAACACACTGGATGAAGTTCAACCTCAGGGCCTTTGCACTGGCTGTGCCCTCTGGTAGCCACCCAACTCACTCTCTTACCTCTTTCAGGTGGAAGCCATACTTCATTCATTTAGCTTGTTCATTGTCTGTTTTCCAAAACGGGCAGGGAACTTTGCCTGTCTTACTCATTCCTCTATTAGCTCAGAGAACACAGGGCCTGGCACAGGGCAGCTGCTTACTAAATACTTGGGGAATTAATCAGTGGATGGATTAATGAATCTAATAGTCACCAGCCCACCGGTCTCTATGCCCAGTTCTGGGGAGACAAAAAAGCACAGGCCGTAGCATCTGCCCTCAGTAGGATCTTGTCTCCCCAGCAACAGTATAAGTCCTACCTCTGGGGTCCCTTATTCCTTGCTTCCCAGCATAATTCTGGACACAAAGTAGGTGCTTCATCTAACCATGAAGACAGTGAGATTTTGTTTTTTACTCCCCTTCTAATCAGTGATACTAAACAACCTTTAAAACATTTGAAACCATTTGGATTTGCCCTTTTGTAAACTACTTAAGTCTTTGCCCATTTTTAAAAACCACAATTTTTTTTCTTGCTATGCCATGTGGCTCATGGGATCTTAGTTCCCTGACCAGAGATTGAATCCTGGCCCTCAACAGTCAATGAGCAGAGTCCTAATCACTGAACCACCAGGGAATTCTCTAAAACTGCATAGTCTGTTTTTAATTGCAATGCCTAGTCTTTTTCCTTATTGATTTGTGGGAACTCTTTATATATTCTAGATACTAGAAATAAAATACATTCTGAATGAATAAACTGGTACTGCTCTGTCAAGTTATTTCACTTGACTCCCTTAATGATGCTACCAAAAACAACAAACCCCCCACATCATCACCTCCCCTGGCTCCCCTCCTACCACTCCCTGTACATCTTAGCAGAATGCAAAGAACATAAATATTAAACCTGGATTCGCCACTTATTAGTTGTGCAATCTTGAGCAAATGTCTTAACCTTTCTGAGTTCCAAAGAAATCATACATGTGTTTGGAACAGTTCCTGGGACTCAGTAAGAGTTCCACAAATGCTGGTGACAATTACTACTATTTCTGTCTGTATCATCTTTACTCAGCTGCCAAGATTCAAACTCCCTCTTTTTCTAGGGCCCCTACATCCTGCTCACCAACTCCCAACTTCCTTACTCTGCCTACACTTGATGCCCTGGTTCAGGCTGGCTTCATGTCTTACCCAGGACAGGGAAATAATGGTGGTAAGTGGGTGGTTTATGAATTTGTTTTCCAGGCCAGAAGAGGCAGAGTGGCCTGGGTTCAAATCCCACCCGTCACTTACCAGCTGAGTGGCTGTGGGCAAGTCACTTCACTTGATGGGGCTTCAGTTTCCTCATCTGAAAAATGGGCAGAATTACTGTCTCTCAGAGGGCTTATGGGAATCCAATGAGTTTATGCAAGTAACTCAATTAGCACTTTGCCTGAAATTTGATTTAAGAAAATTATTACTCTCACTGTTATTACTGCCTCTTCCCTTGCCCTGCCCAGGAACATCCCAGTCCTCTCTGCCTGTCAAGGCTTACTCCTGGCCACCTCCTCCAAGCAGCCTCCTCCGCTTGTCCCTGCCTGTTACAACCACCCCTGTGGTCCAGACAACTCAGGACCATGGACTTAATTACATGCTGTTCTGGCAGAATTCTTGTCTTCCAGTCTTAGGCTGTTATTTAAATTCATGTCTCTATTTTAAAACATAAACCAGATTGTGTTGCTCCCCAGCCTCAAGTCTTACATCGGTTTCCCACATGATAGAAGAAAAGCTCTAAACTCCTTAATGTGACCCACAGATCCCCAGAGAATCACATTCTGGGTTCTCTCCTGCCCCAGCCATACCATGCCAAGCTTGGCCCAGCCTCAGAGCCTTTGCCTTGGCTGTGCCCCCTACCTGATCCTTAGAAAGCTGGCTTCTTTTTGTCATTTAGATCTTGGCTCCAAAGTTACCTCTTCTGAGATCCCCCTTTCTTACAGATTCTACCATGCCACTCCCTCATATTTTATTCATAGCATTTATCAACCTCTGTAAGTGTTTTCTTTATTTACTTGTTATTAACAATGCCAAAGAATGCTCAAACTACCGCACAATTGCACTCATCTCACATGCTAGTAAAGTAATGCTCAAAATTCTTCAAGCCAGGCTTCAGCAATATGTGAACCGTGAACTTCCTGATGTTCAAGCTGGTTTTAGAAAACGCAGAGGAACCAGAGATCAAATTGCCAACATCTGCTGGATCCTGGAAAAAGCAAGAGAGTTCCAAAAAAACATCTATTTCTGCTTTATTGACTATGCCAAAGCCTTTGACTGTGTAGATCACAATAAACTGTGGAAAATTCTGAAAGAGATGGGAATACCAGAACACCTGACCTGCCTCTTGAGAAATTTGTATGCAGGTCAGGAAGCAACAGTTAGAACTGGACATGGAGCAACAGACTAGCTCCAAATAGGAAAAGGAGTACGTCAAGGCTGTATATTGTCACCCTGCTTATTTAACTTCTATGCAGAGTACATCATGAGAAATGCTGGACTGGAAGAAACACAAGCTGGAATCAAGATTGCCGGGAGAAATATCAATAACCTCAGATATGCAGATGACACCACCCTTATGACAGAAAGTGAAGAGGAACTAAAAAGCCTCTTGATGAAAGTGAAAGTGCAGAGTGAAAAAGTTGGCTTAAAGCTCAATACTCAGAAAACGAAGATCATGACATCTGGTCCCATCACTTCATGGGAAATAGATGGGGAAACAGTGTCAGACTTTATTTTTTGGGGCTCCAAAATCACTGCAGTTGGTGACTGCAGCCATGAAATTAAAAGACGCTTACTTCTTGGAAGGAAAGTTATGACCAACCTAGATAGCATATTCAAAAGCAGAGACATTACTTTGCCGACAAAGGTCCGTCTAGTCAAGGCTATGGTTTTTCCTGTGGTCATGTATGGATGTGAGAGTTGGACTGTGAAGAAGGCTGAGCGCCAAAGAATTGATGCTTTTGAACTGCAGTGCTGGAGAAGACTCTTGAGAGTCCCTTGGACTGCAAGGAGATCCAACCAGTCCATTCTGAAGGAGATCAGCCCTGGGATTTCTTTGGAGGGAATGATGCTGAAGCTGAAACTCCAGTACTTTGGCCACCTCATACTCATTGGAAAAGACTCTGATGCTAGGAGGGATTGGGGGCAGGAGGAGAAGAGGACGACAGAGGATGAGATGGCTGGATGGCATCACTGACTCGATGGACTTGAGTCTGAGTGAACTCCAGGAGTTTGTGATGGACAGGGAGGCCTGGTGGGCTGCGATTCATGGGGTCAGAAAGAGTCGGACACGACTGAGCGACTGAACTGAACTGAACTGAACAACTTGTTTGTTGCCTGTTCACCCCCCAATAGAATGGCAGCTGCCCAAGAGCAGGGATTTCTCTTGTGGTCACTACTGTACCCTCTATGCCAGGAACAGTACCTGGCCTGTGGTGGTGGTGGTGGTGGTTTAGTTGCTAAGTTGTGTCCAACTCTTGCGACGGCCACCAGGCTCCTCTGTCCATGGGATTTCCAGGCAAGAATACTGGAGTGGGTTGCCATTTCCTTCTCCAGGGGATATTCTCGACCCAGGGATCAAACCTGTGTCTCCTGCACTGGCGGGAGGATTCTTTACCACTGAACCACCAGGGAAGCCCACCTGGCACATAGTAGATACTTAATAAATATGTACAGAACGAATGAATAATGTGTCTTATGCCCTCATTCTGACTACTCTCCGAGCCCCCCTATCCTCAGAACATGCCTACTGTACAGTTTAACTGCCACCTCCCTACCACACTCCCAGTCTCCTCTTAAACTTGAACATAGGTATGGAGGAAATGAGCTTCAAGTCAGCTAGTGGCACTGAGCAGGTTGGCTGGAATCCCACATCCCTACCCTCTCTTCACTGGGAAGGGCCTGGAACTTAACAAGCCTACAGCCACACAGAGTTGCAATGGGAGGAGCAGGAAATGGGGAAGGGGGTTCCTGAGAGCTCACGCAAGATAGGGAAGGGGACACCACGCCCATGCTCCCCTTTTCGGCAGTGTATTGCTTGGAAGAGGAGGGCGGGAGGCCTCTGAATCAGTCTTGAAAAACCGGCTCATGGGTGTTTCCAGGGAGAACGCCTACTGTCCGGGGCCCAGGCCTCCCCAGGGGCCCAGCAGCCACAGGACCCCAGTGGTCCCCACCACCCACCTATCTCTCCCACAGATGTCACTCTCTTCTCAGGACCCAGTATTCTGGTCTTGCTTTTCCAGCTTTGGGGAAAAGGGACATGGGGGCAGCTTCCTGTCTGAGCAGCTGGTGAAAGCAAAGACCAGCAGGTGTGCCCCAGATGGCTGTCTGGTTGGAGGGAATGGAGTGGGAGGAGCTGGTCAGAAACACCTGAGCCCTGAAGCCACTGGATACCTAGTCTAGTGGCGGAGATTCCAGTTCTGGACTCTGAGGCATGGGTTTGAGTCCCAGATCTGCCACTTACTCGCTGTGTGACCTTAGGCAAGACACTCCACCTCTCTGGGTCTGCTGCTTCACCTCTGAAAGAAGTAACAGCAACTTCCATGAGGGGTGATTCAATGATCCGCATGGTAAATACCTGACACGGAAGTGTTCAATGAATGCTAGCCCGGGTGATGTTTTTCATTATTACAATCGGGACCTCGATCCTCCCAAGGCGCACCCCACCCCCTCCCCAGGCCCTGGACGACTGGGACAAGGCCAGCTTCTGGGACAAGGCCAGCTTCGGGGACTTGCCCGAAATACCGACTCTGCGCCTGTCCCCACCGGGACGGGTACTCTCCAGAGGTGCAGGGGGCTGGGGTGCGGCTGGAGACGCCATCCCGGCGCCGGGAGGCGTTCACCCCTGACCCTAGAGGGAAGGCAGGCGGCCCTCCCGGAATGGGACTCGGACGTTTCCCCGCGTCCCGCCCCTCCACCCCACTCAGCCTAGACCTCCAGCTGCGTCCATGGGGCCGGCCCCACCCCGCAGGATAGGCCGAATCCCCGCGGGTCCGCGATCTCGCGGGTCTGCTCCGGGGTCCCCGCGAGCGGCCGCGATGGACTCTCCTCCCCGCCGCCTTGCAGGGTATACTCACCTGAGCTTCCTTAGCCGCCGCCCAGCTCGCCCAGCTCTTCTCTCCGCAAACTCTGGCCCGGGCCTCTCCCGCAGCCACCGCCAGAGGGCGGGGCTGGCGCCCACATCTGGCCAATCAGAAGCGGCCGCCCGGCGCTCGCGGCCAATCCACTCCACGCCGCCCCCCTTCGGGTGGAACCCGAAGGAAACATTCCAGAGGGATCCCTGCGCTTCACTCGATTCTTCATGACACCTCCCCCGCGCCGCGAAGCGTTGGACCTTCCCGCCCCTCCTAAGCCGCGGCGGGCTGTACCACCGCGAGGCTGCGGAAGGGGGAGCTGAGGCCGAGCCCGAGCCAATCTCTGGGAGGAAGGAGGCCAGCGGCCAATGGGAAGCTGGGGGCCCCGGACCACGTGTTCTTGGCTAAGTGTCCGTGTGGGGTGCTGTGGGTGCTAAGAGGCGGGGGACCAGTCGTGGAAGTCAGGTGACCGATACTGAGTTTGGGGGTGGGCGGGGGGGGGGGGGGAAGGATACAAACTTCCAAAGTCCAGAAAATGGAACCCTTTCGGATACCCGGAGGAAGCCAAGGGCTGTCCCTAATCCAATCCTCCACTCGGCCTGCCCATGCCCCAGCTCGGCCATCCTCAGGGCGGATAAAAAGATGTATTCATTCTGGGCGGGAGGGCGGGGGACTGAGATGAATAGGGAGGGTCCCGCGTGTCCGGCGTCCTGGATGGACAATGGACAAGGGCATTCATTCATTCATTCATTTACTCATCAACTATTTAAGGCGCTCCTGCTCCGTGCCAGGCTCTGTCCTATCTCAACAGATACGTCTACGAGTAAGCTGAATGAATGTGCTCTTGGTAAAGGAAACAGGGCATGCAAAGGCCTGGAGGGCGGACAGAGAGACAGAGCACACTTTAGAAGAGGGCAATAGCGAAGGAGCTTGCAAAGCAGCTACCAAAGCATCTTTAGGTTGCAGTGGTACGAAAGACAAGGGCAAAACGGTCTGTTCGCTTGCTGGTTGACCAGCGAATATTTATTGAGCACATATTTTGTGCTAGATTGCAAAGGATAGCCAGCCAACCCAAGTCTCAGCCCTCAGGGAGCTGACATTCACGAGTCTGTCTCCTTCATCTCTGTTGGCCCTCCGTCCCCCACCCTCCAGCCCTGAGAATGGCACAGAGCGGGATTTCAGTATACATACGTGGATGAAAGAACTAGGTAATCTCACCATCTCCAGGTTTGGCTTGTAACTGGAATTTCTTAGGCAGAAGCAGGTACAAGAAACAAAGACACAAATGCACCCTTCCCAGGCCAGGACAAACCTAGACAGCATATTTAAAAAAAGCAAGGACATCACTTTGCCAACAAAGGTCTGTATAGTCAAAGCTGTGATTTTTCCAGTTGTCATGTAGAGATGTGAAAGTTGGGCCATAAAGAAGGCTGAGCACCGAATAAGTGATGCTTTCGAACTGTGGTCCTGGAGAAGACTCTTGAGAGTCCATTGGACAGCAAGGAGATTGAACCAGTCAATTCTAAAGGAAATCAACCCTGAATACTCATTGCAAGGACTGATACTGAAGCTCCACCTTTGGCCACCTGATGCAAACAGCCGATTCACTGGAAAAGACCCTGACGCTGGGGAAGACTGAGGGCATGAGGAGAAGGGAGCGACAGAACATGAGATGGTTAGATGGCATCACCGACTCAGTGGACATGATTTTGAGCAAATCATGATTTTGATTATCTCACTATTGGGAGAGAGTGAAGGACAGGGAAGCCTGGCGTGCTGCAGTTCATGGGGTTGCAAGGAGTCAGCTACTATTTAGTGACTGAACAACAATAGGCCAGGACTGTCAGTTCCCAGGACAGATGACATTTCCTTGTTCTAGGAACAACAGCCACTTGGACAGCTGGGGCCAGATCAAGGATTCACTGTGTGTTCTGGGAGTTGTAGTTCTTGGAGACTTCAACTGTTCAAGCCTCATGGAATGAGTCTTTGCAGTTCCCTGGGTGAGCTGCTGCACATTCCAGCTGGGCTAGGGCCTGCAGAGTGGTAAAGTGAAGGGGAGAGTGGGCCCTGGGCTGTTGCTGAGGGCTGCCTGGCCAGCCCCACCCAGCTGGCAAATACTGAAACTGCTGTGGCAGCGGGCACAGCTATTGTCCTTCTCTTCCTGTTCTGCTGACCTCTGCCACCCCCACTGAGCTATCAATTGCCTCTGGCTAGGCCAGTGCCCTCTGTGGGACTGTCTCCATTGTGCTGCTTGTGCCTGACATCTGAGCTGCTTCCTTCTACACATCTGGAGAGACGGTATGTGAGACATGGGGATAACAGAGTCCTGAGCAGAATCCACCTGAAGCCACCTGTTGACTGATGAGGAAGTGCCCAGGGAGGGGTGAGCAGGTTGCCCAAGGGCACAGAGCAATACTGGGTATCTCCTTCCTTCTTGATTTTATAGCTCAAGAGGTTGGGAGGCCCAGCTGGCGAGGAGCTCAGATTTTTTTTTTTAATATTTATTTTTAAATTGGAAGATAATTGCTTTACAATGTTGTGTTGGTTTCTGCTGTCCAACAATCAGCTGTAAGTATACATATATTATCCCCCTCTGAGCCTCCCTCCCACCCACCCCCATCCCACCCATCGAGGTCATCACAGAGCACTGAGCTGAGCTCCCTGTACTATACAGCTGCTTCCCACTGGCCATCTGTTTTACACATGATACTGTATATGTTTCCGTGTTTCTCTCTCAATTCGTCCCCCACGCCCTTGTCAGGAGCTCAGATTTGAATGCTACCTCTACCCTTGTGTGTGGGGAGTTGGGGGTGGAGTTCTGGAATGCCAACTAATAGATGCAGAAGGAAAGATCAGGTTAGAAAAACACCATTTTTCATCTACCAGAGGAATGATTGATTCAGACAGTTCTTTGTTAAATGGGGCAGTAGATATTCACTGTCAAAGAACCAGCCCGCATATCACTTGTTAATTTCAGTGGTGAAAAAGTTACCTTGGAAAAGGTGCAGTGGAGAAAGCTGGCAGTCACCACTGTAACCAAGTGATAAAAAGATATGACCTCTGATAGAATAGGCTGTCTCACTATTACTGCTGTGATGTATTACTCAGAAAGACACATCACCTTCGAAGAACTTGGTCCTGCCCAAAGTGTTTAACCTGAATCTGATTGTTGTTGTTCAGTCACTCAGTTGTGTCCGACTCTTTGCAACTCCCTGGACTGCAGCACGCCAGGCTTCCCTGTCCTTCACCTTCTCCCGGAGTTTGCTCAAATTAATTACTAGGGAAAAAAAACAACAACAACAGACACAACCTGATGGAGGGACATTCTTTAAAAAACAAAAACAAAATGGTCTGGACTCTTCAAACAGATTCATGTCATGAAAGGCAAAATCAATCCATTAATTAAATGAATAAATGACTGGTAAATGGTTCTAGATTGAAGGAGATAAAAGATAGAAGACAACAAAAATCAGTCTTTGATTCTTGATTGGATCCTTGATAAGAATTTCAAAGAATGGTAAAAGAGTTATGATGGATATTCTTGGGATAATCCAGGATATTTGAATGTTGCCTGAATATTAGACAATAATACCATATCCACGTTATATTTCCTAAGTGTGAGTGTTGTGCTGTGGTTGCACAAGCTGCTGCTGCTGCTAAGTCGCTTCAGTCGTGTCCGACTCTGTGCGACCCCATAGACGGCAGCCCACCAGGCTCCACCATCCTTGGGATTCTCCAGGCAAGAACACTGGAGTGGGTTGCCATTTCCTTCTCCAATGCATGAAAGTGAAAAGTGAAAGTGAAGTTGCTCAGTCGTGTCCGACTCTTAGTGACCACATGGACTGCAGCCCACCAGGCTCCTCCGTCCATGGGATTTTCCAGGCAAGAGTACTGGAGTGGGGTCCCATTGCCTTCTCTGGGTTACACAAGAGAATATTCTTACTCTTAGGACATACACACTGATTTGCTTGTGTGCTAAGTCGCTTCAGTCGTGTCCAACTCTTTGCAACCCCATGAACTGTGGCCCGCCAGGCTGCTCTGTCCATGGGATTCTCCAGGCAAGAATAGTAGAGTGAATTTCCGTGCCCTCCTCCAGGGGATCTTCCCAACCCAGGGATTGAAACTGGGACTCTTACGTCTCCTTCATCGGCAGGCAGATTTTGTACTGCTAGCACCACCTGGGAAGTCCAAACACTGAATTACTAAGTGTTAAAGTCACGATGCCCGCAACTGTCACATGGTTCAGAAAAAATTATACACGTATAAAACATTTTATATACCATATTATAATATTGTATACATCCCTATGAACATATAGGGAGATAGAGAAAACAAATGTAACAAAATAATAACAATTGCTGCTGAATCCAGGAGAGTGGAATATGGGTATCACTTTACTATTCCTGTAAGTTTTCTAAGCTTTGAAATTTAAAAAAAAAAATATATATATATATATATATATATATATTTATTTTTGGCTGCACTGGGTCTTGTTGCTGTGCATGGGCTTTCTCTAGTTGTGGCAAGTGGGGGCTACTCTATTTGTGATACTCAGGCTTCAGTCCATGGGGTTGCAAAGAGTCAGACACAACTGAGTGAATAAGCACAGCACAGGCTTCTCATTGCAGTGGCCTCTCTTGTTGCGGAGCATCGGCTGTAGGGCACGTGGGCTTCAGTAGTTGTGGCTCGAGGGCTCTAGAGTGCAGGCTTAGTAGTTATGGTCCACGAGCTTAGTTTCCCGTCAGCATTTGGGATCTTTCTGGATCAGGGATCAAACTGTGTCATCCCTTGCGTTGCAAGGCAGATTCTTAACCACTAGACCACTGGGAAGCCCTAGCTTTGAAATTTTAAAAATAAATACCTGAAACGAATACTTCTACTCCCCTCCCATCCCCAAAGGCAAACTTCCAATGGGTTTATAAATAAATAAATATTTTAGAAATAAACGACAACTCCTAAAACAGTAGGGCTACTTTCTGGAGGGACAATGAGCAGGTCTCCTTTCAAAATACATATTCAGTCACTACCCATCTCTTCCTTGACCCCCACCTGGTCCAGCCCCAACCAATTTCTCCCTGATCTCCCAACTCCACCCTGGATCACCGCCGCCCTGCCCCCCGCCCCCCGCCCCAATCTATTTCCCCCACTGGCAGCCAGGGGGCACCTGTGAGCACCCAAGTCTGCTCCCATTCTTTCGCTGCTGATGACCCCCACACCAAGAGGCCATGTGCCCTTGAAATACTTCAGTGAAATATTTCATCTGGAGTCAGGCCCAGCCACACTGATGTCCAGCATTATTTTCCCGAGGAAAGTTGGGCCCGCATTGAGACAAACCACCCAGACCTCAACTCAAATTTCTGGGTAAAAGCAGATCATGTCATGTCCCTCCTGACTCAAACTCTTTCAACTGGCTTCTCTTCTGCCTCAGGCATGTGGGCCTGTCTCAGCAGGGCCCTGACTCTGGGCCTGTCTCATTCCTGGGCACACCCCACGTTACTCTCTTCTGCTGTCTCTGCTCCACCCACACCAGGCCTCCAGGGCCTCATGTTCTTCAGCTCAGAACTGCTTTATGCATGCCCCTGGTCTTCCTTGGAGCTTTATCCATGGGGCTGCTGCTCCAATGGCCTGTCTCTGAGCCCTGACAAGTTCCTGTACCTTGGATGGTATGCTCAGGACCTGCCACGTATGCGTCCTCTCTCCAAGCTCTCTGGTGATGGGAAGTACCATACTTTGCCCACTACAGGTTGCATAGTGGACCCTTAGAAGACATGCCCGTGTGCCTGAATCTGCGACTATAACCTTATTTGGCATCAGGGTCTTGCAGAAGTAATTAAATAAATTGAGGATCTCAAGATGAGATCATCCTGGATTTAAATGGGCCCTGAATGCAGTGTGTCCTTTTAAAGAGACAGAAAAGAAGATACAGAGGACTTTCCTGGTGGTCCAGTGGTTAGGAGTCTGCCTGCCAATGCAGGGGACACGGGTTCGATCCCTCGTTTGGGAAGATTCCACATACCGAGGAGCAACTAAGCCTGCATGTCCCAAAGTTTGAGCTCCACAACAAGAGAAGCCACTGCAACGGAAAGCCCATGCTTGCTGCAACTAGAGAGTAGCCCCCTCTTGCTGCAACTAGAGAAAGCCCATGAGCAGCAATGAAGACTCAGAGCAGCCATAAATAAATAAATAAGATTAAAAAAAAAAAAAGAAAACACAGAGACAGGAAGGGGAGATGGCTTCTTGTGAAGATAGAGGCAGAGATTGGAGTGAGGTAGCTACAAGCTAAGGAAGGCCAAGGATTGTTGGCAGCCCCCAGAAACTGGGAGAGGTGTGTGGAACTCACTTTAGGCTCCTTCAGAGCCTAAAGCAGAAGCCAACCCTACTGAGACCTTAGTTTTGGCCCTGTGGTTGCCTGAACTGCAAGAGAATAAATCCTGTTGATTTAGGCCTCCCAGTTCGTTGTACTTTGTCACAGCAGCCGCAGGAAACTAAAACAGAAGTCTCTGTTTCCTGGCAGACTATGAGCTCCACAAGTTCCTCCCCAACTGCTTTGTTTGCCTCTAGCTGGATCTCCTGGGGCTAGTGAGCTGGCCCTCAGGAACTGTGCCCAATGACTGATGCATGAATTGTGTTGTAGGAACAGAATCCTAGGAAAGAGGGCCTTTCCTGGAGCCAGACAGAATATCCATTTCTCCCAGGTGGGAGTTGGAGGCAGTGGGGTGTGGGGGACCCCTTTCTTGGGGGAACCGCCAGCAGACCTCAAGGCTGGGTTGTTCTTCCTTGGCACACTCCCTGACATGAGCGGTGACAGGGCAAATGTTGCAGGTCCTCTTGTCTGAATCACTTTGTCACTCAATTACTCTTTCAACAAACATTCAGAGGGGCAGCTCTGGGTCAAGTGCTACCCTGGATACCAGTGATGCGACAATTATTAGGGCATGGTAGGTGACCTTGGACTCTCCAGGTGGCTCAGTGGTAAAGAATCCACCTGTAAATGCAGGAGACATGGGTTCGATCCCTGCGTAGGGATGATGTTCTGGAGAAGGAAATGGCAACCCACTTCAGTATTCTTTCCTAGAAAACCCCTAGAGGAGCCTGGCAGTCACAAAGAGTGACCTCTTTGGGGTCACAAAGAGTCAGACCCAGTAACCTCAAGGAAACTGGGGTTGCTCAGGAGGAGAATCTTCTGAAGTGTTCCTGAGGCTCTCTCCTCTCTTCATGACAAAGAGGAAATCATCTGAGTAATCAAGAGAGTTTCAGAACTCAGAAGAAATCAGACACCACCACACTCCTCTCCGCCACCAAGCATGGAATCAGCAGACTGTGAAAGAATTCTCAGGTTGTGTGGGGGGAACATGTACTTTAAGGAGTAGATTTTAATAGAAAATAGATGCTTATTGCTTGTGTTATGCTAGTTGGAAATAGGTTGGTGCATTGAAATTTCAAGAGACTGATCATATATATAGCTCAGGTACTTTTAGTTGTTATATAATCAAATGACTCTCTCCCCTTCCCACCCCCACCTCCGGAAGGAATATTAAGACAGAACAAAACCCCAAATCTTTGCAAGCTCCTGCCTCACTCAGGAAAAGTCAAAAGTCTCCAGTGGCCCATGGGCCCTGTACTGTCTGCTTTTGCCTCCCACTTGAAGGCAATGGCACCCCACTCCAGTACTCTTGCCTGGAAAATCCCGTGGACAGAGGAGTCTGGTGGGCTTCAGTCCATGGGGTTGCAAAGAGTCAGACTTGACTGAGCGACTTCCCTTTCACTTTTCACTTTTTACTTTCATGCATTGGAGAAGGAAATGGCAACCCACTCCAGTGTTCTTGCCTGGAGAATCCCAGGGACAGGGGAGCCTGGTGGGCTGCCGTCTATGGGGTCACACACAGTCGGACACGACTGAAGTGACTTAGCAGCAGCAGCAGCACCCCTCATTTACTCTGGTCCAGCTTCATTGGACTCCCAGCTGTTCCTTAAAAAAAAAATTATTTGGCTGTGCAGGATCTTAGTTGCAGCATGTGGGATCTTTTGTTGTTGTTATCGTGGTATGTGGGATCTAATTCCCTCACCAGGGATGGAACCCAGACCCCCTGCATTAGAAGTCCCCTGGCTGTTCCTTAAACTCAGGCTCCTGCTTCAGCGCCTTTGCACAGGCTGTTTCCTCTGCCTGAAAAGTCCTTCCCTCAGTATTCACGTGGCTCTCCTCTTATTTCCTTCAACTCTTTTTTCAAATGTTGCCTTCAGGGTGAGGCATTCACTGACCGTGTCACTTAAAACTGCACCCAACACCCATGGACAGAGGAGCCTAGTGGGCTGCAGTCCACGGGGTCACAAAGAGTCGGACACAACTGAGCAACTAAGCACACAGCACAACACTCTCTACCTACTTGTTCCATATTTCTCCATCACTCTCTGCCGCCGCCGCTGCTGCTCAGTCATGTCCAACTCTTCTCGACCCCATGGATAGCCCACTAGGCTCCTCTGTCCATGGGATTACCCAGGCAAGAATACTGGAGTATGTTGCCATTTCCTCCTAGAGGGGATCTTCCTGACCCAGTGATCGAACCCCGGTCTCCCACACTGCAGGCACATTCTTTACTGTCTGAGCCACCAGGGAAGCCCTCTTTACCACTAGCACCACCATTTATTTTTGGTTTTATTCTTTCTCACCCCACATGACTGTCAGCTCTGCAAAGGCAGGAATTTTTGCCAGTTTTGTCTAATACTGTCTCCTCAGCATCAGGAGCAGTACTGAACAGGGGACTTCCCTAAGTGGTCCAGTGGTTGGGAATCCACCTCCCATTTCAGGGGGTGCAGGTTCAATCCCCAGTCGGGGTAATAAAGTCCCACATGCCTCAGGGTATGGCCAAAAAAGAAAATA